>NW_022631192.1:1134039-1474184 GCF_010015895.1 Lontra canadensis | reverse complement strand
ATGTAGAAAAAATTCAAAAAATTTCAAAATCAGTCCATAGTAATATGACTTTAAAAATTATTAAAGGATGGAAAATTCCTTGATCTATACCAAACAACATAATTAATACTCTCTCTTCTTCTCTATTTTTTAATCAGATTAAACCAGATTGTGGACTTTATTTTGTGACATAAATCTATATAATATATTCGAGGAAATAGTTCTCGTAGGTTATTAATAACTAAAGTGGAGAAGAGAAATAGATCCTTTTCTTGCAAGTTACAATACAATAAATTGCTAATGAATTGGGATCCAGTAGTGACATTGGAAACTGAAAAATAATTTGAAGTACATATGGTATTTGTTTATACAATAAAAATATTCAAAATTCATTAAAATAGTAATATGTTAAATAATAAAGCATATGAATAACAAATTAATTTAAAGAAAAAATAAAGAGTGGATGCAAAGATTTTCATTGTCATAATTGTGCAATAAAATTCAGAATATATAAAAATAAATGTCTATAAATTATAAAAAAATGAACAATAACCATAGGTAATGCATATGAAATTCAGTAAAGAGAAAATTGAAAATATTACAAGGTGTCAATTTTCAATTAGCAAAAAAAAAAATTCAACTAAAATAAAGCTTAAATACCATGTCATACATATCTGTTTGCTTAAAATATAAAAATACATTTACATACTGGCAATGTGATAGGAAAACAGAAATGTGTATATAATTACTAGTGAAAATATTCATTAGTGCAATCAAGTAAAGATCTTGGCATTTTCTGATAAAATTGGTGATGTATAACATACATCTAGCGATTTCTATTAGAGAGATTCATGAGAATCAGTATCAAGTATTTATTGAAGATCAAGTATTGATTAAGTACATGAATTCCAGCATGAGATGGTATTTGGATCTTGATACTATCAATTACTAGTTCTGTGACCTTCAAGAAGCTTTTTAGATATTCTGTAACTAATTTTGTAAGTTTCTTCACCTTTAAAATGTACATGTATGTGTAGGTGCATGAATGTACATGCATGTGTGGACACACACATGTGTGTATATGTTTGTTTTATAAGCTGTATAAGAGTGTGTGTGTGTATGAAAATTTCTAAGAACATGATTGACTCATGATGGTCATTGGTTTTGGAGAGGCAGGTGATCAGTGGGTTCTGGAAAGGAAAACAGAAGTAGTTTGATATGTCAATTTTATTGTAGTATGTAACGTAAAAATAAAAGATACAAAGCAACTATACAAAATATTTACATGACACTTTTGTGGAATGTAAAGAAAGTTGTTTCCATTATATTATTTTTTTTATAGTTCATGTGAACATTTGTTAATCATAAGAATATATAAACACAGAAAAAAAGAAGAAAAATAGGAGGTGAGGAAGTGGAAATAGTAATTTACACAACAGATTTAGGTAGTATAGTTCTGCTTTGCTAAAGATAAGGGTGTTTGAACATTGATGGAAAGTATTCTCTTGAAGAAGGATCTGATGATTCAAAAGTAAGAGAATAAAGTTTCAGAAGTAAGTTCTTGATTAGAGTCTGTTTGTGATTAAATAGGTAGGTAGAGGTGGTGGCTTTTCATTTGTGCATGATTCACAGGCATAAAGAATACAGCCTTAGACACTGGACCTAGAGGACTAAAGTGCATTAAAAAAAAAAAAAATCCTTAAAGGAAAAAGCAAGTCCCTTAAATCTTTCCTTCACCAAAGTATAGATTTTCTTTGTTTCATTACTTATTCTTGACATAAAAAAATTGTTAAATTGGTAGTAGTCTGTGTATGTGCAGCATCTCTATTTGTGTGTATGTACATTGAAAGACCTATTCATTCTAACCATGAGGGAATAAAAAAAATAAGTTATGTTTTAGGAGAACTAATCCAAAGGGCTTCCTTGTGACTATATGCAATTTGGAGATTTTTAATGTAACCTATTTGCTAACCTCTATAAAAAGTAACTTAGTACCTGTGGTAGAAAACTATTTTGCCTGTTGTAATAAAGCTCAGTTATTTGATCTATTTTACGTTTAATGTATTGATTTGCCAATTTGATACCAAATGCTCAGTGAATTAAATTGCACTGTCTTATTTTTTAAATTTTGTTTCAGTTCACAATTCATTCTCCTACATCTTGAATTATTTTGTGCATCCTCTACCCTAAAGTTTTAATTTAATTTAATTTAAGTTTTAATTTTAATATTTAAAAGCTATGATTACAAAGTGTTAAGAAAAGTAAGAAGACTGGTTGATGAATTTGTCTCTGATATATTACAACAAACAGAATGTTTCTCTGTATGAGTGTGTGTGTGTGTGTGTGTGTGTGTATAATTTATATTATATATATGTTATATATAATATATTACATATTACAGACCTTTGGTATAATCTTGCATAGAATTATGAAAAAGAGCTTAAATGCCATATATATATATATATATATATATATATACACACATATATACGAAACAGTGCTAGTTCTCTTGTTCTTTCTACCATAAATCAATACAAAATTATTTTTTATTACAAAATTAAGGCAGTCAAGCTAGAGCATGTTAAGCAGCAAGTCAGCCTGAAAGACTTTAAAAGGAAACCCTTGAATACATGATAAATAAAGCATGACTTCACTGGACAATATTACATTTATCTTTCAACAACAAACAAAACACTTTTTCAATCACATGTAACAATCAGAATAAAGATTACTGTAAGGGAACTGATTGAATCTTCTGATGCTATATCATCTTTAAATATTTTTTTCTTTAATCTTTGACTACTTTAGGGGAAATTTTTTGTGTCAGTGATATAAATAAGGCAACAAAAAATCCCATATTATTGTTTATAAAAATAATAAATATAGAAGTTTAAGACAAAGTTAACAATTTACTTTTAATGTGATCAATTTGTATCATTTTCAATTTTTCTAGATTTCTTACGGCCTAGCTAAGCAGTCTATTTAATGAATTCTCACCTATATTCTGTTTTTTAACCTTAATTTTATTCATATTTAAGATAAAATATTGTATTTTGGTTTACTGTTTCAACTAATTAAAAGGGACTCAATATCAATCCTCTATTATCCTCTGCAAATGCAGAACTCACTTTGAAGAACTAGGTGTATTGTGTGCAGGGATCACTGAAGTAATCAATAAGGTTGTTTTTATCCATTAATTAGAATATTGTGTATACATTAATGTATTTATGATTTGTACATAATTTAGAGTAAACTCAAGTTTTTGAAAGTAAGTTTAAAATTTGCAAGTACTTTAGAGTATATGAGCTCAGACATAGAAAATATTAATCCTGAATGTGCATATTTGTTAGAATTTCTAACTTAATAGCAAAGTTAGTGACACAGAGCAATTTTTATTTTTAAAGTATCTTTTCCTTAGGCTTCATTATAATAAGATTTATATCATTTTAGATGTAAAATATTCCTTTAAACAGTACTCTGAATATATGATATTTCTGTGGTCATCTCACTATATTGTTTAGGCAAATCAAAGGGCATCCTGCCTTAATTAATCTTTATGATACTGTACACAATAAAAATTAACAAGATAATCTTATAAGAGCTTGAAAGTTATAAATATAATTTAATGTGTTTTGTTATTGTCTTTAATTCAAATACAAAACCAAAATTTTAGAAGTACAAATGCATTTTTCATGTTTAGACTGGACTTCTGATGTTCCTAAACTATAATTCAAAGTAATTAAATTGGAAAATATAGTTCCATAATTAAATATAATAGCCAGGCAAATATGCAAAATACTCCAAGGCTTGGAGAAAAACTGAATTAGTGGTTTTAATAAGCAGGTGCTTCCACTAAAACATCATTATGAGTTATTTTCATGGATTGTTTGTAACCATGCTTCTAGAAAATGCTTTAAATAAGATGGTAGAGAAATTGCTTTCTGTAGCACCACATTATCTTGCATTAGTTGTGGTTTCCTTTACCATTTAGAAAATAATTTCAGCATCATCATTTTGTCTTGCTACAGATGATCAACATGTGTAAACACTGTCCAGGAATAATTTGATAGTCAAGTATTCAAGGGTGTAGTTGACACTATATTATGCCAAAGAAGCCTCTCTCTTTCCTTCAATTTTTCTCTCTTTCTCTGTAGCTCTAGGTGAGGCATCATCCTCTCACCTTGTCTAATCAATTAATATGTCAAAATGTAGTAATGCCTGCCTTTAAATATAGCATGCACATATTTTGAAAAAATATAGTTTTCTTATTTTAAACTTAGCTCGGTTTTTGGCTAAAGGCTGATTTTTTGAGTGGGACAAATTTAATATTCTTTTCTTTAAAACTGCTGAGCATGAAATAGTATTCTAAACCACAAACCATGATTGGCATTTCATGACAACTAGAAACAAGTTTTCTAGCATCACATAATAGTTTCCTATGTTGAAAATCACCTTTGATCTTTCTTATAGACCTCTGCTATAATGTTGCATAGAATTATGAAAAAAAGCTTAAAATGCCATCTCCTTTTCATCATATAATTGTATTGTGGAAAGATGCATAGTCCAAAAAAGCTTTTAGAAAATTATGCAGATTCATCTTCCTAAATGCTAGAAAGTCACCCACATTTTTACCAGATTGTATCTCTTTTAAATCTTCCAAAACAATTGCCAGCATATGGAAACAAGTATACAATATGTCAACAATTGTCCTTTTTACAGAGTGAAATGAAAAAGAACTCATGGATAAATTTAATGCATCTAATATTGGCTCTAGAGCTATGATAAAAAGCAAATACTCTTGAGTCTGCATGATGTGTCCTTGCACACTCATAGGCCACATCTAGAAACATATAATTATCTCTAAAATATAGATGGAATCTAAAAATTATGTCTAAAACTCTGAAATAGTACAAACCATCAATCTAAGATCAAAGAACTTAAAATATTATGATAGTAATTTATAAATAAATATCCAATAGATGACATAAAATCAGGATGTACCTGATCTAAATTAATTCTAATTAATTTCATAAGTTAATTCAATTTAATTAAATTATTTTAATAAATTAATTCTAAATTATTCATGTACTACTAAAGTAAATATTTTAATGGGATCTTGGAATGGACTACCAGAATGCTCAACAAAAGATACACTGACCTTTAAAAGCCATAACTTTCCTATTACTATACAACATTTTTGCTATCTTCATTTATTTCTTTTTCATTTTTCTTGTTTGAATAAGCAAAATGCTGATCTTTTAAAATTAATTTTCCCATTTACCAAGCAGAAACCCCCTCCACCCTTCTTAATGGCATATTCTACTACTACTTCCTTCTTCTCTGATTAGTGCATCTCTCCTTACTAGCTTCTCTCCATAAGAATTTAGCTATGATCAGGGTGCCTCGGAGGCTCAGTGGGTTAAGCCTCTGCCTTTGGCTCAGGTCATGATCCCAGAGTCCTGGGATTGAACCCTGCATCAGGCTATCTGCTCAGCAGGGAGCCTGCTTCCTACTCTCTCTCTGCCTGCTTCTCTGCCTACTTGTGATCTCTCTCTCTCAAATAAATAAAGTCTTTTTTAAAAAAAGAATTTAGCTATGATCAAGCCCTTTTATACTTAACACAAAGAACCAAAACACAGCAAAATCCACAACTAAATGTCTCCCTCTAATTACTACTCTGATATTCCTTCTGTCATCAAAGCTTAATATTATACAATGATAATAAAATCCACTCTCCTCTCTTTGATGTCTTTTATTTACTCTGGAGGCTACTGTTGTACTATTTCCTAAAAACAATTTGCCTTCCATACCCTGTGTAAAATCCATAAGGCAATTTCTTTTCACTTGATCATTTTGCAGTATGTGACTTTGTAATTAATAACTTACTTCTTGAAATACTCTTTCATTTGAGTTCATATTGGCATACTCTCTGGTTTTCCAATATCTCTTCCTCATATGCCTTCTCATTAAGCACCTCTTTTTTCTTCTCCATGCAGCTCTCCATATAGTCATTTCTTAGGGATCACTCCTCACCTATCTTCTCTAGCTATATGTTATTCCTAAACAAACACATCAGGTTCTATATTTATAGTTATTAAAATACCCTAGTTTTTGTACACTGAATGTGATCTAGATTTGTTGGAGCCTAGCTGTCTTTAATACATAATTGTCAATTTTCCCCACATCTAACCAATTATAATATCCTTTCAAGACAATTTCTTAGTTATTTCTAATTTACCTATTTGTTATCCCATTCACTGTTACCTCTTACATAAAGGCCACATCTATTTTTATTTGAATTATAATTACTATTTCTTAATTTATATCCTTGATTAAGTCCTGGCCTTCTATAATTTCTTTCATAACATTCATGTAGAATGCTCTTTCTCTAGCTTAAATCTGATTCTGATCACTTCTCTGATCAAAATAGTTCACTGAGTTTCCATTACATTTATAATCAAGTCCATACTTGATTAGAATCAAGTCCATACTTAACGATTCCTCTAACATCTCTGTTGGCTAGGTTCTTGTGTATTCTTTAGTCATGTTTCACCCTACTTTGCAAATGATAAACCCTTCTTAATGAACTCTCTAATACTGAGATCCTTAGTACATTTTAGTCAACATGTTTTTTCCTTCAAATTTTTGTTTAAATTCTAGTTAGTTAACAGAGTGCAATATTGGTTTCAAGAGTAGAATTTAGTGATTCATCACTTACATTTAACACCCAGTGCTCAACATGACAAGTGCCCTTTTTAATACTCATCACACATTTAGCCCATTACCCACTCTCCTCCCTCCATCAACCTTCAGTTTTTTCTCTATCATAGAGTCCCTTATGATTTGTCCCCCTCTCTTTTTTTCCCTTTCTCATATGTTCATTTATTTTGTTTCTTAAATTCCACATATGAGTAAAATCATACAGTATTTGTCTTTCTCTGCCTGACTTACTTTGTTTAGCATAATATATGCTAGTTCCATCCATGTCATGGCAAATGGTAAGGTTTCATTCCTTTTGATGGCTGAGTGATATTCCATTGTATATACCACCTCTTCTTTATCCATTCATCAGTCAATAGAAATTTGGGTTCTTTCCATAATTTGGTTATTGTTGATAAGTCTGTGATAAGCAGGGGATTGCATTTTTCCCTTCAAATCTGTACTTTTGTATCCTTTGGGTAAATGCCTAGTAGGGTGATAGCTGGATCATAAAGTAGTTCTATTTTAACTTTTCGAGGAATCTCCATGCTCTTCTCCAGAGTGGCTGTACCAGTTTGCATTCCCACCAACAGTGCAAGAGGATTCCCCTTTCTTCACACCCTTGTCAACACCTGTTGTTTCCTATGTTGCTAATTTTGCCATTCTGAATGGTGTGAGATGGTAACTCATTGTGGTGTTGATGTGTATTTCTCTGATGATGAGTGATGTTGAACATCTTTTCATGTGTCTGTTAGCCATCTGGATGTCTTTGAAAAAGTCTTTTCATGTTTTCTGCCCATTTCTTAACTGGATTTTTTTTTTGGGGGGTGTTGAATTTGATACATTCTTCATAGATTTTGGATACTAGCCCTTTATCAAATATGTCATTTGCAAATATCTTCTCCCATTCAGCACACTGCCTTTTCATTTTGTTGATCATATCTTTCACTGTGCAGAAGCTTTTTATCTTGATGAAAGTAAACATTTTTAAAACATATTTTTTGTTTCTGCCATGAGCACCTTGTTCCTCACTTTACCAAACTCACATATCAAAACCTTTATCTGAAAAGCTTTGCTCAAGTCTCCAAGACTAGATTAGGTGTCTCCTGCATATTTCTAGAGTACTGTTTTAGTACTTACTAATATGTTTTGTAATTTTCTATTTGCTTTTATCTCTTATATACTAGGTTTACATTTCATGAAGCAAGGACTATATCTGGCTAATTATATCCTTAATGCTTAACATTTAGTAGTTTCTCAATAAACATCTCTTCAATTAGTTAATAAATTATCAAAAATATACATTCGTTTTCTCAAAATAATATTGTTTCATGAATCTGTTTTCATTTTGATGTATCCCACCTTCCAATATAGATCTAGTTCACATTATTTCCTTTTGTAAATGTTCAGTTGTATTTTCAAGGTTACAAAGTTGACAGATTCGATTCTATATGGTTGAAAGAATAATGGTAATATTTACAGAAATCTGAAAGCTGAAGGAAACAAGGATTGAGAAAAATGTTAGAGATGGCTAACATTGTCTCACAATTTTTGAGTTTGTGAAACTATGAAAGTATTTGGAAAGCAATTTTGGTAGGTAATAGACTTTGAAAGCCTGAAGCTTAGGAGAGAAGCTAAAGCTGAAGATCTGAAATTAATCTGCATCGAGTTAATATATAAACCTGGGGTTTTAATGATATAATTAAATAAAATTACTAAGATAAATGAAACTGTGAATCATTACCTGAGTTTCTCTCTCATCTCTCCATATTTAAGGTATGGAAATAAGAATAGAAGAAATGGAAGCAGAGAAGGAAAAATCATAAAATTCAGGGTAGAACTGGAAATACAGAAAACAAGAAAGGAACATTATAAAGAAGAGTGACGTTTCCTTCCAGTATGATGCTAAAGAAGTATCAAAGTGGTAGAGTGTGAAAAATAATTTTTGAATTTGTTTGTCAGGAGGACCACAGTAACTTTTTGGCAAGAACATTCTGTTTGCAAAGCATTAATTTATTAAATATATATATATATACATATATATATATAACAACGGCTAAGTGAAAAAGTCTATTGAAGTGCTATAAGGAAGGTTAAAATTAAAATTCTTAACACTTATTCCTTAACACTAAGTGCTTCAAATCTACTGGGAAAAATAACTATAGTAGTGCTAATGTTTATTAAGCCATACCATGTCCTAGGTATTGTATTGAGTACTTCTTCATTATCTATCTTCATAACAAGCCTGTGAGATGGCTACTATATTATCCATGATTTACAGAAATATGAACTTCATAAATATAAAATACCTTTCCCAAAGTTACAAAGGTAATGAATAATCTAGGCTTTATTTGGAAAGTAATATGCCTTCAACTCTGTTCCTGGGACCACACTTAATTACAGAACTATAACACATGACTGATGGCAATAAAAAGTCTCTTCTATAGGGAACAAATTGGTCTAAGGAAGTTTCTATAACTATATAAAATGTGTGAGTATTCTGATCATTTGAGAGGTTAAAAGTCATAAACATCTATTGGTTGTCTGCCTAGTAAGATATAATATCCTACTCAATACAACTATATTTGAATTACTAGAAATAACTTTTGGTAGACAATTTGAACAATATCAGTCTTTCTTCCAGATCTCCATTTACAAAGACAATATTACCTAATCTAAGTTAATGATACCATGCCTTATGAATTTAGATTTGGGGATAACAGAGTTCTTTCTAGTCTTGTTTTTTCAGTAGTTGCTATAAAAACTTTGGTGCTCTAGATAGCAATTTTATTCCACATGAATAGTGAAGCAAAGAATACTGATTTGGGGGTGCCTGGATGGATCAGTTTGTTAAGCAACTGCCTTCAGCTCAGATCACGATTCTGGAGTCCCAGGATCGAGTTCCACATCAGGCTCCCTGCTCAGCAAGGAGTCTGCTTCTCCTGCTGACTTTCTCCTCTCATGCTCTCTCTCTCTCATTCTCTCTCTTTCAAATAAATAAATAAAATATTAAAAAAAAAGAATACTGATTTGTATTAAGAAAAATAAAACAGATGTCCACAGATGAGAAAATTTATGAAGAAAAAAAAGAGTTCTGAGATCATGTTTCTTCAATGTTCCACTCCATTCCTTAATTATGGATGCATTCCAGCTGTCTTATTATAAGAAACGACTTGTAACTTTGAGGAAATTTCCCCTACATACTTATAGTAGTGCCAGTGTGTTTGCCACATATAATCAGTGTCCTAACTACTATAAATTATTTATTTATTTATTTATTTATTTATGAGCGAGTGCATGTGAGTGGAGGCAGGGAGCAGAGGGAGAGGAAGAGAGAGAATCCACACCCAGCACAGAACTCAACTTAGGTTTTATTGCACAACCTTGAGAGAATTACCTGAGCCAAAATAAAGAGTCAGGTAGTTAACCAAATGAGCCACCTAGGTTCCCCTAACTATTATAATTTTAGATATGAAATATATTACAAAGAGAGAATTAGCAATACTAGAAAATTTATTGGCCTTAGAAACTGTGAGAGAGAAATAATATTTAGACTTTTTCATCTGATCAAAGGAGGAGATAATAATGAAATGAGCAAGGTAAGACTGTGAAATGGAGAAAAGGACCATGATTTTGGAATCTATGTATTGTGTTTGATTTTTTGGTAGACTATTGGAATGGAAATTTTCAATAAAATTCTGGATGTAGACTCCAATAACTAGACAGTGTTATCAGGGCTGAAAACAGATTTACAGATGTGATTTAATAAATAAGTCATAACCATGTAGAAAATATGAGGGAAAACAAGAGAATTGAAGAGAAAATCTTAATCAAAATTAAATGGATGATTTCTGGTTTCAGCACTGATGGACTGGTGAATATCAGCCTTACCGTCACACCACAAATAATTATAAACCTTACTAGACTATATTAAATGTTTTTCATAAAGTAGACAATGAAAAGTTGAAAGATACTACCTTTGAAATATGGGAAATGTATGAGATGAGCTCCACAGTTACCCTGGGTTTCCAACTATGGTGGTTTTCCAAATAGGGAAGTTGTTTTAAAACATAAGATAAAAAAGAAAAGAACTGCATTCTGGGCAGATAGAATTTGCAGGGCAGAGTACCAGAAATAAGGAAACTATGAAAAGAAATAATGCTAGAAGCTTGACTCTCTTACTGATTATTAAGTTACGCATGCTCAAAGTATGATTCCATGAAACCTGGAAAAGAACAGACATCAGTTGGGACAAAAACAACCTACCGAGAGATTGTGAGGTAAATGAGATTCTAGAAGTCTTACAGGGACAAAAGACATTATTCTTTTAACCACTTAGAGAAGAACGTCCTCACTCATCACCCAGACAATCAGTTGAGAACCCAGAAAAGTCACACTTTAATGGTAGTGACCTATCAGAGCTAAACATAAACCTTGCTAGGACAAAGCAGATCTACCATAAAAATAGTTGTGTGTCTGCTAGGAAAAACAACAACAACAACAACAACAAAATCTTTGAAGAATAAAAGGAAATCCATACTTTCAGTAATTTAGTATCCCTGATGTCAGCATTAAAGAAAATAAATTCAAATATGAGAGAAAACAAGAAAATGTGTCACATGACCAAGAGAAAAAAATAATTGATAGAAGCAAACACAACAATGAAGCAGAGTACAAGAGACGTTAAGTATGTTGTTAAATGAAAATCTATCTATCTATCTCTATACATATAGATATATCTATGCATGTATGTATATTAATTATACATGTATATGTAAAAAGCACATATCTATTTCTCAATACTTATTTAAATATAAAGGCCCTGAGAGAATGTCAGTAAAAGGATAGAAAAATACGTTTTTAAATATTAAGTCCATGAGGCATTAGGAAGTTAGACTGGCTTATTAACAGCAGGAAAATAGGTGTCAGGAAAAAAGACAATTATGAGAAATAAAAAGGGATATTTTATGATGATGAAATAATCAATTTATTTAAAAGAAAAAACATTAACCTTAACTTAACCACAAAATACAAGATGTAAAAATCAGAACTAGAGAGAGTAATAGACACTTTCACAATTTCAGGGAGAGATTGTAATACCCCTCAAAAACTGGTATAACCAAACTTTTAAAAATCAGTAAATATTCAGGAAAATTGAAATACTCTAGAAACAAAAATAAACATAATTTTTTATGCTACATTACACTGATCAACTATATAATATACTTTATTTTAGAAGAACATGGAACATTTACCAATTAAGTCCAGCTGATGGATCATAAGAAAGTCCTAATAAATTTCAAAGGATTGAAATCATAGACAGAATAATTTTTGACAACAATGGGATTAGACTGAAAATCAATAATAAAAATAGATTAAATATCTCCCCATATTTGGAAATTAAACAAAATATTTTTAAAATAATTGAGTCAAAGAGAAATTACAAAGAAAGTTATAAAACTTTTTACTAAAATAAAATAAAATAAAAGTTATAAAAAATCAGGGGTGCCTGGGTGGCTCAGTCACTTAAGTGGCTGCCTTCGGCTCAGGTCATGATCCCAGTGTCCTGGAATTTGAGCATCTGGCTCCCTGCTTAGCAGGGAGCTGTTTCCCCCTTGCCTCTGCCTGCCACTCTGCCTTTCTGTGATCTCTTTCTCTCCCTCTCTGACAAATAAATAAAATCTTCAAAAAAAATTATGTTCATAGAATAATAATGAAAACATGACATGTCAAATTCTTTAAATTATTCTTACTCTTTTCCCTCTCTTCTGAAAGTGAAAATTTAATGTGAAAATGCTTATATTACAATGTAGGTACCCAGATGGATGACTAAGCGTGTCCTTTCACTGATGTTTGGAACACAGTCATTGACTTCTCCCTAGCTAAGAAAGTCCTAGAAGATATCTTCTAATAAGAGACTGTTTCATCTACATTGAAAATCTGTTATTTAGCGTAGCCACCTTCATTGATGATCTTAACTAGATCTTCTGGATAACTTACCGCAGCTTCCACATCAGCACTTACTGATTCATCTTGCATTTTTATGTTACAGGATTGGCTTCTTTCCTTAAACCTCACAAACCTACCTTTGCTGGCTTCAAACTTTTCTTCTGCAGCCTCCTCACCTCTTCGTCTTCATGGAAGAGAGTTAGGGCCATGCTCTGGATAAGGCTTTGGATTAAGGCAATGTTGGAGTAGTTTGATCTACTCTGACCACTAAAACAGAAATAAGGCTGTTTTACTTATCATTTCTGTATTCACTGGTGTTCACAACTTGGGTAACTGCTTTGTGCAAGAGGCCTAGATTTCAGTCTGTTTTGGATTTCAATATACATTCCTCACTAAGCTTGATCATTTCTAGTTTTTCATGTAAAGTGAGAGATATGTGACTCTTTTTTTCACTTGAACACTTAGAGGTCATTGTAGGATTGTTGATTGGGCTAATTTCACTATTGTTGTGTGTTGGGGAATAGGGAAGCCTAAAGAGAAGGAGGGGGTGGGGCCGTGGCCAATAGATGAAACAGTCAGGAACACACAACATTTATCAATTAAATTCATAGTCTTCAGGCACCTGGGTGGCTCAGTTGGTTAAGCGACTGCCTTTGGCTCAGGTCATGATCCCGGTGTCCCGGGATGGAGTCCTGCATCCAACTCTTAGCTCTGCGGGGAGTCTGCTTCTCCCTCTGACCTTCTCCCCTCTCATGCTCTCTCTCACTCTCTCTCTCTCAAATAAATAAATAAAATCTTTAAAAAATAAATTCATAGTCTTCTATTGATAAAGTTCCTGACATCCTAAAATAATAATAGTAACATCAAAGTTTATTGATCACAGATCACCATAACAAATATAATAATGAAAAAATTGAAATATTCTGAGTATTACTGAAACGTGACACAGAGACATGAAGTAAGAAACTGTTATTGGAGAAATGCCTTTAACAGACTTGCTCAACACAAGTTTTCCTTAAACCTTCACTTTGCAAAAATTGCATTATCTGCTAAGTGCAACAAAGCAAAGAACAATAAAATGAGGTATGCCTGTACTAGGAATGTAGAAGTTTTCCTTATCTGCAAGGATAGAGCCAAAAAATATTATAAAAAAGAAAACAAACAAAAAAAAACCTTGTTACTTCATTAATTTACTACCCCAAGCACCCCAAACTTCCTTGTCTTGTCAAGTCTAGGTAAATTTGTTGTTTCTTTGCCTAAAATATATAGAAGTTGCCTTATTTGGTCACCTATTGTAGTGTCATATTTTTATAAGCTCCTGTATGCATGAAATTAAATCTGTTTTTCTCCAGTTAGTATGTTTTATGTCAATTTAATTAGGTCAGCCAAAGAACCTAGAAGGGGAAAAGGGAAATGTTTTTGTCTCATACAACAACATAAAAGAATATTTAAACGTAAGTTTAGAAAATAAGCGTAATTCCTTGGCTAGAATTTAAAAATGCCTTTAAGGGAAGAAAAGAAAGTCACAAATTATTAAAGTATACAGTTGTAAGTGAATATAAATCCTTGAAACTCAATGTGTTGTAAGAAATTAAAAAACAGACAAACTCTGTTATTTCAAAGCTTCTGTCTTTTTTGTTTTTGTTTTGTTTTGTTTTTATGATATTTCTGAAAGTGGAGACTACAGTTAAAGAACTCTTTTGTTTAGTACAATACATAAATCGCCATTTGGTTATTAAAGAAAAGGTACTGTCTGCAAAGAAAAGTTTGAGATAAAAAGGAGCAGTGCTGCTTTACATAAAAAAAAGGGGGTATTCTAGATGGGTGTAAGATTATGAGAAATTTACATGGTTGTTGGACTCCTGTAGGTTGTGTTAGATAGAAAGTATCTTTCTTTCTTTCTTCCTTTCTTCCTTTCTTTCTTTCTTTTTTTTTTTTTTTTTTAAGTTCCTGAGACCCAAAAGGAAAGAGTTTAGGGGGGATAATGGGGAAGAAATTGGCCTTACAACAGAAGAAAGTGTCAGAAAATAAAAGATGTTCAAAAACTACTGATTCTTAATTTTAATAATTTTAATAGTTTAATACTATATTTTGATTTTTTATTCTGAATTACAATCATTTTTATAGCCTTATGTTAAATACAAATACCTCCTTCCCACTGCCACCACTAACTCCATTGTCTTTTTCCCTTCCCATATTAAACAAAGTATTAGTTAACCACTAATTTTACCTGTATTTGTCTTAACTGTCTTGGGAAATACAAAGAAGGTCATGATCTTCCTGGAAACGAACAATAGCAAGCAGGAAGATGAGAATACGGATATAGATTACTGCAATTTGAGCCATGAATATAACTTAGTTTTTTGTTTTTTTTTAATTTTTTAATATTTATTTATTTATTTAGGAGAGAGAGAGGAGGAGGAGAAGCAGAAGGAGAGTGAGAAGTAGAATCCCCACTATCAGGAAGTCAGATGTGGGGCTTGATCCCAGACCTCTGAGATCATGACTTGAGCTGAATGTAGATGTTTAACTGACTGAGCCACCCAGGCACCTCTAACTTAATTTTCTGAATAAATAATATATTCCAACAGCTTAGAATTCTAAAAACATTAAAAAAAATGCAATGAAAAAAATCCTTGCACATCCTTGACTGTTGACTTCCTACCATGCAAGGGGAACTAATCATAATTTTTGATCAGCTGGAGTTTTCCAGGCATATTTAAACCAATATAAACTTATAAATTTCTAATTTCTCATAATTAAAAAGATTCCTATGTACTCTGTTTTGCCCTATATTTCTTTAATCTAAAAATATATTTACAAAGCATTCCATATGATAGAATAGAGCTACATAGTAATTGTGTATGGATATATTAATATTTAAACCCTAATTAAAATTTTAACTACCTCCCATCATTAGCATTAACACTGATGATATGACTAATGATAATGTAAACATATCTCTACGTACATGTGCAGATACATCAGTTACTAAAAACTCAGAAGTTAATTGCTGAGCAAAGGTTATGTGAAATATTGCTACAATACTTTCTATAGGGTTTTTATTAGTTTATAAGCCTATTGACAAAGCATGAGAGTTGCTCTGTCCCCACAGCATTGCCGAGTGTGATCAAAGATATGTAAATTTACCAACCAGTTAAATGAAAATCATATTTATTTTTATGAAGGAAAGAGGTTAAGCTTCTCTTCATATGTTTAAATGATTTTTTCTAATATTTCATTTTAAAATAATCACTCTTCATGTACTTTCTAGTTTTTT
This sequence comes from Lontra canadensis, assembly GCF_010015895.1. Taxonomy (NCBI): domain Eukaryota; kingdom Metazoa; phylum Chordata; class Mammalia; order Carnivora; family Mustelidae; genus Lontra; species Lontra canadensis. Next base: position 1,458,277 of record NW_022631192.1, on the reverse strand, counting down.
GTTATGTTTCTAGAATTCTTCCTATAGTAGGAAGTATAGCCCTTAATCTGGGGTTTGCGATGCAATTTTTTTTCCTGGCTTGTCTTTTGTATTGTGACTCTTTTTATGATATGTGTGTGTGTGTGTTTTAATATAGAATATCTTTTTAGAAAATTGCTTTATCAATCTTTTATCATCTTATATTAAATTTTGTATTAGAATTAGACTTAGAAAGCATTTATTTTGTTCATGTTTTTAATAACATGTTCCAATCTTTTAATTTTTTTTATGGTTTTCTTTTTTAAACCTAAATCTTTAAACCATTTTGCAGCTAGTCGTGGTATGTGATATGATGTATAGATCCAAATTTATTTTTGGTTTGTGGTTAGGAAAAAGTAAGTTATGTCTATTTGATGTCCAAACTCTTCTTTTGTGTCAGGAGTAGTATTTTAAGTTTTGTTTTTGTTTTTAATTTATTGTCATATATGTCTTTAACATTTCTATTTAAATTTATTCATAAGAATATTATATTTTTATTTATGATTGTGATATTTCCTACATGATACTCTTTGTATATACACATAGCAGGCATATATAAAATTGATGTATTATAATTCCTCTCCTGTTTTTATTTTATTTTATTTTAAAGATTTTATTTATTTATTTATTAAAGAAAGAGAGTGAGCAGGAGAGAGAAAATAAGCTGGGGAGTGGCAGAGGCAGGGGGAGATGTAAGTTCCCCACTTAGCACAGAGCCCCATCAGGACTCAATCCCAGGACCCCTATATCATGACCTGAGCCAAAGTCAGACACTTACCAGACTGAGCCTCTCAGGTGCCCTCCTTTGGTTTTTAATAGTTTGATCATCTTATCCTGTGGAATCAAACATGGAACTAACCTCCTAGAAAGAAGGAAGAGGGGGTTATTTTTATCCCCTATATCTCTAAGATTGATCTGGGGATATTATCTTTTCACAGACATGGGTTTTTGCACATCCCAAGATGGCTAAGTGAGTTGACCTACAAATGCCTTTCAATGGCTGGGTAGGCAACCTTTATGCAGAAAGAAAGATAGGCACTCTGCCACTAAGCCATAGTGCTGTAAGGCTATGCATATATTATTGGTTACATACAGCAAAAGTCAAAGCCAAAAGAAGGGCTGAGAGGTTTTGGGATGAAGCATAAAATATGTCACACTTTTGGTGTGGTTGAGTGACTTTCTCTGAATAATAAAATGAATGGAGGTGAACTATACCCCTTACAGGTGGAAATAATAAGAGCCACTGTGCATTTTTAATATCTCATTCCTTCTCTTTGTAACTAACAATAATCTCAATGATAACTTCTTTAGCTTGGAACCATAGGTGAGCCAGATTTGAAAAACCAGCTGTCCCTTAATGGTAATGCAGATTGAGTGGGAAATAAATTTTGTTTCTTTAAACTTTTGAATTTGGAGTTTTGTTTTTTTTTTTTAAACTTTGAGATAGGTTATTATGGAAGCATAGTCCTACTGTATTTTTCGATGTAATCATTTCCTCACTCTTCACACTCTGGTGAGGGACAAGCTTTTCTGTTTTCAAAGGAAAAACTAATATATATGTTACATATATATTATGTATTCTATACATGCATGTATTATATACATGTCTATATTACACATTTCATATATATATATATTTGATGGGAAGAAGAGGGAGAGAGGAGAAATAACAGAACTGCCACATGCTTCAAGACTGACTTCTGGCTGTGTCAAAACCTGATAGTGTGATCCTGGGCAACTCACTACTTTTTTTTTTTTTTTTTTTTTTTTAAGATTTCTTTGAGAGAGAGAAAGAGAGCGAGCTGAGCACAGAAGCAGGATGGACAGAAGCAGAGGGAGAGAGAGAATCTCAAGCAGACTGCTCGCAGAGCACAGTTGGACATGGGGTTTGGTCTCATCACCCTGCAGAGATCAAGACCTGAGCTGAAATGAAGAGTCAGAAGCTTAAGGAACAGTGCCACCCAGGTGCCCCGGGCAGGTTACTTCTATTTTTTCTTTTTTAAGATTTTATTTTATTTTATTTATTTGACAGAGAGAGAGATCACAAGTAGGTAGAGAGAGAGGGGGAAGAAGGCTCCCTGCTGAGCAGACAGCCTGATGCGGGGCTCTATCCCAGGACCTGAGATCATGACCTGAGCTGACAGCAGAGGCTTAACCCACTGAGCCACTCAGGTGCCCCAGGTTACTTCTAATCTCATTAGCTAGGTCTGTTTCTCCATCTCAAAAAGAGGAACTTAGTGTAGATCTTGAAGAGTGGCCCTGGACCAGCATAATTATCATCCCCTGGGAACTCATTAGAAATGCAAATTCTTAGAACTTGTTCCAACCTACAAATCAGAAACTCATGGTGGGGCCCAGCCATCTGTAGTTTGATAAACCCCCCAGGTGAATAGCTGTGAATAATCCCATTATAGAAGCTTCACTCCCAGCCACCAGAGCTAATGATGCAGAAGAACCCAAACAGCCAATTCTCTGCTTCTGGAGGTCACTTCTAGACAGTAAGCATGTGATTCCAAGATTCTACCTGATTTTGTACATCATTGTTTGTATTTCTCTGTCAATTTAACACTTACTGCCCATATAAATCAAGTATCAGTTTACCTTTTGGAATGCAAGGGTGCCAAGTTAAAAGACAAAACAAAACAACAACAACAAAAAACCTCTCCAGAAGTAGTACCATCTTGGAGCTCTCATTTTAGATTCAGAAAAGCATGCTTGTAACCTTGAGCATTCAGTGGGTGAATAGCGTCATTGAAAAATGAATATTCATTTTGGCCATTGTTGAAAAATTATTAAAGACAATTTTGGTGATACAAACAAACTTTAACACTTCTTGAAGTGGACAGTCTACTTTGGGAGAACTGCAAAATGGGGCAGAAGGCAGAAAGCTTTTATAGTATAAAGAATAAAGGACATGATGAGAAGAAATAGAAAATATCTGATGAGTTGGAGCAATGTAGACAACTCTTCTGGGACTGAAAAAGAAGGGAATTAAATATAAAGCTCTGAGTGGGCTTTGCATTTGGGAATTGGCTGGCTGTATATAGTGCACTGCTGGTCAAGCAGAGCATTTACAGGGACACAAAAGTAAATTCTAGGTTCCGTTTGCTGACATGGCACCCAGAGTAGGCGCCACTGTATCTCAGGCCTAGAAATGTATTTCAACACTATCAGCAACTTTTTGTACTCTTGGATTTTTGTAGTCTTTCTGTCTCAGAAATACTGAACATCTACTTGATCCTAATCTCCCTACTGAAAGACATGATTTAAGAATTATTAGTATAAAATTAAATTCAATTTTAGGTGTATCCAAATTTTGGTACATTGTGATGACAGGAAGTAGGAATCTCTAGGTGGGTATCAACTGAATGGGAATAATCCCCCTGTACATGTAATTTTTCAGACCATATCTACAGTTGTTTTCAAACATGTAAGGGGGAAATAGGTTTATTCATTAAGGGGGAATGCAGACTTTGTATCCAGATTCCCAAGGGCTGAAACCTGGTCCTGCTTCTTTGTAACTGTAATTCAAGACAATTTTCTGGGTTTTGTCTCTCAAATCCTCATAGGCAAAATTAAACAAAAAATGGTGCTTATTTCAAAGAGTTTTGAGATTTAAATATAAAAAATTAGACCAATCCCTTTTACTTAGTAAATGCTTAATAATTGTTTCTTATTAATAATAATATCTCAGTGTACCTTATTTGATATTTGAAATCAAGAAGAATAATTATATAGCTATTTGGTTTGGTGAGAAATCTATAAACGTTCTCATTTAGTAATCAATTATTATTAATTAAAGACTGATTTTGATGCTCAGTTTAGTTGTTGATTTTAATGCTCACAAGAATAATAAGTTCATACATTCCGAAAAGTGAAAATTATAAAATTTAAAGTGGGTGGCAGTTATGTTTATATCCTCCAAGAAGCTATTCATTTTATATTACCATGGAATTACATATAGGTCTTTCTACATTGAAAATAAATACATAGATGCTTCATAATAACACTTAAAAATCAGCATATTTGCTTTAGATACACTACATAAAAAAGGGGTCAAAACTTTAAGTTTCTTAGATTATATCTCTGATATCTGACTTCTCCCATTTCTACTTACCCCATTTATTCACTTGTGGATTTTGGTTTCTCCTCCCTTCCTTCCTTCCTTCCTTCCTTCCTTCCTTCCTTTCTTCCTTCCTTCTTCCCTAGTTTCTTTCTGTATGTTCTTTAAAAATTACCTAGGTTTGGGGTTTGCAGTTGTAGTTAGGGAAAGGAGTTTTGGCAAAAGTTATTTTTTTTTTTTGTTTTTTTTTTGCTTTTTTTTTTTTGTTTGTTTTTTTTGGCAAAAGTTATTTTTATGTTCACTTAGGTTGTTTAATTTTCCATAGGAAGATTGTATTCTGTGTCCCTAAGGAGTTTAAATTTCTTATGACTTCGAGCACAGTATTTAATGCATATATCCCTTGTGTGGATAATCATAACTATGTTTTATGCCTACAGTCACCATTTTTTTCTTCTGCTTCCATGAACATGATTTGTAGTCTCCTACCAAATAGAATTAAGTTGTTTACACATTTCCAGCATATATTGTAGAGCAACATTATATTTGATATGCCATCCTTTTAAAAAAGATTTGTTTTTGATAGAAATTGTTGTAATATTTTTGACCCAGTTCACCAAGAGAAAATATTTGTTCACAAAGCAAGATTTTGCCAAAGTTTAGACAAATATCCTTGATTTAATAAACAGATGGTGCTATTAATTGTTGTTCTGTTAAGTCATGCTAATATAGTATCATTTATTATTCAAGTGCCAGATATGTCTCTGACAGATGGAACATCGGTGTCACTAATGTAGGGTGATATGAGCATTGCAAGCATGATGCTCACGTGTTAGTTGTGGCATTGGCATTTGGAATCCTAGTAGTCGTCTTGGCAGCACCAGAGGTGCTATAATAACTGGCTGGGTATCTGTGGCCAACCAACCACATGCCTGTCAGTCATATCATTATTTGGAAGGAAGGTATATTCACAACTTTAAAACTGGCCGCTGTATATTTCTATTTAAACCCAACTCTGAATTTGTCAAGTCCATATGCTTTATTCTGTTTGCCTTGCTTTCATGTAACATTTAAGATAAGAGGACATCTGCTAACTTTGGCTCAGAAAGCTACATGGACTTATTCTCAGTTATTCTGCTCTTGAAACAATTTTCTACTAACAACAACAACAAAAAAAGTTTTTCAGGATGCTGCTGTAGGCCTAGTCAGTCATTTCATATAATCCAATGTGTCTAAACGATATATATATTTTTAATGATTTTTAGCAGGCTTTTCAGAGTTACAATTGCAGGTTGTTTCCTCCCTGAAATTTCTGAACAAAATGGCCTTAAGCATGCTCCAAGTACAAGCTGCTCTTTGGCATAAACCATTTGACATTCATCCTACTTCCTGAAACTTGATTCATCTGGACTGTGACATCTCACTAAATTTAGCCAGAAGCTAGAAACTTTGCCTTCTAGCATTTTTTTTTTTTTTTAATGTACCTCCTGGACCTGGATTTAGTTTTCTTTACATTCTGACCTTTAGCTTCTGCTGAGGTTTTGTAGACTTTCTCTTCCTGAGGCATATAAGAGTCCTCTAACACTGTGCTGTTGAATGTCCTTTGTGGATGCATAGTATTGATTCCAACTGACATACATAGAAAGATACTGAGTCATGCATGATTTTTCCTGTTTAGTATGTTCATTCTATCTTTGTAAGATTAAAAGTGTGTATTATGAATGAGGATCTGGTGTTTAAAGCTGGGGAAACAAAAACAAAACCTGTTTCATCACCTGATGGCATTGGATGGCACTGAAGTCTATGTCCTACAGTGAATAGGTAAATATGTTGTATTTTCAGTATCTTATGGATAAAGTTTCTTTTCAAATGAGTGCTAGATCTTTAACAGTTTCTTGTTTTGATTTTAATGTGCTGAAAAAACCAAAAGAGAAAATAAAAATACACTCAATGTTTAAGAGATCCGATCTGGTATTCTTGTGAAATTTTATTTTTATCAGGAGAATGAAAATCAGGCAAAATATAATGCTTGTTAAATTTTCATTAATTATTGTTTCAAATATTTTAAAGATTTTCTATATTGTAAAAGATTAAGACTATTCTAAATTGGATTTAAATCATATTTTATAAACCTATTACCCTATATAGCAATTATTATTTTTTTAAATATGTTTAAATAGGGCGCCTGGGTGGCTCAGTGGGTTAAAGCCTCTGCCTTCAGCTCAGGTCATGATCTCAGGGTCCTGGAATCCAGCCCCATATTGGGCTCTCTGCTCAGTGAGGAGCCTGCTTCCCCTCCCCTCTCTGCCTGCCTCTCTGCCTACTTATGATTCCTGTCAAAAAAATAAATAAAATCTTTAAAAAATGGTTAAATATATGGTTTTGTATTATTTTATAGCATCTTTAGACATTTGCTTAATTTCTTCACATTACTAGAAATATCAGAGTTAAATTTTATTACCAAATATAGTTCATATCAACCCTAACTTTTAGGGACATGATAATCTGTTCAGTCTAAATTTTCTGGAAAAGCATGCCTGACAATTGTTATTTTTAGTAAACATTTGCTTGAAACAGTACAGTATCTGATTTGAGATAGGTGAAGCAGCTGTTTTAGCTTCACAGAAAATATTGCCAGAAAGAAATCGTGTCCCTAAGGCGTGGGCTGAGTTACAGCTTTAAAAAATTAAATTAGCCAGCACACGCTTGGCTCCCCTATTACTTGGCTTCCTTGCACCATGGTCCTCCACCATAGCTTCCTATTTGTTTGGCCCAAACTCTTCTGTAGTTTATTGACAGTAGCATGATAAATCACAGTTTCCACTGGGCACCATACCTGCTCACATGGTCTTAGTCTCTGTAAGGGGGCCAATAGTCATGCCTTCTCAGGCAGGATTGTGAAATTGCTCTTTCAAAAGCTTAGAAATCGGTGTTCCATGAAACAAACTGCTCTTAATCAAGGCAGAAATTCTTAGGAAGTTGTGACTCTTCCCTGGAAAATGACTACAATCTTGAATCTGAGGTGGTATCCACTCATCTTTGTGTTAGACTCAGGTAGCCATAAATATTTCATGTATGGTGGATATGACAAATATAACTATGGAATGCAGAGATAGGTTTTCTGATATTTAATTTTTAAAGATATTTTAGGCAAATCTTAGTTTCCTAGAACTACATATCCATTTTTTAAATGACAATAATAAAATATGCTTTGACTCTGAAGCAATTTAATTAAATTTCATTTGATTTTCACTTGTGCCATGAATATACTTCATTTGTTGTGTGTGGGGGGGTAGTATTTTGTTACTTGTATTACATGTACCAATCCTTTTACTTACCTTAGGTTAGTATCAAATTAAAATTTAGCTATACAATGTGTCTTGATTTCATGGATAACTGAAGAACCTATAATTATGAGACCATAACACATCATAAACAAAATTAAAGTCATGGTGACTTTTTGGAAAGGAATGTTATTAAATTACAATAAAATTAACCTAAAGCTGACATAAAAGGAGAAGATGAATATTGGGATGTCTCTAAATTGGCTTCAGTGAAAGTCTTGTGTTGCCACTGTTGATGACTAGCGGAATGTTACCCTTAACCATAAAAAAAAAAAAAATCATGATTTGTTCTATATTAACTAAATAGAAAATTTCATATGTATTTAATATTTTAGCTATTAGAAGAAAAAGAGAATTCATCTTTAACTTCTCAAAGCATTGCTTAAATAAATCTTTAAAAAACTGAATGCTCAAATTAGATGAAACCACATTGTTTCAAAACAATAAGTTTTCTAATAGTTTGTGTCACACTTACTAATTCAATCATGTTTTTAATAAATAAATATATAGAGAATTGCACTCCATAGTGATAGTATATCTGATAAATATATTGAAGTAAAGTAAAATTTTCATAATTTTCAATGTTAAGAGGTCAAATAAATTGAGCAAGATTCATGGCCACTTTCAGTATATCTTTTGTGCCTCCTGGTCTTACCCAGGGCTAATATTGTTATCCAAAGGACAATTGTAGAGAGCACTTTTTGCTTTTTCTTGGGTAGTTTGATTTGTTTTTTCAGTGCTGTCACTAACATAGTAAATCAATGTTGCATGACACTTTTCCAGTGGTATATAACATAACTCTTCTTATTTTGTCTGGATTCAGAAGGAAGCTTATAGTAGATGAATCCCTTGCAGCCTGATTCATTTCTAGTATTGATTTCCAAAAGTCTAGAGTAGGATGGCAGCATTTCAAGTTATTGAACACTTAAAGAATAATCTGCTTGAATTATTTTTTTATTTACCCTAAAACTTGATACTAGGCAGATCTTACTGATTTTTAGGTTATAAAAGATTTATGAAACCAGAAGTTAAAGATTTGTTTTCTCTCTAATCTTTTGGTCCTTTCATCAGTTTCCTTGAGAACTGATAATTTTCTGCCCCTGTGCATGGATATGGACCATGAAAATATAATTGGGTATCTGCTGTCAAAAAGTATATCTCAAAACAAAACAAAAACAACCCCTACATTAAATAAAACGAAACTTTTTAAGTTTTTTTTTCATTTTGCAATGAGAGAGGAGGGGAACCCTAAGCAATATTGTTTCATGCTGTATAGTTGTTGTTTTGTTTTTTTTTTTTTTTAATCTTAAATAGAATCCTTCACTTAAGAGGTATTTAATATTAAAGTGTAATAGATGTTGTTAGAATTTTAGTTTTGGTTAGAGTTTTCTATATATAATCTGGGAAATAAATGATAGAATTGTAAGACTAACAACTAGGTCAGAAATATTTTTTCAGGTTTCTTTCTGTACCATGTTTACCTTACTGATCATATCACTTAGATTGACATGGTTTATTTTGAAAGTATATATCATGATGGTATAACAGGTAGTTTTGTTGTTTAATATTTCATGCAGATTTTAAAATAACCAATTTTTCTGATAATCTCTTAGGGTAACCAGTAAATACAAAGTTTTACCCCACACCCAGAGAAGTTTTTGTTTAGAGATAGATTAGAATATAATGTCACTGACACTTATTGAATATTCACAATAGGGTTAGGCATTTCAAATACCTAATTTCATTTAATCACCAGTAATTGTGTAAGGGAAGAAGTGTAACTCTCAATGAACAGATGAGGAAATAAAAGCCTGGAAAGTTTGTCACTTGCCCAAGCAGTACTATATAGCTAGTTAGTGGAAGAACTGGCATTTGGGCCCTGATATTTATGACATTAAATTCTAAACTTTTTTCCATTGTATCAGATGATAAAAATAGATTTTCAAGTTGTTGTTGTTGCTATTTTTACTTTCACATTTTGTTGCTTATGCTCAAAAATTAAATGACTGGCCTTTATCTCCATTTATATTGTCTGAAACAAATTTGCCAGCAATGCTGTAGCAGGAAAGGAACAGTGATAAACTAAATTGTTTTACCCCCCCCAATAATCTAAGCACTGGAAAATAAAATATTCTGCTAATGTAATATTATTTTTAACTAAAACCAAGACTTTTGAAAGAAGAACAATTCTTTTTGTAATCAACTTAAAATGTACCATTTGGGACATTATTTAACCTACATGCATATTGGTTAGTATCTAGAAGTATGGGATTTGAAGTCAAATAGCTCACATTCAAGTCTGGCTTTGTCACTTAATCCTTGATACTGGGCATGTGACTTAAACTTTCTATGTCTCAGCTCTCTCCTTTGTAAAGTAGGGATCAAAATGACTGTCTCTCTCTTGGGTTTTTGTTTTTGTTTTTTGTATACTAAAACCTTTAGAGAATTTGTGTTTGAAAAATCCCTTTTCATAGCACCTGACTCAATAATGGATAACTATTATTTTTTAATGCTATTATCAGGTCAACTGAGTCAACTGATACGATTGTGTATAATGCATCAGTGGGTCGATATTGGTTCTATATTGAAGTAATATACTTAAAAGATTAAATTATATGAACATTTGTTTGATTTTATTTTATGAAATGAAAATATTTAAAATAACAATACTGTTTTATCCTTAGTTGGAGAAATTTAGTTTTCATACACATGACTATGTATCCTTAGGAACATGGAACATAGTTATTCAGATATAGCTAGGCAAACCAAGGAAGAAACAAGAACAAGATTAAAACATTTTAACCTTTAATGATCTCAGTAGACAATATGCATAGTTAGAAGTATTCTCATACAAATAAATAATTGTACCTGAAAACACTTTTATCTATTGTGAACATATAATTTAAATATAGTGAGTTAAGTAAGTGCATTGTCTCATCTTTTTAAAGAATCTGGAACACTTGAAAGTAATATTTTTCACTGCAAATGAATTGATAACTTTATATAGTTATCTCTTGAGGTGTCTGTGAATCCCATTCACTCAAGGACTTTAAGGAGATCAGGTCAGATGAGTATTAGTGCTCTGGAATGGTATGAATTTGGGTTTTTGATGGTTGTTCTCTGAATTTCTACTTTGTTTTCCATTTCAAATATCATCACCTTCTCTTTTGCTCTCTTTTTGCTTTTTCCTATAATCATATAGCTGTTAGTCTTTTGCAAACAGATTATATCCTCTTTTCTCTTACTTTTTTATAATTATCTGCAGATGTCATGGTTATGTAACCTATTTATTAAAATATTCCCAACATATTATAATTTCAGTGTTTATGTTGATGAACCTCTATATCAAGGTTTCTCAGTCCTTGATTTTTTTTCCTTGGGGGGAGGGGCTTTTCCTCTACACTGCCTCATTACCAAGAATTATATCCATATCCTAGTCTCAGTTTAAGGCGTCCAATTTTCCAGGTAACCATCTTTCCATTTCTCTCCCACAAATACCATGATGCCAGTTTTTTTAGAATTTACTACATCTAAAAATCTATTGATGCCAACTAACTTTGTACTGCTTTATTTTTTCTTCTTTTTTAAACCCGACTCACATGCTCAATTCCCTTTCTCGCTCTTTCTAAAGTCCATGTATGGAAAAATACCACCCTTATTAAATCTTTCTCCCTCTTCAGTGGCTGAATATGTGTCATTATAAGCAGCCAGCAAAAGGAGCCAACATTATATTAACTGATCTTTACATTTATTGCTGCCAGTAAATTCTGGGCCCTTAATGCTGCCTGATAATCCTACTTTATTTTCTCATTTTCTTAAGACCTTGATAAACTTATATATTCTATTTTTTACTTAGAAAAATTTAGTCAGTAATTTTTTTTTTATTTCTTCTCCAGACAATAATTGTACACCCTAACAAAGGCAGTTTTATTTTTATTTAGGTTTTTATTCTTTCTTTTGGTTAATTTATTTATTGTATTAGCTATGTTCCACTGTTGCGTAGAGTGGTGAGAGAGGACATTCTTGCTTTGTTCCCAATCTTAGAATTCCATCCTTTATTTAACTTACTTCAATAATCACAATAATCTCTCCCCCACAAGTTTTCACTGAAACTTTTCATCAAGATAACCTATGAAACCCATTTCCTTAATTCTAATGGTTAAAACTCAGATCTTTTACTTGACCTGTTTGTAATGATTAAATCCTTTAGACTCTCTTTTCCTCCTTCAGCATCTATAATATCATACATTCTTGATTTTTTTTTTTAAAGATTTCATTTATTTATTTGACAAGGAGAGAGAGATCACAAGCAGACAGAGAGGTAGGCAGAGAGAGAAGGGGAGGCAGGCTCCCCACCAAGCAGAAAGCCCAACACGGGGCTTGATCCCAGGACCCTGGGACCATGACCTGAGTTGAAGGTAGAGGCCTAAGCCACTGAACCACCCAGGTGCCCCACGTTCTTGATTTTATTTCTTCCTTACACATTACTATTTTTTAATTTCCTATTTCTTTACCCCTTAAAATTTTAAATTTGATTTACTTCAGGGTTCTGTTTTTCTCTGAACCAATTCTGTTCATTTACTCTTCTAGTTTTATGGCTTACATATAATGTAAATATCATCAAATGAAATTTTCCCAATTTATATATCTGGAACATATCTACCTTCCAAAGTGTAGACTAATATATCTTAAAAGACATTTTAAAATTCCAAATAGGTATAGTAAACCTAACAATCCAAATTTAATCTCATAATCTTCCCTCCAAAACTGGCTATTTTGCTTTCTTCATTCTTCTCTTCCTCAAAAAATAGCAACTCCACTTTTCCAGTTGCTTAGGCCAATGGCCTTGGAGTCATTTTCTATTGACTATCACAGCAAATTCATCATCAAATCCTGTGTACTTTATCTTCAAGGCATATCAGTACCTCTCAATGCATCTGTTTCAAAATACTGGTCCAAGCTACCATTTATTCTTGCTCAAATTGTCCTATAGTCTGTAAACTGCTATTCCTTTGATTTTTTTTTTCTCCTGATCCATCCCAAATATAGCAGTTAGAGCTATCCTTTACAGAAAGTCTTTGTTCTAACCATAGATCTCAAATGGCTTACTGTTTTCTTTAGTTTGAAATTAAAATTTTCACAAAGTTTTTCAAATGCTCTGACCTCCCTTTCCAATCTGACTTTATTCCCTACTGCTTCTCCTTTACCTCACTCTGATCCAGACACAGGAGCCTCCTTTCTATTCCTATAACATGAAAAATATATGTTATAGCTTCCGTACTTGGCACATACTATTCCTGAGCCTGGAATATTCATTCCCCTGATACCCATATTAAACTTCTCATTTCCTTTAGGTGTCTTATCAAATGTGAGTTTATCTGTGAGGCCTTCCCTATCTTTAAAATAATAACCTATTATTGTAGCACTTTGCTTTATTCTGTTTAATTCTCTCCATAATATATATCATCATCTAAAATATGAATTATTAAATTGTCAAATAATAAAATTCAACTTAATAAATTTTAAAGACCTTATTGGCTTTGTTCAGTGATTCATGAAACAGGCATCATCCAATCTAACAGATAGAAGCTTCAAAAAGCTATATGAGGCAAGATATTTTACAGGCATAAGGGAGCTGGAACCAGGATGTTATACCTGGCCAAAATAGTTTGGTCATTGCCAAATCTCTTCCCTTATAGAGAGCTGAAACTATAAGTTAAGCTTCAATTTGGAGACATAGGAATTAGCATAATTGACTCTATTTGAGGTCTGTTGCCTTTAATAATGTTCTTCTTTCATGAAAATTGTAGCTAAGTAGGATAGCTTTTTGTCTGTCGCTATTGTGTTCCAAGTATGTGGAAGTTTTCATGGCATGAAACAAATATTTATGAATGTATAAATGACTGAAAGAAACATTTTCCATTTTCTTTTAAAAGCATTTCCTGTTAACTGAGCTTCTTGTGTTTGATAGCTCAATGATAATTTTTATAGAAAAAAGATGACCATGCCAAAATGTAAACAATTCATTTGTATCAAAATAACAAAATCTGAAGTTTGAGCAAATATTTTATTGTGAGACACAATATTAAATTTTTCCTTCTATTCAGTGGGAAGTAAAATTTCAAAATGTTGAATAAAATTTCAAAATAAATAAGTGAAACCATATGATAATTGACTTTCTCTGCTTGACTTATTTCACTCAGCATAATCTTCCAGTCCTGTCCATGTTGCTACAAAAGTTGGGTATTCATCCTTTCTGACAAATAGCACGGAGGACAAGGAGAAATGGAGAGGAGAAGGGAGTTGAGGGAAATTGGAAGGGGAGGTGAACCATGAGAGACTATGGACTCTGAAAAACAATCTGAGGGTTTTGAAGGGGCGGGGGGTGGGAGGCTGGGGGATCCCGGTGGTGGGTATTGGAGAGGGCACGGATTGCATGGAGTGGTTGTGGTGCAAAAATAATGAATACTGTTACGCTGAAAAAATAAAAAAAATAATAATAAAAGAAGTAAAAAAATTTTCAAAATAAAATTTCAAAATTTCAGAAAATAACAAAATTATAAGAGTTATTAGTCAAGTACTACATAAATCTGTGATAAGCAACAGTCATTCAATATGTGTCAGGTTTCACAGAATATATTTGGAATTGTCTTATTACCAAAAAAAGATAATTGTAGATCATTGGGCTTTTATATTGATGTTAGTTTAGTCAAATTTTTTATGTGGATGAGAGCATATTTGCCAAAACAATTTTATTTTGATTCTGATAACAGCCATCTCTTAAATTTTATTACAGGTGTTCAGTGCTAAAACCCACTACTTTGGAGTGCATAAGTCAAAACCACTCACAATTTGAGTTAAACTTATGCTTCCTTCCAATAAGTCAGTTCTGTCACTTTTACTGAACTTACCCTAATATCCTTGGGTGGTTAGTTATTAAATATTAATGGTTTCAATAAAAATGGAAGCCAGAAGACAGTGGAAAGTTTAAACTACTTACCAAATTTAAAAAGCCAGTGAAAATATAAATGCTTCTATATCCAAGGTATACAGCATTATAGCATAATCTGAACACCTTGTACACTTTATATAGCAAACTTGAAATGTAGAAAATATTTTATTTCTTTTCTCCAAATGGAAAGCACTTGAATATATAATTTCTGCTTTGTATGCTAATAAAACATGTTTGCCTCATAAAAATTTCTACATATTAACTTCTAGAATCTAAATTATTTACCAATACCAAAACCAACTTATAAACAGTACATAGAACTTCTAATTTTTTTTTAGGTTCTTATCTTTTAAGTAATATTGCATTTCTGTCTGTTAAAGTAATATATCTGTTAAACCATTTTTCAGGATAGTCTAGTGCCATGTTGCTAACCTTGTATTAAAATGTTATTGGAAGGATAACAATGTGAATTTAGATTCAAGAAAAAAATAAATTACCAACATTGGGAGACATTTGTAAACATGATCCATAAAGGTCCTTTGATAGCAACTTGTAAAACTAATTTATTTTTAGAATTTATTTGTAGCATGATATAAAATCTCTTATAAGTTACTTGATTTAATTGTATTTGGATTCTTGGGTTGAGTACCATCAGATGACTTATTAAAATTTTTTTTTTATCCATCATTAGTGATAGACTCACAGCATCTATTCACTACTCAGTGTAGAAAAAGCACCCCAGGATATGGCACCTGTTATCTTGAATGGCGTTTCTTACTTTCTCAATAATTACATGTGCACATCATATTTGCATAAGTGTTTTGATGACTTCTTCAGTAATCATCAGGTTTAGACTGTTGGCCTATTCAAATTGTTTTTCATCTTTTCCCAAGAAAATTGAAAACTTTACTTCACAAGATGAACTTTTTAAAGAAAGACAATGGGGTATTTCTTTTTCTGCTGATCAACCAACTATTAAGTGCAATTTCCTCAAATATTTTTAGAAACCATTTGAAGAAAATTACTAAATCTTATTTATAAGTGAAAGCACAGTATGTGTCCTGCTATTTCTTTTCCTTTTATTTAGAATATCACCAAATGACATTTTGCTTTTATGAAATAGAATCCACAGTACTGGTATTGTTAGACCGAATACATTCACTCAAATGTAATGTGACCCCTTTGTTTTGAAAGAAAATAGAGAAGTTCTCATATGGAACACAATCTCACCATAACATATTTCATGCTAGGGGTACTTGGATGGCTCAGTTTGCTGGGCATCTGACTTTGGCTTGGGTCATGGTTCCAAGGTCCTGGGATCAAGTCCCACATTGAGCTTCCTGCTTGGCGGGGAGCCTACTTCTCCCTCTCTCTGTGGCTCCCTCTGCTTGTGCGCTCTCTCTCTCTCTCTGTCAAATAAATAAAAATAAAATATTTAAAAATAAAAGATATTTCATGCTATCTTTCAATGTGTTTTTTCTTCCCTACTGTGGAAAAGAAAAATCCATTAAGAGAACCATCAAGTACAATGATAGAACAATAGGTATTGATAGCTAGAGGAGTATCTGAGTGAGTCTTTAGGGTATATCTTTTTTCCATGTATAAATGGGAGACTTCAAATGGTCTGTCGATGACAGTAGGAAGTCTTCTAATCTTCAATTCTAATAAAAGAATGATCATTTATGGACACCTTTTGGCTCAGTTGGTTGAGCATCTGACTCTTGGTTTCAGCTCAGGTCATGATCTCAGGGTCTTGGGACCCAAGGCTCCGTGTTCAGCAGGGAGTCTGCTTGAGGTTCTCTCCTTCTCCCTCTGTCCCTCCCTACTACTCACATGTACACACACTCTCTAAAATAAATCTTTAAAAAGGAAATTTTTAATCAGATTACTAATAAAATTTATTATAATATTTACAACTATTTTACATTAGTAATTTGCAAATGATATTTGAACTTTAAGGTACAACTTTTGTAGTCCTCTTCATGATAAATATATGAAGGTTCAGAGAAACTTAGTGACTTTTTCAAGATCATAGAGTTGAATTCACTAATTTGAACCCTGATTAATACCACTGTAATTGCTATATTGCTTATATTACACTGAATCACTAAGTTCTTTCTAAATTAGAAAAATGGCAAGGGTGCCTGGGTGGCTCAGTGGGTTAAAGCCTCTGCCTTCAGCTTACGTCATCATCTCAGGGTCCTGGGATCGAGCCTTCATTGAGCTCTCTGCTCAGCAGGGAGCCTGTTTCCCCCTCTCTCTCTGCCTGCCTCTCTGCCAGCTTGTGATCTCTGTCTGTCAAATAAATAAATAATTTTTTTAAATGGCAGAATAACATTTGTTAATTATTTTATATGTTAAGTCACAATAAACCTAAAAGGAATTACTTTTTAAGTTACATAAAATTATATTCAAAAATGTTATAAAAATTGCAGAGGATCACACTTTGATTTACAGTTGATACAGAACTAGATTTTAATTATTTCTGATTCCACATTTTTTCTCCATTCCCTACAGTCTATGAAAATGTGGATCATAAATATAGTTTTCTGATTTGTAGTCAATTGGTGCTCAAAATGGTTTATGCAATAAAAAGTTCTCAAGGAATAGAAAATGTTGATATTCTTCTATCTTTAGTGATTAACTAATGAAAATTTGGCAATATACTATAATCTAATGTAATTTTACAGAGCTTTGTGTTCTCCTCAGGAAGTATTTTTTGAAGCCCAAAATAGCATAAAAAAGGCACAAAAGAACATTGCAAGCTCTCTACCATGTCATTGCTAAATTACTAAGGTATACTTTTAATTCTAAGTTGGCTATTAACAAAAATAATTTCCAATGAGTAAATTAATGAAAGGATGAGTTTTATCAGTATAAAATATCAATATTTATGCATACTACTGAGAAATAAATATTAGTGTTGGTGTCTTCTGTGTAGGTGTTAATCCTGTTAAACCCAGTATGATAATTGGGTAAAGGAATTGAAAACTTTTTCTAAGTTCCTTTTATATCTTAACGGTAAGTAATACACTACAAATGTATTTGAAGGTCAACTAAAAGAGAAATGGCTTTTTCATATGCCTGTATTAACAAGATCTGCTTTTATTTATTTATTTTTAATTTTTTAAAAGACATTTTTTTCTTTCTAGATTTTATTTATTTATTTGGCAGACAGAGATCACATGTAGGCAGAGAGGCAGGCAGAGAGAGAGCCAGGGGAGGAAGCAAGCTCCTGGCTGAACAGAGAGCCCATTGCGGGGCCCAATCCCAGGACCCTGGGATCATAACCTGAGGTGAAGGCAGAGGCTTTAACCCATTGAGCCACCCAGGCGCCCCTAGCAATATCTGCTTTTAAAGACAAGAGGTTATAAACAGAAATTTTACACTTTTTCATAATTACTTGAATGGTATATAATTAAATATTTAATTTCCTTATTAACTATATCTCAGAATGTTCTTATAAAGTTGAAAATTATCCGGAATTTTCATCCATTTTCAACTCTTATGTTATAACATTAAAATTAAACACTTTTAGCTAATTATAGTTAATTAAGGGTGATAGTTCAAAAACATAGCATCTGTTTCCTAAATAATGTGTTTTCATTAGTATTATTTTTGTATGTCATTATCAAGGAAAGGTTATATGGAAAAATGACTTAATTATAGTTGTGAACATTATATAAGTAAATTCATAATTGTGAACTATAAAAGAAATATTCTCATTTATATTCACACTGTATTTCCAAGTTGATTTTATAATATCTCACTACAGATCTGTTTTTAATAGGTATTCATTTTCATGGTAGTATCAACTTGTGGCTAGATGGCTTGGCCTCTTATGGAGCCAATGTGTGACCCTTTGGGTTTTAGATGGCCTGAAACATTAAAACACATTGAGTGAAAAAGCAGATCTTTACATGTCAGAATATGCTCATTTTTATTATACAATTTTTTTAAAGTAACTTGTTTTTATATATTGGCAAAATGCAATATGTGGGACCATTTTCTTGTCCCCATTAAAATGTTTGTTGTTGTTTTTAGTAGCACGCTGGAAGGCAACAGAATTTTGCCTACTTATAAAATCTTCAGATAGTGAGATAAAGGAAAGTAAAGAAAGTTGATATAGAAAAGTGATGTGAAGCTTTGTATATATAAGAAATTAGAACTTTGGCAATTGAAAACTCAATAACTGTTACTTGATAGCCAACTTGATGGCATATTTTAACTGATTTGATTTTAATGGTCTCATTGATTTATGGAGGTAAAGTACAGAGTGCATTGCTTACCTAGTCTTTCTCTGAACCCATTCTAAACTACTCTTCTTTAGGAAGTGATATTTTTAACTTTAGAATGAGTAGGTCTCAATTATCTACTATCATTAAGGAAGCATTGAATGGAATGTGATGATTTTTGTTTGATTTAAATCTTTATAATTTCTATGATGTAACATTTTTATTAACTGTATTATTTCACTAGCACATTCTTCAGAACACTGTGAAATTATATTATAGTTAAGTACTAGAATGTGCTTAACAAGATCCTTCAAATGTTCTTCTATATGCTTAAAGACAAGTATGAAAAAAATAATTTCAATTAATATGTAAGAGGTGAAGGTGACCGCAATAAGTTGTAAAAATTCCACTTCAAACTTTTAGATGGAGTTATTTCTGAATAATTAAAATCAGACCTTCCCACCTGCACCCCATTTTTTAGACAATCGAGCCCATCAAATCTTGGTATTCAGATGGAGTTTTCTCTAGAGACAGAGGTATTATTGGTTTCCTGAGAGACACATGTCCTTCACATATTTCATGTTAATGAGTAGGGTGAGTTGAGTGGAATCATTTTAGAAAGGGGACCAATTTTGATAAAAATTGAAGCATTATCATAAAAGCTATGTTTCCATGACTGCAATGTGAAATATCCTTATTTGAAATACATATTTGATTTAGCCAGTAGTTGCTCCTTGCCTTCCAATATGAGTGGCTCTGGCTCAGAGGTTAAAGCCAATTTTAAACACATTAAAATATCACACATTACATCACGAAGAGAATGTTCATCAAATTCCATTATGTAATTTTAAAACAAAGTTAATAGTTCACATCAGAAAAAGATTAATAGGGTTTTATTGAATTCTGTATTGTTATGCTATGCTCATATGAATTTTCCTTTATGATCAAATTATAATTTATAAGTAAAATAAGCAACATGAAATGACAGTAATTTTAAAAGGAAACAACTATGCACATTTAGGAATGAACTCACAAGTTCATCATTTTAATACTGTAGAGTAAAAACAAGAGTTAAATAATACAGATTGCTATAGTAATACAAAATAGGCATTGTAAGAAAGGCAAGACCAGTATTAAGTATATAGAATGTTTAGCAGTAAGAGAAAACAAATTGTTAGCATAAACTTTAGAAGCTTGATATATAAATGATTACATGTGAATACCAATCTTTTTTCTGTAAAATGTTTTATTTTCTCTTAAATGGATGTAAGTAAATGGATGAAAGTTTAGTTAATAAATAAAATCATCAAATTATAATACATCAATTCATTAGTATTTTCATGGATAAAATAATTAAAATATGATGATCATTTTCTTTCTAAGCTGCAGTCTATATAAAATAGAACTAGAAAAGGGCAATTATATATTTGCCACTCACACATTCCCACACACATGTGTGTTTGCAGAGATCATTTGAATGATACTACTAGTAGAAAGGTATGATTTACTTCTTTAATAGAAGATTAATTGGATCTACAGCTAATAGAATGAAGGTTTCATAAAGAAAAGTGATAAGAGCATAATCAATATGAAAAATAATTAACAATAAAAAATAAATTGATGCAATCATAATTAAGTGGCCAATTTATAAACATTCTCTTAAGAAAATTAAGCAGTAATTTATACCTGATCAAAATTTTGCAATCTAAATCCAAGATGAACAATTTAATTCCGACCATATTAGTTATGAAGATTGTTTTTTTCTATTTTAATACACTAATACTTAACTTTTAAAAATCCTTAACAGGTGACAACCACTTCTAAAAATATTTGAATATATTTCTTCAACTTGTATTAATATTACTAAAGTAATATTAATATTACTAATATTGAATTAATAATATTACTATTAATATTACAATATTACTATTGGCCAGTATCTCAAGTAGGGTTTCCTACTTGAGTTATATTTTATAACCTATACTTATGATAGTTAATATGTAAATAAATGCATCAGGACTTTGATGTATTTATTTTAAAATCTAAATATTAGGCACTAATGATGCCATTTGTCTTTCTAAATATCTATACATGACTTCTTTCTACATACCCACATATACAAAATGTTAAAACTAAAATCAAGACTATTTTTGGTGTGTGTGTTTTGTATGTGCTATAGAGGAATCATCTTGTTTTTATTATTTTCTAAATCTTGTCCCCCTGTCAGGTCAAAGAGAGACAGGTGTTTATAAACCTCAAGATCTACTTTATGTGTGTACCATCAAAAAAGCCCCCTGATATTTATTTATTTATTTAGTTAGTTAGTTTTTTAAAGATTTTATTTATTTATTTGACAGACAGATCACAAGTAGGCAGAGAGTCAGGCAGAAAGAGGGAAGCAGGCTCCCCGCCAAGCAGAGAGCCCAACGTGGGGCTCGATCCCAGGACCCTGAGATCATGACTGGAGCCGAAGGCAGAGGCTTTAACCCACTGAGCCACCCAGGCGCCCCAAAAAAACCCCTGATATTTGGAAGGCCTATTATCATTATAGGTATGAAGAGAGTGGCTGTCACTGTTTCCCAAAGAAAATATCCCAAGGATTTTTCTACAAGGTTCGAGCACAATTTAGGGTTATAGTATAAATACTTAAATACTACATATGAAATAGAGACCAAATATAGTGTATAAATAAGAACCTTATATATTATAAAGTATATTTTTGGAATTAGCATAGTAAATTAACTTGCTTTGCAATTAACATATTTAAAGTCATATATATCATCAGCAACTATTAGTCAAATTATCAGGAAATCAACGTATTACTGTGGAGAAGAAATTTTCTTTAACTCATTTTGTTACATAAAAAATTATCTAGTGCCTGATAAGCTTCAGTCATTTACTAGATGTTGCAGACATATCTATTGCTCAAGAAATAGCCTTGTTTTCTCATGTGTCTAGATGTTTTGTAGTTTGGGGAGGCCATGTACCACTTCTCAGTGAAATTACTTAGAGTGCACAACCTGAAAATTTGTTCTTTATATTCCTTCTGAGAGATCGAAAAGCAACCATTGATATTACAGGGTCACAAAATGAAAACAAACTAGATTCTCGAGTAAGTGATTGGAAGAATATTGTTCTAAAGAGCTTTCCAATCCTCAGAAGTCTTTTATGAGTATAAAATACATTTGTTACATTTCACCATTGGGATATCACAGTCAATTTGGTACTGTAGCATATTGACTAACACATTATTAAGTGAAAAATGATGTGGTAAGAAACTATATGTGTCTTGTTTGGTAAGTGATAAGGCCGATAATGTTTCTTACCACATGGATCTCATTATCCACTATTAAAAAAAAAAAAAAAAGTCATCACAAAATACCCTAAAAAAAGTATTCAACTTAGTCTTGGCCTATGAGTAATAATCAAAATTTGACCCAAAATTGAGCCATATATTTCACTATATATATGAATATGTAATTTTATAAATATATACATATATATAAATTATATATATTTTTTATATATACACATATATAAATTCTTTATATATATACATATATAAATTTTATATATATACATATATATAAAATTACATATTCATATATAGTGAAATATATGGCTCAATTACATATAATTATATGTAATATATATGTATATGTATATATGTATATGTATAATATATATTATAATATATTATATATGTAATTATTACATATATAATCCTTATAATTAAAACATGTCATATATATGTAATAATTATATATATGTAATTATTACATATATATATGACATGTTTTAATTATTACAAGGATTGGCTTACCCAATTTTATGGGCTGGCTAAGCAAGTCTGAAAAATGTAGATCAGGCAGTGAGAAAGGCACTAATAGGTTCAAACTCCAGTCATGACAACGTTACTCTGCACATGAGGAATTTGTCTCTTAGGGAAGACTCAGCTGTACTTTAAAAGAAATTAACAATAGAGCTTCCCTATGATCCTGCAATTATACTACTGGGTATTTACACCAAAGATATAGATGTAGTGAAAAGAAGAGCCAACTGTATCCCAATGGTCATAGCAGCAATGGCCACAGTCGCCAAACTGTGGAAAGAACCAAGATGCTTTTCAATGGATGAATGGATATGGAAGAGGTGGTCCATATATACTATGAAGTATTATGCCTCCATCAGAAAGGTTGAATACAACTTTTGTATCAACATGGACAGGACTGGAAGAGATTATTCTGAGTGAAATAAGTCAAGCACAGAGAGTCAATTATCATATGGTTTCACTTATTTATGGAGCATAAGGAATAACATGGAGGACATGGGGAGATGGAGAGGAGAAGGGAGTTGGGGGAAATTGGAGGGGGAGATGAACCATGAGAGACTGTGGATTCTGAAAAACAATCTGAGGGTTTTGGAGGGGCAGGGGATGGGAGGTTGGATGAGCCTGGTGGTGGGTATTGTGGAGGGCATGCATTGCATGAAGCACTTGCTGTGGTGCATAAAAAATGAATTCTGGAACACTAAAAATAAATTTAAAAAATAAATAAAAATTGGAAAAAAATAAAAGAGCACTTTCAACTGATTAAGTCAGGCCCAACCATGTTATTCTGGATAATCTTTTTCTTTTTTTCTTTTTTTTTTTTTAAGATTTTATTTATTTATTTGACAGAGAGAGAGAGATCACTAGTAGGCAGAGAGGCAGGCAGAGAGAGGGGGAAGCAGGTTCCTTGCTGAGCAGAGAGCCCAATGTGGGGCTCAATCCCAGGACCCTGAGATCATGACCTGAGCTGAAGGCAGAGGCTTAACCCACTGAGCCACCCAGGCGCTCCTGGATATTTTTTTTCTTAAATTTAACTTATTGGGGCTTTTCAACCTGAGGTTTAAGTGACTAAAATATTTAACATGTTTCCTTAATGTATTTGAGAAAGACCTTTCTCTTAGGATATCCTTTATCAGATACCCCCAAAACACGGTTAAACCATAAAGCCTTGGAAATCATTTGCCAACGTTCACTGAAAGGTTTATTATATACATATATTCATGTTCTCATCTTGTAATGATAAACATGCTTCATGAAATGCCAATCCCAGTCTAGCCAGAGCATAGTGAGTGATGTGAGAATGAGATAAGATATATTAATAGAAGAGGCAAATCATTTAGGTGTTTGTTTGTTTGTGTTTTTAAGGTAATTAAATAAATTTACCCTTTATTCTGTAGAGACCAGAAAGCTGTCAATTCTTTAGGATTTAGTGAGCTGATTTATTTAAAAATGATGATTATATAACATGGAGACTAGTTTGTTTGGAGTGAAGATATAAGTAGAGAGATCATCTAGGAGTCTATCCAAGTTTCTAGGTATGATCTTACCATGGCTTGGTCTAGGATGGTAAATTGTAAGAATTAATTGGATTCTAAATATATTTTGGAGGTAGAGTATATGGAATTCACTCATGATTTGTACCTGAGAGAAAAAAGGCCAGCTATCACTAAGATTTTCAATTTTAATGACTACAGGCAAATTATTTTTAACAATGACATTGGAGGTCCAGTTCCAGAGTGACTATTTTTTTGGTTCCAGTCATGGGCAAATGATTGGTTTCTACACTTAAACTCTAGAGTTTATGGTGGAGATAAGCATTCTCAAATCCAGTTGTTCAACAAACTTGATTTCAGGCTTTCTACCATGCAGTTGTTGCTCATTTCTCTAGGGAGGCATTGACATCACATTTCATCAGTCCACAAACCATGCTATGTCTTGGCTCTCATTGATTGATGTTATTCTGTATATGTGTTTTAAGGGACAACTCTATATTTCTGGTTTATGGGTTTTCTTTCCATTTCTTATTTTCAAATGAATTGGTGACTTAATTTCTATATTTTACTTTATATATTTCTAGAAATCAAAAAGCTCAATCCACTGTGCAGTCTTAGGATGACAAAGTTTTTGTTTCCCTCAACATTTTTTTTTAAGATTTATATACTTGAGAGAGAGAGAGAGAGAACATGTTTGTCTGAGAGAGTGCTTATGCATGAATGGGGGGATGGGCAGAGGAAGAGAGGGACTCTTCCAGCAGACTCATCCTGTATTCAGAGTCTAACAGGGTCCTCCAGGACGCTGAAATCATGACCTGAACTGAAATCAAGAATTGGAGGCTTTAACCCATTGAGCCACCCAGGTGCCCCTTCCCTCAACACTTTTTAATAACCCTGAAGAACAACAATTATTTTCATTCTTCAGTTAGGAAACTGAGGCTTAGGATAACCAGAATCAGAACATGAGTTCATTACTTAAAATATATTTGATATTTTATATACAAATTTAGACTTATAATTAGCTATTTTATAATAGAACCTTATATGCATATTTTACAAATATATTTAACATATTTATAGATGAATTCATGTTATTATGTAACCAGTATCCAATTTTTGAATTTAGATCTCAACAAATATTTTATATTCTAACAATCCTGTGATGTAAGTACTACAATGTGCTATACTTCCAGAGGAAATGGTGGGAGAATATAGGATTAAATAAATTATTTTCAGGGAAAAGCAAGCATAATAAACATGGTTTCTCATTTATAGAAGTAGTCAAAGTAGACACAGAGATTAGTGAGAGATAATGGGATGGAGAAATAGAGAAGAGTTCATTTAATGGGCTACAGTAAAAAGATTTCTTCCATAAAACTGAAGAGGGTCTGAAGGTTTTACAACTGTGTCCTGTAGCCTGTGGCTGAATTAAAGACCCTTTTGTGAGATCAGTTAGAGAAAGTCTCTCTCAAGAAGTACCCCATCACCATGAGCATGAGGCCAATAGAACTCTTGTGACCTATTTTCTTCTTTCTAAAATGGCATTATAACAACAGGAGCTGAGCAAAGAGGAGATAATAAGGCTATTACATATTCAGTTCATTAGGGGAAAAGTCATCTGAGTACCAACTTTTTGCTTTTCCTAAAAAATATTTTTACCTAGAGAGCAATAAGTGTGTGAAACTTAATCACAGATAGTGTTTCTGAAGATATGCATATTTATTCAACCATTTTAGGTAGAACTAATTCAAGTCTCAACTGAAATTAGAACTTGTATAAGTACTGATATTTTTTGGAGGGCTAACTTTATAGAACTTATGACAAGGTATATTTTTGTTAACAAGTCCATTTCCCAGTAGATAATTTTGAAAAACAGCAGTAAGTTTGATAGTAACAGACTATAAAGTTTTAACTAGCTTTCTCTAGAAAAATGCATTAAAAACAGGTCATTTCAAAGTGGTGTATTGTTACCATTAAACAAATGTAACATCAAATTTGACCAGGTTGGTATTAACAGAACCAAATTAAAATAGTATTTCTTAAGTGTTGATGTTCAAGCCCCTAAGTGCTACATTGGAAAAAATAGCCAAAATAATTTGTGCTTCCTTCCATTAAAATGTGGACTTATTTCTACACCATTGAATCTGTGCTGTCTTTGTGACTCAGTTGACCAGTGACATATCATGGAATTTTAAGTCCAGAGTCCAGGACTTGCATGCTTTTACTCTGGGTGCCCTTGAAACCCTGTCACTGACCTATGGAGAAGTCTGGTATAATCTTCAGCAATATGAGAAACCACACAGGAAGAGGTCCCAGTTGCTACAGTTTTCCCATCTTTCTTGGCCATCTCAGTCCTCTCAGGTGAAGTCATTGACATGTGGTGAGACAATCTGAGAATAGATAAACCTGGTTCCAAGCAGAAGGATTACTACCTTAAGACCCACAGAATCATTATTGAAAGAAAGTAAGTTTGAAGATAACCTGCTATGCAGCAGTAAATGGTAGGCATGTAGCACAATCCAAATTTAATGAGTGATCTAATTCCTTCCAAGATCCCTCCTTTAATACTCAACAATTACCAAAGTATGATAACTTGGTGTTAATGTCCAATTGCACTGACTTTTCCACTACTGAATGGTTTTCGAATTCAGATTCTTTGCCTTGAAGACATATTGTACAATCAAGGATCTGAATGCTGTTCGCTTTAAACAAGTTGCCATGTTACTACTGAGGCCACATTAGTGTCAATAGAGAAAGCTGGAAATTTTTAAAATGTCACTTTGGCTATTTTTTTCTGACCACTGCCACTCCTGCTAGTACATGTTTGCTGTAATGGTTTCTCAAGGAGTGAAGAGTGTGACTTCTTAAACATGGTGATGTTAACTAGAGTTACTGGTGACCATTTTGCAACATACACAAATATCTAATCATGTGCACCTGAAACTAATGTAATGTTATGTTAGTTAGACCTCCAAAAATAAATAAATAAGCATTTTTAGACAGGATAAAGTAACTTCTGTCAGGGAACTTTAGATCTAAATTATGATGTAGGAAAATTGGCACACTATCTTCATATTATAGCAAATTGCCTTCATTCACATCATTCATATGCACATCTTTCTTTTTTTTTTTTTAAGATTTTATTTATTTATTTGACAGAGAGATCACAAGCAGGCAGAGAGGCAGGCAGAGAGACAGGAGGAAGCAGGCTCCCTGCTGAGCAGAGAGCCCGATGCGGGGCTCAATCCCAGGACTCCGAGATCATGACCTGAGCCGAAGGCAGCGGCTTAACCCACTGAGCCACCCAGGCACCCCTCTTTATTCCCTTTTATTAATGCTCTGCCCTACTCCCAGCTTTTACATGTAGTTTAGTTTTCTTCTGATGTAAATTTTACTTATCAATTGCAGTAATTAATTACATTTTTAAAAAGTGCTGTATAATATAAAAATTAGGTCATACATTAAATGTACTTTGCACTTTCTGGATTACTCATTCTGTGCAATTGATGTATCTTCTAGGAATAGTATGAGAAAAGAGAAGATATTGAAGGATACAAATATCAGAGTATATGATAAATTTACCATGGTCAAATCAGTAAGATTAATTTGCATGTTCTTCAATCTCCACTCTTATGCCTTTTTTGGAAGTTAGTAAGAAATTTTATTATCTAAAAAAAAGTGTCCTTTTTTGGACAAAAAATTACAAATACAAATTTATAACAAATTACAATTTGTTATAAATGTAGTTTTAAATGTCATTTATGTTATTCTATAAGTGAGAGTTTAATTTCTTATGTCATTCAATGAATATGGCTTGACTTTCCATTTCTGTAGATGATGTCATGTGATCAGAGTTTCTTCATGCTTAAATGTTACACAAAGTATTACAATTTAGCGTTGTTACTTTCCAAACTACAAACAGAATTCTCACTTAAAATGGGATTAGATGGGTCCCTGGGTGGTTCAGTTGTTTAACCATCTGTTTTCAGCTTGGGTCATGATCCCAGGGTCCTAGGATTGACCTCCACATCAGGCTCCCTCCTCAATGAAGAACCTGCTTCTCCCTCTCCCTCTACCTCTTCCCCCACTGCTTGTGCTCTCTCTCTCTCACCTTCTCTCTCTCTCAAATAAGTAAAATCTTAAAAAAACAAAAACAAAAACAAAAACAAAAACAAAAAAGGCATTAGACTAATAAGGAACATTTGCCTTTTTCCAAAGTTGACACTCTCCGTTTTGCCAGGACCATACACACAGAAAGGAAGATATTGAATAAGAACAAGGTGATCCTTTACTCTCTGGTAACTGCTCCTCAAATAGAAGGCAGATTGATGGGGAAAATCTTATTCACCTCCTGATAAGATACTCTAGTTATGAACCAATTATGTTAACATATATTGTTAT
This sequence comes from Lontra canadensis, assembly GCF_010015895.1. Lineage (NCBI taxonomy): Eukaryota > Metazoa > Chordata > Mammalia > Carnivora > Mustelidae > Lontra > Lontra canadensis. Next base: position 1,429,945 of record NW_022631192.1, on the reverse strand, counting down.
GAACATAGAGCTAAATGTAAATGAGATTGTATGGGACTATATTTTTCATTATTTTTTGAACACTTAGAACTGAGCTCTTAATTAATTTCTTAATTAAGAGATGTAATAGTACCTAGTTTAAGTTGAGTAGAGATCTTCTGAAGTTCAAATTATATTTAAACAAAAACAGGATTGCAATATCAATATCATACTAACAATAGGTATATGATTATTTAATAGACTCAACTAGATGAATAAAAGGATAAATCAGGGATTTTATTGTTCTTTCTTCAGTGCTTTAATAATAGTCTTTCTAGATCTTCATCTATTGATTTTTTTTCTTTCTTCCACTGTTTCTGACTTTACATCTTCTGATATTGTCACTATTTCTAAAGAATGATAGGATTTGCATTTTTGTCCTTAACATCTAGATGGTAATAGATGTACAGTGAGGATGATAAGTAGAATCTTTTGTATTCTTCTGATCTTTATCCTAATGGAAGGAATTATGTGGTCATATCAGGCTAACATATAATCTTTAGTAGCATAGATAACTGGGGATAAGAATATAATTAATATATATTTGTTCTGTTTGTTTATGTATACAGAGAAAGTGAGAAAGAGAGGAAATGTTCTTCACAAAATTTCTCTTGTTTGGTTCATTATGTCACAAACACAAAACAAATAAAAACTAGATCATTTCAATAAAATACTATATTTAAATAAGTTCTTGCTTCTTCAGCATAGTAGAAAGAGTTCAACTCCAAACACATTGAGTAAATTTGGCTTCTTTGAACAGAAACACAATGCAAATTCTTCCACTAGATGACCTGATAAGAACCCAAGCAGAAATTTTCTATTTACATAGAGAACTGTCCTGGTGGGGTGGGGTTGATGATACTAAAACATAGGTTCAACATTTTCAGAAGCACAAGAGACAGACTGGGAAGTCCCACACAGCGGCAAGCATTTGCCTTTGAATTGCTAGATTACAGAAAGGGGAGTGGGGTAAGTGGCCATAATACTTGGAAGTAGAGAGTTTAGGGAAGCAAAAATACACAAATACATTTCAATATTTTAACAATATTCCTGAGGAAGTGTATTCTGTTTGAATAAGAGCTTTGATTATAATTTCAATATTTCATCTCAAATATTTTATAAACTTATTTGGGCCTGTCCCTGTCATTATTTCAACTCAGAAATCTAATATAATTGAACCATTTCCAGAAAAACAACATACTTTATTACATGTGAATAAACCCCAATAGTTTAAGTACTTTGTTGGTTATATGGCATGCTTCTGTTAAGATTTATAGGACTTATAAATATACCTTCTAAGTCCAGCAACAATTGATTCAGAGGGGAAAAAAAAAAGGCAGGAAACATGAGTATATGAAAAACATAATTTGTTGTTGTTGAAGATTCTTATAGAAAACAGAGTTTAGATCTGCAGCTAAAGAAATGATTTCTATTATGATTTCTGAGGTATATTTCATACCATTTCTTACCCCTAAACGTCTCTCAACCTCCCCATTACTACAAGAAGCAGACAGAAAGAGTTGATCTGAGCAAACTGTTTCTTCTCCCAAATGCATGAGTTAAACACATCACTTTTTAAACCATGGAAAAGATTAACCAACTCCCTGTTCTTATGGAGTTTATATTGTAATGGAGTTAAACTGTGTCATTGACCGCTAATACTCATTTCTCATTCTGTGACTGGAAGACATGTGGGTATGTTGTGAAAACAATTATAGGAAGAGATGAGATAAAAAAGGATTTTAAATAAATTACACTTTTGTTAATCTAAGAACAATATTAGTCTCTAAGTTTTGTAAATATGTTTGCTGAGTAATATATAAAACATGACACAGGATTTTGTATTCTTTAATCAGCATGTATTGTACAATGTATGATTTTCAATAATCAAACCCCTTTTGTAGATAACATGATTTATGCACATGATTTGTTATCCTCTCAATGCTCCTAAATATAATTCTTGTTACCTCCACTTTACTAATGAGGTAACTGAGACTCTTGTGGGTGAAGTCCTTGGTTAAGAATCACCAGCTAGGGGCACCTGGGTGGCTCAGTAGGTTAAATCCTCTGCCTTCAGCTCAGGTCATGATTCCAGGGTCCTAGGATTGAGCCCCGCATGGGGCTTTCTGCTCAGCAGGGAGCCTGCTTCCCCCTCTCTCTCTGCCTGCCTCTCTGCCTCCTTGTGATTTCTGTCTGTCAAATAAATAAATAAATAAAATCTTAAAAAAAAAAAATAAAAAAAGAATCACCAGCTAGTCAGATGGACTGAATTATATCAGGGCCTGAGTGATAAGAAGATCCTTATGCTCTTTAGCAATTTCCTTTGATATTATGAGTGCTGGTGACTGAATTTTTTTCTTCCCAAAGGAACTGCAAAAAGTTCATTTTTTCCCCCCTTAGCATGCTCACCAATTTACTTAGGATTTTCTAATACTGTTTGTCTTACACCCTGTACCCCAGCTTTAGAAGCTTGAGCTGAGAGGATAGCATGCTTTGTAAATGTTCATTCCTCTGTCTATTTGGTAACCTATGCATATGTGTAACAGATTTAATTAAATGAAAATAAAAATAGTAAACATTTTGTTTGTGAATGTAATTATGTAAAATTGTGTGTCTACCAATGCTTTGTAAACTTTATTATATATATTAACAGCTAGAGTGGAACTGGAGATTCTGTATTTCTAGCTAGTTCCCAGGTGATACTGAAAATCTTGTTTGTGGACATGGCTTAGAGTAACAAGACCCCCAATTTAAAGTTTAGTAAAGACAGCTATATCTGGTTTTGGTTTATGTTGAAATGCACATTAGTATTTGGCTTCTTTATCTCTTGTCTCTCTCTCTTTATTACAAATTTTGATATTTTTATTAGCTACCTGGAGGTAACTGATAAAATGTTTGTAATAAGACAAGCACCCAATAATTATAGGCTGGGTGAATTAATTAGCAAAAATACTTCAGACTGAGTTAATAGTGATTACAGATTAAAATGTATACTTGTAGTTAGTCTTTCAGAGAACAAAATATCTACAATAAAGTGTGTAAAATAGTTATGATCTCTCTTTTCCAAAAACAAGTAATTGGGCTTTTAAAAAACTTTAGATTCTTACTTAAAAAGAAAAAAAGAAATCAGTGGTATGAAATTTTAAGAAATTGATTTGGTTTTGTTTATTTAATATCAATGATTTCTAATATGACTGGTCAGGATAGGAAAAAGGAATTTTGAGGAATGTTTAAGAAAATATCAAGAACAAATGGACAGCAATAATAACAAAAACAAACCGAGACTTAAATAAAATTCTGTTTTTCTGATACTTTTTGTACTGATGAGTAAGACTATCATCCTGCAGCATACTTGAGTTTGCTTGACTAAGTTAAAAAAAAAATAAAATTGATCTACAATTAGAAGCATCCCCAGTAAATAATAATCTTAAGAACTAGGCTCCCACAGATTTCACTCTGTTAGTATTGGAAGTCTTAATCTGAAAATCTAAACTATTTCCTAGGGTGGCTCTGAGCATCAAATAAGACAATGATTATGCTGGTGCCATGTAAAATATGGACTACGTACAGTTCTGGGCAATCATTATAAGGGGTCAAAGGAAAATGGATGTACTACAAAAATCATAGCCTAGAATCTTACATTCTGTTTATCTTTGTCTGATGTCAAATAATCATATAATATAGGTGATCTAATAATATTTCAGATTTTTTCAAGTAAGTTTTGACAAAGCAATCATATTATTTATAAGCAACTTTAAATCCAAAGGATAAATCAGGTTTAAATTATATCTGGCAGATTTGGACAAATATCTGGACTTAAATACCTGCTACAAATGATGTACATTAGCATCTAGAAAAATCTTTCTTTAGATCTTATATCTAAGCAATGAGATAAGAGCAGAATCACTAGGAAAAAAGCTCTCCTTTTACAAGACCATTACCTAATTTGTGGAGGAGGCAACATAAGTTTTAAAACTGATAAGACTACAATTACATTGTCTCTTAGGACTTTAAGTCAAGAGATGTATTAACCTAAACTATTTTATATCCTTAATATAGAAATACTATAGATTGTTATTAGAAGAGTACCTTCTCAATTCTCCCCTTTTCCTCCTCTCCACGCGCTGCAACCAGCTATGCATGTGTTTTCAAAATGATCAATTGAAAGTTTCTTCTAGTTATAAATATTCACAAATTTTATCATTCTAATTAAATGAAGAACACATAAATATACATTTTTTCTGAATTCCAAATTTCAAGTAACATTAAAGAGTCCTAAGTTATTTAGTTACAAATAAAAATGCATTTTATTTTCCCAGTTATAGAAATAACTAAATCCCTGTCATTCTGTTTCAATCAATGGTATCTCTTTACTCTGAATCCGATTTTTAAGGTCCTATGAAGATTAATTGTATATTATTAAAAATCATCCACTAAGAACATAAATAAAGAACACAACTACTTTACCATATAAAAATGTTTAAAAGGAGCTAAATGAAGGAGGAAAGTTATTGCCTTAAAGTAAAGGGTAAGATCCATAAATTCTACTTAGTCCAGTCTGAAAGAGAAACATTTAGAACAAAAGGAGAATTCTTATAAATTCCTGAACTAGTATTTACTTGTTTGAAGACCTGCCCTTGTGAATATTAGTTTAGTATATATGTGGTTAGCATAAAGTATCCAAGTTTTATTATTAAAGTTTGAAATGTGTTACATCTATACTTTATTGAATTTAGGCATCTATAAACACAGTATAAAAATTCTTAATAAGGCAAATAAATGATTAATAACATATGCAAATTAGAAAAATAAAGCTTACTTCAATAGTCAAAATTATTTTGTCATCTAAATATAGTGAGCAATTACAAAAAATACAAGCAGCTGATGAAAAAAATTGTATTTGCAAAGTGCTAATTTGCTTAATGTGATTTCTAAATGTATGCTGTTTATATGTACACACAGATTATACAGTGAAGACTAATTGGGAAAAGAAAATAGTAACTAAAACAGTACTTTAAAATTAACACATACCAAGTTGCACTCCTTAAATGGCTTTTTATCATAAAACATATCTTGAAAGTTCAGTTCAGACGTAGTATCAACGAGGGCATACTTTAAAAGCTGTAATTGGACTTTATCCCAGAAAAGGCTAAATAAATTGAAATATGTTTTATATCATTATGCATATTCTTCTGTGATAAAAATAGCTTTATTTTTCTTATCATCATGAAAAATTGTCCAACAAGGGAATAATCAAAAAAGAGGGAGAAGAAGCAATCAAAAGAGAAAGAGGAAGAATTTTAGCATCCTTTTGAAAAGATAGCAGTAAATGACTGATGTGAATAATTTCAAAGCTTTTAATAAGCCGCTTGTACCTCCCAGAAGACTTACGGGAAAAAAAAAATAAAGAAAGAAATGTTTTAAACCCTTGAAGAGGACATATAATACGATTTTCATTTTTTTAATCTAGACCAAGAAGTACAATATTTATTGTACAAAGTCTTACCCAAGAAACTATTAAAAGAATATCAAAATGGCTTAATATCACAGGTCTGTAGCCCATGAAATTTCTCCAACACATAAAAGATCCTTCCTAACATGTAAATTCATTTCAGTGGTTTTCAAAGAATAAATTATCTTATTATTTCTTTAAAGATTTTGTAAAGAATTGTATTTATACATTACAAAGGAGATGGGAGCAATATTTAGCATTGTTTTCATGTTGGTTGAAGGTGAAATACAGAGTTCTACTCCCAGCCTCTCCATTCCTAAAATTTAAGTGCCTAACCATATGGAGACAAAATTATGTGAATATACTATTAACAAAATCAACATGCTTATTATACTTTGTAATATTTCTGTGTATAGGCTTAAAATAATAAACTATAATCAAATGGATCTCAAACTTCCAACACAAATACACAGTTGAGAATATTTACTCAATTATATAATATTTTATATAATACTTCAATATAATTTTAACATTTTGAATGATACTTTAAAACTTCACTATTAGTAAGGTAATTGTAGTATTATTCACTGTATCCCAATTTCTGCCTTCCAGTTTTCTAAGACCACCTCTTAGCATTCCAACTCCAAAAGAGTGAGTTCTTTTTCTTGAGTGGATTACAGTTTCTATTAGTCAAGCAAAGAAATAGCTGACAGTAATTCTCTTAATCTTAGATAAGACCAGTCAAAGGATTGTATAATAACTTTGACAAATAGGTCTTCTTCCATTTACTTATCATTATACTCTTTACTTCCAGCCATGTTGTTGCAAATGGAAAGTTTTCATTCTTTTTTTACGGTTGAGTCTGCAATCTTTAAGTCATTTACCTTTTACCTCTTTTCCTTATTAACATTAACTCCCTGATTTCTCTGGTTGCCAAGTCATACTTTTAAATTGTTTTTCCTTTTTTTTTTTTTTTTTTTGGTTATTGAATGACTATGACTAATGTTAAATTATTAAAGCCGGTTTGCATTGTTTCTATTATGAATGAAGTAATGTTTCTTGCCACTGAGTTCTAGTTGCAAAAGTTTCTTCACATAAACTTAAAAGTTATTTTGTACAAACACTAAATAGATATTTACATTATTATTTAGCTCAAGAACATGTAATATATCCTTGTTGCCAGTTATTTCATATCAAAACTTTCCAACCAACCAAGCACTCATATTTGGTTATAATACATGAATATGCCACATACAAGGATACAAGACAATATCCAAAAATGACTGACTTTAATTTTCTTTCAAAACAGAAGAGATTTCATAACAATGAACTTTATGAAAATCTGATTCAGTTTCTTAAAGCTTAGTTTAAAAAGAACATAGTTGTATTAAATAGAAACTCTTTTCTTACAAAAGAAATCAGATAATTTAGAAAAGTTTGTTTAAAGATATTTTAAACAAAATTTACAGAGGAATTTCTCATATTGTAGAAATGTCTCTCCTCAGCCACTTTATTTGGGAGTCCTTATAATTCTTGGGTTGTTAAAAAGTCAAAGTGCACTAATTTTTTTTTTTTTTAAGATTTTATTTATTTATTTATTTGACAGGGAGAGAGAGAGACAGAGATCACAAGCAGGAAGAGAGGCAGGCAGAGGCAGACAGGGGGGGAAGCAGGCTCCCCACTGAGCAGAGAGCCGGATGTGGGGATGGATCCCAGGACCCTGAGATCATGACCTGAGCTGAAGGCAGCGGCTTAACCCACTCAGCCACCCAGGTGCCCCCCAAAGTGCACTAAATTAATGGAGTTGTTTTCAAAGAAGTTTATTCGACATACTCCAGATATTTTCACTTTTAGTAATTGTGTCTCTGAGGTAGTATATAGATAAAAGTTAAGTACAACAAAGGTGAAAAAGAGATCTGATAATGATTTAAAGAGGTATCCATGGACATGAGGGGAAACATATAGAAGGCACATGAAATAAAGCATAATAATAAAAAAACACCCCTAAAACTTGAGGATGAATATGGATTAACTAGCCAAATTAAAAAAAAAAAAATGTCCTGAAAGGAATGATTCATGCAAAGGTCTTTAAGTCAAGAAAAAACTTTGGTATCACTGATATAAGTTCAGGCTAGTTTGTAAATTTTGAGAAAAGCATTAAAGATATTACAGAAGCAATTAGATCATGTTGGTAGCACATTTAAATAATTTTGCCCTTTAGTTTTATCTTCCTAAGAATGCATAATATATTTGCTTGTCTGCTGTTTATGTCAACTTGGAAGGCACAATGCTGAAATCCTAATTTTGGAACAGTCTTCTATAATGATATAGTGAATGGATGAGAGTCATTCATGTCAGTTCGGGACACAGATTAAAGATTTAGATATTTGAAATATAATCGTGGTCTAAAGTTAATTTTGCTACAGTACCACACAACAATATCCTTATGGATTACAACAATAAAGGCATTTATAAAAACCTCATTTTTACATTTACATTCTTCGAGCTGCTTGTGGGTCTACTCTAAATTATGGCTTAGCATCAGGCTACAATCAACTGCAGGTCTATGTGTTTTCTTCAATGTGAGATCTAGGCTGAAGTTGCAGCCCACATGTAGGTTAGCCACTTTGTAAGTGAAGGCAAAGTACAATCATGTTGGCGGCATTTTGTGATATTATTGGAGACTCCAATTGATCACTTACATTCATATTGTAAGAACAAATCCATGACCTAGTCTATGTGTAATAAGTAAGAAATAATTCTTCAAATTATTCTTTGAAAGGTAGAAATACCCTTCAAATCATATGATAGTGAATGAGAATATGTAATCTTTCTACAAGTTAAAAAGAAAAGGTTAATTGGGCAAAACGTACTATCTCTCAGACATGGTAACAGAAAATATGGTTGTAGATAATTTTGCCCAAGGATAAATTGTATGTAGAGTATAAGGAAAGAGAACCTAGAAGAGATCCTTCAGTGAGAATAATAAATGAGAAAATGGGAACGTGGAGAAGGGGATTTGAAAGATATTGAGTCGATGGCCAAAGTTTTGGGAGGGAAATAAAGAAATTGTAACCTCTTATGAACCAAGAAAACACACACTTTTAGGTTCATGTGTACACACACATTTTCATTAGTGTCAAATTCTGCTAATTGTAGAATAAGAAAATAATTGTTGTTAAATTAACTGATTTAGTCACTGATTGAGTCTACCACAGGGAAGGAAGAAGTCACAAAATTTTAGTGCCTGAAGTCTAATGAAAGGATAGTCCAAAAAAATCACTGTAAAATACTTGGAACACTTGCCTTAAAAAAACACAAGCCCCATTTGGGCTTTTCAATCATTAGATTTGCCAACCCTTTCCTGTATCTACTGAGTAAATGAAAAGCAAACTTGGGAGATGACAGGGTGGATAATGAGAACATAGCAGTAGAAAAGACTGCACACTTACCATATATGATGGTAAAGGTGTTTTTTATCCAAGAATTGGTATATTATTTCAGACAACCATGGGACTTACTCTCTTACTTCTACTCCAGCAAAAGTAGAAAAGGAATCTCCTACAATAGGGAATCATCAGTTGAAAAAGATTGTGAAGAGTGAGCTGGAGACAGACCTCCATGTCAGAATATGTGTATTTTAATCCACATGAGAAGGTAGCTCCTTTGGACTGGCACAGACAGCAGTAACTGGTGGATATGAAAACTGTGAAGAGTGAGAGAGGATAAACCACCACAACAAATAGTTGTCCTTTTTTATTTTCTTTCTACTAGTCCTAAAGTCCCAGAAGAACCATATCCAGAGCGGGGGGTATCTGAGACTGATTAAATCTCTCAACTTTATACCACAGTGAATAAATATAAATGTATAGAATCTCTCATAAATATTAAGAATTAAAAAGAAAAGTTTATAGGGAACAATTGAAAATAGCATAAAATGATTTCATATTTATGACCCTCAGTCATAAATGTTTTTATGACTCAAAAACTGCTCAGTAGCAGTTATGTTTGTAACTATACAGGCCTTTGTTAATTGACACTCATGTTGTCAGGAGCATGGAGGACCTGTGACCAAGAGAACTCCAACATTCCACCATTTGAGGGACAAAACTCAAATAGGTTTACCAGGACATCCATTCTAGAGGCAGGAGAAGCAGGGTCTTACAGACCCATGAAGAAGCTTTAACCAATTGAGGCAACAATGAAGCAGACAAACATTAGTACTTTTGGTTTTTGACAAAAACATATGGTGACCTCAAATACAAAATTATCACAGAAGTCTGATTGTGCCAAACCAGGTAAAACACAAGTTCTAATTACTGGTTTTCCACCTAAGCTGATAAGGATGTGGTTTATGAGATCAATATGTCATTTCTCTAGACAAAAATAAAATATAAAATACTAAAGTATTCATTATTATCCTTATTATGGAAAGTCTGTGGCTAAGAAATTCTCAAGGATGTAGACTCTGACTAAATTGGAAAACTCCAAGACACCTGAGGTAAAAACAAAAACAAAAAAACAAAACAAAACAAAAAATGAGGTGATATTTTGTGCCATGCCCTTAGACCTAAAGTTAGAAGTTATTCAACTTTATAATTACAAATTAGGGTAACATCTTTATACTACTTTCAGATTGCTCTTTGTTAGGAAAAAAAAATGACACTTTAAAATTTTCATTGGAATTTACAGAAGAAATTAGATGAGCTGGAGGGACTTACTGCATTAGTGGAAGATAAAAGGATTACAAGTAAGACTTTAGAAATGCTGGGTGAGGAATATGTAGCATTGCACTAGAGGATAATTGGGATAACAGTAGATTATATTTAATATAATTAGGTTAATGACCTTTATAAGGGATCAGTCATAAATATTAAAGATCAAAATATTAGATGGATGATTATATATTTTAGGTCATGAACTCATACTGAAATATACTTGGAATATATAAATACACAGTCAAATTTTATGATTTTTATAAATTTCTGCCATTGGTTTGAATTTTCTATAAAAGTTCCATGGATTTTTTTTTTAGAGCTACTTAAAGTCTTTGATGGCAATATTATTTTAAACAGTCTAGTAAATGTTTTAGTCAACTATTAATAAACTATTTTGAGTATTGAAACAAAAAGTTATTAGAGCATAAAGTGAAAAAAAATTGTCAAAGAACTGTCTCTTAAAATTTCCGAAATAAATTCTTCCCAGCATTCAGTAAATCTTAAAAATTAGAGCATCCTATAAATATCAAGAGACATTGCAGAGAATGTGTAAACTTCTTACTATTAAATGTACTTTTGGCATTGCTAAATCCTTATAATTTAATTAATTTTGGTACCTCTATGGTATCCAGATGGGGTGGGTCACATTTGAATATCATAGCTAAAAAGTCTTCTATGTGACTAGCAGTTATATCATACAGAAGAAATGATTAAGGGGATAAAAATATAACCTCTGGGCATGAAGCAATTTCCACAAGAAAATACATGGGATACAATTATTCTTTGGTACCAGGCCTGAAAAGAACCGACAGCTAGACATTAGTGCTGTAATTGTACTTCAGAATCTTTCAATGAAGAGGGTTGATTAAGTTCCTTTAAATTAGAGGTGTTCAAATAGTGAAATATCCTTTATTCATTTATTGCCATAGGGATCAGTGCACATGGGAAAAGAAATCTAGATTAGGCATTCAGTAGCCAAATTAAATCTGTACGAAATTTAGCAAACTAGTTGCTTGACTGATACTGTGCAGACTCCAGGAAATAAGTCTAAGTTTTAGGCTTGTGATGCCACAGTCTGAGAATTTTACCGGTATGCCTTAGAAAGAATACATTCCATATTTGACTTGACTAAGATTATTTTAATAGGTCATTTTCTTAAATATTGAGATAACTGAAAAAAAAATTCTGAGACAGGTATTCAAACTTTGTTCATAACCTAGTATGGGCATTTATTTTGCATTTTTTAATATTTCATTGCAAATATTTTTCCTTCAATTTGATTTTTATCCCAGGCTTATTGATATAATTATCAGACAAAAAAAAGTCAACCAATTTATGTGTACAGATTGTGGTTTTTGATATTCAGCTTTGTAATCATCTTTAAAATCAAGATATTAGCATTTACATCTTTCCAAAAAACCTCCCATATGCTGTTTTGCAGTCAGTCTCTTCCCCCAACTCTACAGGTTTGCAAAGCACTGATCTGTTTTCTGTCTCCATAAATTTGTGTTTTCTTGAATTTAAAACAAATAGAATTGTTTAATACATATAAGTGCTTTTGATCTTTGTTCTTTAATGCCATAATGCTTGTGATATTTGCTTGTGCTTTGGCATCTATTAATAATTTAATTTTTGTATTACTGAATGGTATTCCAAACTACAGATAAACCACAATTTGCTTAACTGTTGACCAAGTTGTGGACATTAGGGTTTTTTCTAGTTTTTATTTATCATGAAGAAAAGTGCTAAGAACAACTTTGTGCTTTTAGTGTAGTATAGAGTTTATGTCTCATGGTTAATTATATGGGATTGTGATTACTAAGTTATTTTATTGTTATATGCATGTTTTACTTTATTAAACATTGTCCACCATTTTCTGAATTGATAGTGGATTTTTCATTCCCATTAGCAATGTATGGGATCTCTACTGTACCACATAATCACTAACATGATATTTCAGGCTTCTTAATTTTATCTACATTTGCACTAGAGTGTGCAAATGTAATGGTATCTGATTGTGATTTAACTTTTCATTTCCTTAATACTAATGATTCTGGCAAAGTTTTCCATGTGCTTATTGTCCATTCATATATTTTTGTTGAAGTCTCAGTTCAAATTTTTTCAATTTTTCAAAGATTTTTCTTTTTTACTTAATTTTTAAAGTTCTATATATTTTCTGTGTACAAGCTTTTCCTTAGATATATGAATATAATATTTTTTTCTTAATATGTTGCTTATATTTTCATTTGCTTATTTGTGTCTTTGGGAGAGCAAGAGTTGTTAATTTTGGTATTCTCTTACAACACTTTTGTTCTTCTATAATTCATGCTTTTTGCATCCTCTTTAATTAATCTTTGCCTAATACAAGGTAACAAATATTTTCCCCTGTTCTCTTATGGAAATATTATAATTTAAGTTCTTATGTTTTGTTCTGTACTGTATGATGTTAGTTTCAGTATAAAAAAAAATACAGCTACCAAGTTGTTCTAGCACCTTGTGTTAAAAAGACTATAATCCATTGAATTGATGATTTCCAACATTAATTAGGCAATAAATGTTGATCTGTATTTGGATTCTTTCAGTTTCATTGATCTAGATGGCTATTTTAAAGTCAATACTACTATCTTGATTATCCTAATTTAATAAATACACTAAAAATAAGGTCTCCCAAATTGTCTAGTCTTGATCTTTATTTTTTGACATTATAAACCTTTTGTTTAACATATAAATTTTTGGAAAAACCCTTGTACATTTCTTCAAAATAACTGGTAGGATTCTGATTGAAAATACTTTGAATCTATAGCAAAATTCAGGAAGAGTTACAATTATAGCAATCCATAAATATATGAATATATCTCCATTAATTTAGTTATTTGTTTATTTCCATCAGCAATGTTTTATAGTTTACAGTGTAGAGGTCTTGCACATTTTTCTGTTAAATTTATCCCAAAATATTTAGAGTTTTGCATAACTAATTTCTTAAAAAAAAAAAAATTGATCTGACCTGAACTCATTAGGCAGGAAATCTGACCTACACTGTTGTGAGAATATTTAAAAATTCATCCTATGTGGTGTGAATATTTATATTTTTTGCTTCATAAATTTTAATTCGTTTTGTTAAAGAATGTTCTCCTTGACCACTCTGGAGATACAGTATAGTGCATGGTATATCTCTAGTATTACTTTGCTAATTCTAAAATTCTTCCTAAACTGTAAAAACTCTGAATCTTGAGACCCATTTGACCTCAAGAGAATTGACTGATTAAAGGGCTATGGGGGAAAAAACTGAAAAGAGTAAGTCAAGTTTATTGACATTAAACTTTTCCTCAGATATCATAGATTAATTGAAGTGGTCCCATTAAGTAGAAACTTGATACTGGCCAACTGCTTACAAAGTGATGATTAATGGTTTGTTAACATAGTCCTGGGATATTCAGTTATTTTCATGCAACAAAATTAATAGATTTCTGCATTATGTCAGCTATATAAATAAAAATGATCTAAATGTATTAAATATTTAAAATATTTACCAGAAAATATTAGATAATAATATAACCTTGATGTTTTGTAGGACTGCTTAAACAAGATGCTGAAGTATGCGTGATAAAGAAAAGCACTGATAAATTTGACTCTATTAAAATGAATATTCAACACAATAAAAAGTATAAGCTAAGTGAAAAAGAAGTTGAGGTATATACAAGGAAACATTGCTGAACTATTCAACCAATAGTGAATTTGTATTTATAATACACAATTTTTATAAGTCAACAAGTAAAAAAACTACAAAAATGGAGATGACCAAAGAAATAAATTTATAAAAGATGAGTCAAGAAAACATATTGATGTTCACTTTCACCAGGAATATAAAAATTATAATTAAATATCAATAAGGAAACATTTAGAAAAGTCTCATTTTCTATGAGCATGTAAATACTTTGAAAATCAACTTAGATTTATCTACTGAAGTTTTACCTGTGGCTTCCTATGAATAGCAATTTACTGTATACAGATGCATAATATGAAACTATTATATTATCTGTATAATATTTCACATTAAAACAGCAATGGATAAATTATTCAATCAGCATGTAATAAGTTAGCTTTAGCATACACCTTTTTGAGTGCTTAGTTACATTACAAATACTTTAATTATTGTTATACATATACTCCCATAAGTTTTTATTTTGCCATAATACATGTAAGGAGTATATTCTTCCATATTCCATTAATGATGGAAGTGTGGGTAGTTGGTTAAAAGACCTTAATAGTTACGCTGCCTTCATAGATGACGCTACTAGTCAGCCCAGTAGCCAAACATATCTGGAGGTATATTCTACATTATTTAATAACCTATTCTATTTAATAGTGAACTCTTTCACTTGAGTCAAAAAAAATATTTGATCCTGCCCTCAAAATATTATTGCATTAATTTTAAAGTGACCTTTGCCTGCAATATTTATGACAAGAATACCCATTTTTATTAAAACAAACCATTCTAACTGGTGTAAGTTGGTATCTCATTGTGGTTTTGATTTCTAGTTCCCTGATGGCTAGTGATGTTGAATATTTTTTTCATGTGTCTGTTAGCCATTTACATGTCTTCTTGGGAGATGTGTCTGTTCATGTCTTCTGCACATTTCTTGACTGGATTACTTACTTTTTGGGAGTAGAGATTGATAAGTTCTTTATAGATCTTGGATACGAGCCCTTTATCTGTTAAGTCATTGGCAAATATCTTCTCCCATGCTGTTTGTTGCCTTCTAGTTTTGTTGACAGTTTCTGTTGCTGTGCAAAGTCTTTTAATCTTGATGAAGTCCCAAAAGTGCATTTTTGCTTTTGTTTCCCTTGTCTTTAGAGACATTTCTTGAAGGAGGTGTCTATGTCCAATGTCGAAGAGGTTGCTGCCTATGTTCTCTAGGATTTTGATGGATTCCTTCCTTGCACTGAACATTTTCATCCATTTTGAGTTTATCTTTGTGTATGGGGTAAGATAATGGTCCAGTTTCACTCTTCTGCATGTGGCTGTCCAATTTTCCTGGCATCATTTATTAAAGAGACTATCTTTTCCATTGGACATTCTTTCCTGGTTCATCAAATATTAGTTGACCATAGAGTTGAGAGTCCATTTCTAGGATCTCTATTCTGTTCCATTGATCTATATGTCTGTTTTGTGCCTGTACTATATTGTCTTGATGATCACAGCTTTGTAATATAGCTTAAAGTCAGGCATTGTGATCCTCCCAGGTTTGGTTTTCTTTTTCAACATTCCCTTGGTGATTTGGGGGTTCTCCTGGTTCCATATGAATTTCAGGATTGTTTGTTCTAGCTTTGTTAAAAATGCCAATGGTATTTTGATAAGGATAGCATTGAAAGTATAGATTGCTCTGGAAAGCATAGACAATTTCACAATGTTTATTCTTCCAATCCTTGAGCATGGAATGTTTTTCCATCTCTTTGTGTCTTCCTTAATATCTTTCATAAGTTTTCTATAGTTTCTAGAGAATAGATCTTTTATCTCTTTTGTTAGGTTTATTCCTAGTTATCTTATGGTTTTTGATGCTATTATAAACGGAATCAATTCCTTAATTTGTCTTTCTTCAGTCGCATTGTTAGTGTATAGAAATGAAATGGATTACTGTGCATTGATATTGTATCCTGCCATGCTGCTGAATTGCTGTATGAGTTCTAGTAATTTGGAGTTGGAGAAAGAGGAGGTGTCTTAGACTGTTGGTGGGAATGCAGGCTGGTAGAGCCACTTTAGAAAACAGTATGGAGGTTCCTCAAGATGTTAAAAATAGAGGAACTCTGCAACCTAGCAACTGAACTACTAGGTATTTACCCCACAGATACAGATATAGTGAAAAGAAGGGACAAATACACCCCAATGTTTATAGCAGCAATGTCCATGATAGCTAAACTGTGGTAGGAGGTGAGATGCCTTTCAACAGATGAATGGATGAAGATGTGGTTCATATATACAATAGAATATTACTCAGATATCAGAAAGGATGAATATCCACCACTTGCATCAACATGGATGGAACTGGAGGGGATTATGTTAAGTGAAATAAGTCAAGCAGAGAGACAGCTATCATATGGCTTCACTCATATGTGGAACATAAGGAATAGAGTGGAGGACCACAGGGGAAGGGAGGGAAAACTGAATGGGAAGAAATCAAAGAAGGAGAAAAACCATGACAGACTCAGGACTCTGAGAAACAGAGAGTTTCAGTTGGGGGGTGGAAGGTGGGGTAACCGTGTGATGGGTATTAAGGATGGCACATGTGTTGATGAGTACTGGGTGTTATAAGCTACTAATGAATCACTAAACCCTACATCAAAAAGTAATGTATGGTATTCTGGCTAATTGAACATATTAAAAAAAGAAAGTAAAAGCTAGTTGTGATAAGCCCCTGGGGAGAGGGGAGACAAAGCGGGTATATTAAAATAATAATAATAAATAAATAAATAATAAGACTCATTTATTGCAACCTTAATTCTGACCACTCATAAAGTTCTTTTCCAAAGATTCCCTTTCCACAACGTTCCACAACTTTTTAATAAAATATTCAAATATTTCCCCACTCTATACAACCAGTCTCATTTTAGGATAAAATTACCCTTTGCCTTCAACAAACACATCTTTATCTCTTATAATTTTCTTACCAAGAGCATACATCTTATATTATTTTTGTTAGAACTCTTGGTGCTTATAAATCTTATTTTTGTGTGTGTGTGAAAACTAAGTAGTAAGAAACTGAACTGTCTGTGACATCAGAATTCTCTAGACTCGAAAATTTATAAATATATTTAGTAATTATAGGAATATGTACATCTTTATAGTATAACCTTCCAACAAGGCCTAAAACATGTTTATTAGCAGACCCAAATTTATCATTAGCTTCTCTGTAATAAGACAAAAGTAGATAAATCTATGTAGGGTAACTTAGTGATGTACAATAAGGAGGGCACATGATGTGATAAGCACTGGGTGTTATACACAACTAATGAATCATTGAACACTACGTCAAAAACTAATGATGTACTATATGTTGGCTAACTGAACATAATAGAAAAATAATAATAAAAACCCAAAGATATAAAATAAATAGAATGAGATATTTTTTTTCTTAAAGATTTTATTTATTCACTTGCCAGAGAGAAAGAGAGAGAGAGAGTGAGAACAGGCAGACAGAATGGCAGGCAGAGGCAGAGGGAGAAGCAGGCTCCCTGCCGAGCAAGGAGCCCAATGTGGGACTCAATCCCAGGATGCTGGGATCATGACCTGAGCTGAAGGCAGAGGCTTAACCGACTGAGCCACCCAGGTGCCCCAAGAATGAGATATTCTTAAATTAATGGGAAGATATATTTCCCTTCATTATATATTTTTTCCTCTATATGCAAATTATTTCAAAATTAAACCTCAAAAGTGTTGCTGTTTCATTTCAACATGGCAGGAGTTGGCAGTTCCCATACCATTCTAACAAGTAAAACGTTAAAGAGACTAAAAGTTCAACAATTCTTCTTAGATTCTTAAAAGATGGAAGATATAAGGCAAATTGCTTCTCCCAAGATGGGAGAGACTGAATATAGGGAGTCATAGCTTACCCAAGCAAAAAATCATGAACAAAAATCTCTGTGGAAACAAATGCCAGGGTAGGAAACCCTGAGTTATAATTGATGAATTGCTGAAGTTTTAGTGTAGACAAGTTGTAAGAGTTAAGAATTCCAAGGAGTCTCAGTCATAGGCTCCCCACTGTATTGTGAGATTTTAGCTAAAGGAGGTCTTCCAGGATCCCACGGAGAAAATATCAGAAAAAATTCCCATCAGGCATCTGACGGGAGAAGGCAAAGAGAACCATTTTGAAATATGCCAGAAAACTCTGCTTTTTTTAACTAAGCCTGCCTCAAGGGTAACTAGTTAATATCCCAGCAACTTAGGCTCTAATAGTCAGACCAGTGGGTGGGAAATATTCAAATGTAGCCACTCATCTTATCCTGTTACACCCAGGAAGGGAGAAAACAAACAAACAAAAAACAAACCCAAACTATTGCAAAGCTCACAGTCCAGAAGTATAAGCTTACTAAGAGATCGAGACCTAATAATAGGACTATAGAACACTTCCACTGACCTCACACCTCACTATCACATTACTAAAACTGTATTTATTTATAGCGGTTTCTTTTACCAGAGTACACCCTGTATGGTTATTTAGAAAATCTTGCATTCCAATAGCAAAAGACACAATTTGACAAGACAAGGCAAGCATTAGAAGTAGATATAGCAGGGATGTTGGAAATATTTGTTCTGGGAATTTAAAACAGCTATGAATAATTGGCTAAGGGCTCTAATGGATAAAGCATACAGACTGTAAATGTAAACAGAGGCATGAAAATCTTAAAAACAAATGAAAAAAAAATCCTAGAGATGAAGAACACTATAACAGAAATAAAGACTGCTGCCTTTGGGCTTATTATTGCACTGGAAGAGGCTGAGGAAAAAACTCATGAACTAGAGATTATATCAATTGAAAACAGAAAGGCAAAGAGAATAACGACTGGAGGGAAAAAAAAAAAAAAAAAAAACTGAAATAAACAAATCCAGAAGAAGGGAATGTCCAAGGATTGTGGGAGAGCTACAAAAGATACAACACATGTATGGTGGAAATAATAGAAGAAGAAAGAAGAAGAAGAAGAAGAAGAAGAAGAAGAAGAAGAAGAAGAAGAAGAAGAAGAAGAAGGAGAAGAAGAAGTATTTGATACAATAATGGCTGAGAATTTCCACCAAATTCATGTCAGACACATCAAATCACAGATATAGGAATTTCAGAGAATAAGAAACTGGAAAAATATCAGGAAAACACCTAGGCTTATCATTTTTCGACTGTAGAAAATAAAAGGTACAGAAAAAATCCTGAAAGAAACTAGAGAAAAAATTCACTTTACCTACTATACAGAAATAAAGACAAAAATTATATCCAATTTCTTAGAAACCATGTATATAAGAGAGGAATAAAATATTAAAAGTGTTGAGAAAAAAACATAAACCTCAAATTTTTGTAACAAACAAAATTATCCCCCAAATAAAGGCTAAATAATGACTGTCTCAGACAAACAAGAACTGAGGGCATTTGTTGCTAGTAGACATGCCTTGTAAGAAATGATAAAAGAAGATTTATAGAGAAAAGGGAAATAATATAGCTCAGAAATTTGGATCTACATGAGAAAAGGAAGAACATTGAAGAATGTGTAAGTGAGGATAAAATAACATTCATGAATTCTTATTCTTAATGGAGTTAACAGTTAGATACAAATAATGTATTTTATTTTCTTATGTACATATTTATGTGTTATATACTACATATTTTTATTACATATATAATACGTGTATATAATACATGATTATCTTCCATATGTATGCTTATACATGCTTATATATTTGTGAAATAAATGACAGAAATAATACAAAAGATAGAAGGAAAGAATTAGAATTATTTTTTATCATAAGCTATTCCCACTATCCGTGAAGATATCTAATGTTATTTGAAAGTAAACTTGGATTAGTTATAAATGATGTTAAAAATTCTAGGTAAACAAAACTATTTAAACAGAAGTAAGAAAGAAAATTTAATTGCATATAATGCTTGGCTAAAACAACAAAAGGCAGAAAAAAGTGGAAGACAAAATAGGAGCAAAAACTGAAAGGAAAAAAAGAGAAAACAAATATACTTGATATTAATCCAATTACTTCACCCTTCCATCAGGAATGGACAGTTCTAGAGGAGGAATTCAGTAAGGGCATAGTTGAATTCAATAACATCATCAATTAGCTAGTTATAATTGACATTTATAGACTACTGCATCCAACAACAACAATGTACATTCTTCAAAGCTCACATGAAAATATTTACCAAGATAGACAATGTTCTGGGTCATAAAACTCAACAAACTAAAAAGAATAGAAATCCTACAGTGTTGGCTTTTAGACTACTATAAAATTAAACCATAAATAACATAAAAATAAATGTAAAACTTCAAAATACAGAGATTAAATGACATACCTCATAAATAATATATAGATCAAAGAAGATATCTCAAGAGAAATATTTTGAACTAAAGGGAAATAAAATACATCTCATCAAAATTTGTGGAGTGAATCAAAAGTCAGACTTATAGGGAAAATTATAATATTGAAAACATATATTAGAAAAGATGAAAGATCTAAAATCATTAATGTAAATTTTCACCTCAGGAAACTGTCAGAAGAAAAAATTCAGAGTAGAAAAAAGAAGTAATAGGAATTAAAACAGAAATGAAAATAGAAATCAATAGAGAAAAATCAAACAAAAAGTTTGTACTTCAAAAGATTGTATTACTTGAAAGATTATGAAGTTGATAAGGCTCTAGAAAGATTTACTGAGAGAGGACACACATTACTAATATCAGAAATGAAAATTGGCACACCATTGCAGATTTTGTGGATATTATAAGAATAATCAAGGAATACTGTGAACTACACTATGCCCACAAATGCAGCAGTGTTGATGAAATGGATCAAGTCCCTGAGAAAGAAAATTTGCCAAAATTCACACAAGAAAATATAGACAATCTGAATAGGTCTGTAACTGAAAATTTGATTAATAATTACCTTTCAGATCAACAACAAAAAATTAGCTCCAGATGGGTAAATTGGGGAATTTTAAATGCTTAAGTAGGAAATTATGCCAGTCCTCTACAGTCTTTTTTAAAAGGTAGAAGCAGAGGGATACTTCCTGATTCTAGGATGACATCATAATAAAATCAGAAAAAGACATTACAAGGGAAAAAAAAAAACAACTACCAGCAAATATCTCTTAAGAACATAGATGTAAAAATCCTAAACAAAATATGAAATATGGCATACCATGGCAAAGAGGAGTTTATTCCAGTATGCAAGGCTAGTTCAACATTCAAAAATCAATTAATGTCACCCATCACATCAACAAGATTAAAAAGAAAAAAAAATCACATAATCATATCTGTAGAAGCAGAAAAATATTTGTGATAAAATTATTAATAAAGTAGAAATAGAGGGGGATTTCCTCAACTTAATTACTAAATCTACAAAAAAAAATCTATAGTTAAACTTCATAATTAATGGTGAGATACTTGACGTTTCCCCACTAATATCAGGTACAAAATAAAGATCTCCCCCTCTCACAATTCCTTTTCAATATCATACTGGAGTTTCTAGCTAATGAAATTAGACAAGGAAAGGAAGTTAAAGGTATATAGATTGCGAAGGAATGCATGAACTGTGTTCACAGATGACATGATCATCTATGTAGCAAATCCAACAAAAAAAACAAATTTTTCTTGAGCTAGTAAGTTTTATAGCAAGTTCTCAAGCTACAAGTTTAATACAAAAAAGTTAATCATTTTATTACAAATCAAGAACAAGTGAAATTTAAATGAAAAATAAGATTTACATTAGTACCCACAAAATGAATTATGTATAAATTTAACAAAATACGTATGAGTAAATATGAAGAAAGCTATAAAACTGTTGAGAAGCAAAGAAATAATGAAGATAACTAAATATTACATGTTAATGGATACAAAAACTCAAAATTGTCAAGATGTTATTTTTTTCCAAATTCATATAGAGATTTAATGTAGTCCCCACCAAAATTCTAGGAAGTTATTTTGAGTATATCCACAAATGGATTATAAAGTTTATATGAAGAGGCAAAAGATACAAAATACTCAAAATGATATTGAAGGAAAGAACGAAGTAGGAGGACTGACACTACCTAACTTTAAGACTTAATATAAAACTACAGTAATCAAGACATCATCTTATTGAGTGAGTAGACAAAAATTAATGGAACAGAATAGAGAGTCTAGAAATGCATCCATGTAAATATAGTCCATTAGTCCTTAGCAAAGAAGCAAAGATGATGCAATGGAGCAAAAATGGTCTTTTCAACAAATGATGCTGGATCAACTCAGCAACCACATACAAAAATATCAATCTAGGCACAGACCTTAACATCCTTCTAAAGTAAGTCAAAATGGATCACCTATCTAAATGTAAAATACAAAACTATGAAACTTCTTTAAGATAAATGAGAAAACCTAGGTGACCTTGAACATGGTGATGACTTTTTAGATACAATACCAAAAACAAAAGATAGATTTCATTAAAATTACAAATTTCTGTTCTGCGAAAGACAATGTCAAGACAAAGACAAAACAAATCCCAGACTGGGGGAAAATGTTGCAAATGACAATTCTGATAAAGGACCATTACTCAAGATATACAAATAATTCTTTATCTCAACAATAGAAAGACCTACAACTTGATTAACAAATGAACCTAAGAGCTTAAGAGAATCTTCACCAAAGAAGAAATACAGATGGCAAATTAGTATATGAAAAGATGCTTCATATCCTATGCCATCAGGGAAATGCAAATTAAAATAACAATGAGCTATCACTACACACCTGTTAGAATGGCCCAGATATGGAACACTGACAACATCAAATACTGATAAGATATGGAGCAA
This sequence comes from Lontra canadensis, assembly GCF_010015895.1. Lineage (NCBI taxonomy): Eukaryota > Metazoa > Chordata > Mammalia > Carnivora > Mustelidae > Lontra > Lontra canadensis. The sequence goes on along the minus strand of NW_022631192.1, from coordinate 1,407,209 downwards.
CAGAAACTCTTACAGATTGCTGGTATAAAAGCAAAATGGTACAGTAACTTTGGAAGACTGTTTAGTGGTTACTTATAAAACTAAATATGATCTAATCACAGAACCCAACAATTTCACTTTTGGCATTTACCCAGAGGAATTGAAAACTTATGTCCTTACAAAAACCTAAATGTGGATGTGTTTATTGGCTTCATGTATAATTTCTAAATCTTGGAAGCAAACAAGATGTCCCTCAATAGGCAAATGAATAAATTGTGGTTCATCTGAACAATGGACTATTATTCAGCATTAAAATTAAATGAGTTATCAAACCTTGAGAAGATAAGGAGTAACTTTAATTGCCTCTTGCTTAGTAGAAGCCAGTATAAAAAGATCATACTCTATAATTCCAATTATATGACATTATAGGAAAGGGAGAACATTGAGGACAGTAAAAAGATCAGTGGTTCCCGAGGGTTGGGGGGTAAAAGTTAAAAAAGTAGAGCACAGAAAAAATATAGGGCAGTAAAAATACTCTGTATGATACCATAATGATAGATACTCATTTATGAAAACCCATAGAATGTAGAATACAAACAGTGAACCATAATGTAAACTAGGACTCTAAGTGACTAAGCTAATGTTAATGTAAGTTTATCAGTTGTTGCAAATGTTAACACTCTGTTAGGAGATATTAACAACAGGGGAGACTGTGCATATGTGGCACAAAGGATATATGGGGAATCCCTGTATTTTATGATCAGTTTTGCTGTGAATTAAGGTTGCTCTAAAAAAGTCAAATATTCTTTAAATGATGTAATTAAAATATATTAATAATTACCAGTGATGTAAGGATGGCCATAATTGTAAATTTGGTTCCTAAATCACTGACCTTTTGGAAATGTAAATTATGGAAATACTTCATGTACTATAGTTTTATTTATTAGTTTGAATAGTCATATTACATTTGAAACACAAAGAACTTAAAATGGTAGAGTGAGGTTTTGTAGTTCCCCATTCACTACGTAACATTTCTATTGTATACTTTCCTTTATTGTGGATTTCTTGAGAGATGAGGGGATGTGGTTCTGGAGAGGGAGATAAAAACAAACAAACAAACAAACAAACAAACAACAACAAAAAATGCCAACAAGAAAACCTGCTACTTAAACAGAACAGGAAATAACACCAGCTTTTAGATAACTTAGAGTCCTACTCTATCAGGGAAATGATGTTTTTAATCATTTATTGCTTCTCTTCTTTTTTTAAAGGGCTTTATTTATTTTTAAAGAGAAAGTGTGAGCAGGGGGAGGGGCAGAGGAAGAGGGAGAGAGAATCTCAAGCAGAGTACCTGCTGAGTGCATAGCCTGACTTGGGATTCTAATCTCCCAACCCTGAGATCACAACCTGAGCTGAAATCAAGAGTTGGATGCTTAACCAACTGATCCATTCAGGCTCTCCACAATTTATTGCTATTCTGAGACCAATCACTTTCTTTCCATTCTAGAAGAGATGGGTCTCAACATCTTTTCATAAAGCAAGGTTGTAATGTTAGTTTTAGAGACTTCCTTGCACTTTCACAACGTTACAAGTGTGTCACTTGCACTTCTTAAAGATAGTACTACTCTATAAGGGCAAAATAATAAATTTTAATTCCCACACCTTCCAACTCCCTAGCTCTATATACTTAAAGGGCTTGCAACATTTTCTAAGCTTTGTTGCCTGATCTCCACAAAAGTGTATCCACACTGGGAATATTTGGGAGATCTGAAACCAGTCTCTGATTTTCACAGGTTGTTATGAAGGAAACATGAATTCATTACCATTATAGAAACTTACTTCTTCCTTATTCTTTTAGAAAGCACATCAAAGTTTAAATTGGTTAGTCCATAGAGAAAGTTATGAATTACATATAAGAGAGCAGGCCTGTATCCCTTCCAGAAGACTTTGTTCAGTGCTATGTACTTTATTGCTTTTATCCTCACATTGTCCCTTTGTCTCTGAGCCCCACTCAAAGGACAACTGAAAATATTTATGTGCATTTTTGATGGTCACAAAAATTGAGGGGAATTATTTTACTGAAAAACTGTGAAGAGTTGTTTCACTAGAATATCAATAATTTCCCCAGGAAGAAACACTACTGAGATGGGTTGTTAGAGATTTATGTTTTTTAAAGGCCACGAAAGTACAATTAATGGCCATATGGTATAAAATCTTAAATCATAAATCTTCCATTTCCTTGACATGCTTCATAATGTTTATATGTAGAAATGTCATATTGACATTCATTAATCTTCATGTTATTTACTCCAGCATACTGTAAAAGTTTTTTTTTTTAATGAAATGAGGAGTTGTTTTAGTTTTATTGAGATACAAGTGACATATAGCACTTTATAAGTTTAAAGTGTACAGCATAATGACTTGGCATATTTATAATGAAATGATTACCACAATAATTTCAGTTAATATTTATCACTTCTTATACTTATAAATTTTTTCCTTGTAATGAGAAATATTATGGTTTAGTTAGCACTTTTCAAATATGCTATACAGGAGTGTTAACTATAAATCATTTTGTTGTACATTATATCTTCAGTACTTATTTTTGTTATAACTGGTAGTTGTAACTTTTAAGAACCTTCCTCCAATTTACCACTCCCCCATCTCTGGTAACCACAAAAATAATCTTGTTTTCTATGAGTTTGGGTATTTGTTTGTTTGTTTGTGTTTTGTTTTGAGTTAGGTTCTACATATAAGTGAGATGATACAGTATCTGATTTTCTCTGACTTATTTCAGCTATTATGATGACCCGAAGGTTGATCCATACTGCCATAGTTGTAGTGTTTCCTTATTATTTTATGGTTGAATAATACTCCATCATATGTGTATATATAGGAACACAGTTTGTTTCCTATGTGTCTTGGTTATTGCAAACAATGCTGCTTGAAGCATGAGGGTTCAGATATCTCTTTGACAAAGTGTTTTCCTTTCCTTGAAATATATTCTCAGAAGTGGAACTGTTAAGTAGTATGGTAATTTTATTAATTTTTTTGAGGATTTACCATACTATATTCCATGTACTGGTTAACGGTCCCATCAATAGTGCATGCTGGTTTTCTTTTCTCCATACACTAGGTCATTTTTTATCTTGTCTTTTTTATAATGGCCATTTTAATAGTTGTTGGGTAATAACTCATTTGGGTTTTTGATATGCATTTCCTTCATGATTAGTGATAGTGAACATTTTTTCATGTACCTGTTGGCTATTCATATATCTCCCTTGGAAAAATGTCTCTTTCTGTCCTTTGGTTATTTTTATTATTATTATTTTTTAATTTATTTATTTGACAGAGAGAGCACAAGTAGGCAGAGAGGCAGGCAGAGGGAGAGGAAAAAGCAGGCTCTCCTCTGAGCAGAGAGCTCAATGCAGGGCTTGATCCCAGGACACTGGGATCATGACCTGAGCTGAAGGCAGAGGCTTAACCAACTGAACCACTCAGGCGCCTGTGTCCTTTGGTCATTTTTAAATTAGATTTTTTTTCTTATTGAATTACAGGAGTTCTTTTTATATTTTGGATATTAACTCTCTATCAGATGTATAATTTGAAAATTTTTTTTTCATTCTATAGGTTGTCTTTTCACTTTTTTGATTATTTATTTTGCTCTGCAGAAGAGTCTTAGTTTGATATAGTCCCACTTACTTATTTTTGCTTTTGTTATCTTTTTTCACTTTTATTAGTTTTGTTTATTTTGTTATTTTTGTTATTGTTGATTTTTGCTTTAGGTATCCTATCCAAAAAATCATTACTTATCTTTATCTCAGGAAACAAACTGAGGTTGCTGGAGGGAATGGGGGTGAAAGGGTTGGGGTGCAGGGGGATGGACATTGGGGAGGGTATGTGCTATGATGAATGCTGTGAATTGTGTAAGACTGATGAATCACAGACCTGTATCCCTGAAACAAATAATATATGTTAATTAAAAAAAAAAAAAAAAAGAATCATCACCTAAACACAGAACCAGGGTCTTTTTTTTCCTGAGGGTTTCTTCTAGGAGTTTTATGGTTTCAGGTCTTGCATTTAAGTTTTTAATCCATTTTGAGCTAATTTTTGTGAGTGATGAAAGATAGAGATCTAGTTTGATTCTTTTATATATGCATAACCAATTTTCAAAGCACAATTTATTTAAGTAACTGTCTTTTCTCTACGGAGTATGCTTGGCTCCCCTTGTCAAATATTAGGTAACCATATATGCTTGGATTTATTTCTGGGCTTTCAATTCTATTTGTCTATTTGTCTGTTTTTATGCCAGTATCACACTGTGTTGATTCCTATAGCTCTGTAATATAGTCTGAAATAAGGAAATATTTTGTTTCCAGCTTTGTTCTTGGGATTTCTTTGCCTATTCAGGTCTTTTGTGGTTCTATTAATCTTGGGATTTTTTTTTTTAACTTCTGTTAAAGAAAATGCCGTTGGAATCTTCAGAGAGATTACAGAGTCTATAGATGGCTTTGGTGGTATGAATATTTTAATGTTAATTCTTTCACACCATGGACACAGGATATCTTTCCATTTACTTGTGTCTTCTTAGATTTCTTTCATTAATATCTTATAGTTTTAAGAGTGGAGAACTTTCATTTCTTTAGTTAAATGTATTACTAAATAATTTAGCATTTTGATACTATTGTAAACAGAATATTTTTAATCTATTTTTCTAATAATTTGTTTTAGTGTATAGAAACACTACTGATTTTTGTGTTAATTTACTATCATGCAACTATCCTGAATATGTTGATTAGATCTAACAGATTTTTGGGGGGACTCTTTAGGATTTTCTATATTTAAGATTATATCATCTCTGTAAGTAAAAATATTTTCACTTTTTTCTTTCCAACTCTGATGCCTTTTATTTTCTTGTCTGTCTTTCTAATTAGGGCTTGTAGTATTATGTTGAAGTGGTAAGAATGGGCACATTTGTCTAACTTCTGACAGTAGAGGAAAAGTTTTAAACCTTTTACTATTGAATGCAATGATAGCTGAGAGATTACTATATGTAGCCTTATTGAAGACTGTTCCCTTTATTAAAAATTAGTCAATCTTCAGGAGTTTTTTTAATCATGCACAGATGTTGCATTTTGTCAATTGCTTTTTCTGTCTCTATCAAGATTATTATATTTTTTTCTTTCATTCAGTTAATGTGAGGTTTCATGTTGATTGATTGAGTTGTGTATGTTGAATCACTTGATCACTTGAATCCAACTTGATCATGGTGAATGATCTTTGTAATATCCTGTTGAATTTGGTTTGCTAGTATTTTATTGGAAGTTTTTGCATCGAGAGTCATTAGTGATATTGTTTGGCAATTTTCTAGTAAGGTAATTTTCTGGCTTAGTATTAGGCTAATGCTGACCTCAGAAATGATTTTTGTAGTGTTTCCTTTTCTTCAATATTTTTAGGATAGTGTAAGAAGGATTGGTTCTAATTCTCCTTTAGATGTTTGCTGAAATTTACCAGTGAAGCCATCTGGTCCTGAACATTTTTTTTTTTTTAATGGGGAGATTTTTGGTTACTTATTAAATCTCCTTACTAGCAATTACTCTGCTCAGCTTTTTAATTTCTTTCTGATTAAATTTTGGTAGATTCTATGTTTCTAAGAATGTTTCTCTTCTAGGTCATTCAGTTTATTGGCTTATAGTTGTTCATAGTAACCTCTTACAAATTTTTGTATTTCTTGTGGTATCTGCTATAATGTCCCTCTTTTCACTTATAATTACTTGAAATGGATCCTCTCTTTTTCTTGGTTAGTCTAGCTAAAGTTTTGTCAGTTTTGTTTATTTTTTCAAAGAACCAACTCTTACATTGGTAACTCTATTGTTTTCTTGTTCTTTATTTACTTTTGCTCTAATCATAATTATATCCTTCCTCCTGCTAACATTGGGCTAAGTGTGTTATTTCTCATGTTTTCTTTTTTTCATTTTATTTTTTTTTCAGTGTTCCAAAATTCATTGTTTGTGCAGCACACCCATGCAATATGTGCCCTTAAAGCATAGAATTAGGTTGTTTATTTGGAATCTTTCTTGCTTCTTAATATAGATTTGTTTGTTTCAATGACTTTCCTCTTAGAATTGGTTTTGCTACATCCATAAATTTTGATATGTTTTGTTGTCATTCCCCTTTAATTTCTTCTTTGATCCATCAATTATTCAGGAAATTTCCATATTCCAGAATTTTCAAGTTTTCTTCCTGTTATTGATTTCTAGTTTCATAGAATCATGATATAATTTAAATTTTCTTGAATTTGCTAAGACTTGTTTTGCGGCCTATCATATGGTCTAGCCAAAAAAAAAAAAAAAGAAAAAAAGAAAAAAAAAATCCCATGTGTACTTGAGAAGAATATGTATTCTATTGTTTTTGGATAGAACATTCTGTTTATGTCTGGTAGTTCCATTTAGCTTATGGTGCTGTTCAAATCTGCTCTTTCCCTATTGATTTTCTGGCTGGGATGATGTGTCAGTTGCTGAGAGTGGGATATTAAAGCTCCCAACTATTAATGTATTGCTATTATTTTCTTCTTTTAGTTTGTTTAGTTTAGTTTTGTTTAGTTTGTACTAAACTAACTTAGTTTAGAATGTGGAGCATATAAATATTTACAATTTTTATAACTTTTGATGCATTTGTTGGGGGAGGTCATTGAGAAGACATGATTTCTAGTTGACCCATGAGCTGGACCTGGGTTATTACAGGATCTCTGACCTCTTCACTATCCTTGGAATATACATTTGCTTGCCTCCCCATTCCCTGAAGCTGCCCCAATGATATAGCCATGATATAGAAGATTGAGGTTATTGGATGGTATATATATATGACTGAACACAGTTAAGACCTCCATATAATCTTTAAAGATTTGGTAGTCATATGCAGAAATATACTTGTCTTGTGGCCACCCAAGAAAAATCTCATATGTAAGTTTTCTTCCTTATAAAAACTGCAACCACCCTTTTTTTTTTTTTATTTCAGTCTGTCCCTGCCCTCCTTATAAGGGGGCCTGTTTCAGATTATATCTAGGAAGTTTTCAAGGATGTTGGAATGTTGCAAACTAACATGATTGACCCTTTTGTCACTATATAATGATATTTTTTTTCACCATTTTGAGTTTAAGGTCTATTTCACTTGAGGTAAGTATAGCTAGCCCTGCTTTTGTGTTGTTTTTGTTGTTACAATAAAATGTCTTTTTTCATCCCTTTACTCTCAGTCCATGTGTGTCTTTAAGATTAAGTCAGTAACATATCACTGGATTTAAAAACCAAAATAACAAAAACAAAAACAAAAACAAAAAAGTAAGATTTGACTGCTTTACTATATTTTTGTGTAATTACTACATATTTTCCCTTGTGGTTGCCATGTAGCTTACCTAAAATATCTTAAAATTATAACACCTTATCTTAAGCTAGTAAAAACTTAACTTCAATAGAATTCCCAAATTTTATACTTTCACACGTTTCCCTCACATTTTTGGTTATTGATGTTATAGTTTACATATTTTTTATATTATGTAACTAATGATGGATTATTATAGGTGTTATTTTTAATGTTTATATTTTAACTTTTAACTAGAATTGTAAATGAATTTTGCACAACCATTACCATGTTACAGAATCTATATATTTACCATTACCAGTGAGTTTTATACAACTTTATGTTTTTATCATATTAATTTCTGTCCTTTACTTCCACATAAACAACTCCCTTTAGCAGTCCTTGTAAGGCAGGTCTACTGGTGATGAACTCCCTCAGCTTTTATTTGCTCAAAAAACTCTTTATCTGTTCTTCATTTCTGAAGAACAGCTTTGCTGGATACAGAATTATTTGTTGACTTCCCCCCCCCCTTTTACTATTTAAATATATCATACCATTCTCTTCTGGCCTGAAAAATTCATGTTGAGAGATACGTGGATAATCTTATAAAGATTCATTTGTATATAAATTTACATTTTTGCTTTCAAAATTGTCTTTGACTTTTGACAATTTAATTATAATGTATCTTGGTTTAGTTCTAATAGAGTGCAATCTCTTTGAAGGTCTGTGGGCCTCATGGATTTCAAAATCTATCTCTTTCTTTAGATTTGGGAAGTTTTCAGACAGTATTGCCTTAAATATACTTTACATCCATTTCTCTTCCTATTTTCCTATTGGAATTCCACAGTGTAAATATTCTTTCTTTTCATTGTATCCTATAAGTTTCATAGACTTTCTTCTTTATTTTTAAATTTTTTTTTCTTTTTGCTCTTCTGACAAGATATTTCAAATGTTCTATTTCAAGTCTTTGATTCTTTCTTCTGCATAGTCAAATTTGTTATTGTAATTCTCTAATGAATTTTTCAGATCAGTCATTGTATTTTTTAGGTCTAGGTTTTCTGGTTGGTTGGTTGGTTGGTTGGTTATCTGATGATTTCTCTTTGTTGAACTTCTCATTTGGCTCATGCATTGTTTTCCTAATTTAGTTGAATATCCATGTGTTCTTGTAGTTTACTAAACTTCTTTAAGATAATTTTTCTAAATTATCTGCCTGCCATTTCATTGATTTTAATTTCTTTAGGATCAGTTATTGGACCTTTATTAGTTTCCTTTGGTGATGTCATATTTACCTGAGTTTTTATGATCCTTGATCCTTTTGATAACTGTGCATTTGAGTAAATAGTCTGGTCATTGAGACTTTGCAGGTTTGCTTAGCCAGATACAATTCTTTACCAGTTAACTATTTGGGTTTCTGAGTGTGTCTGATGGTAAGGTAGGACAGGTGGAGTTATTAGGCTCTATTTTGGGGCAAGGAAACTGCCTGAACTCTGATATTAGAAGTTGGGAGTGTGCTGCTGGCTGAAAACAGTTGGATGAGACAATTGGTTTGATTCCCTATCCAACTGAGACCATAGGTTGGGCTCCACAGTTGCCTGGGTTGACTAGTCAAGGCTTACTAGATAGTTAGGACTGGGTACTATTCTCAGCATAGGTGGGACTATCAAATAGCTTCCTGAAGTGACAGAAGGATGAGACTCAGGGCCTGTATGTGCCACTTTGGTGACTCAAATCAGGCAAAAGTTTGCACTAAATTTTCCTTCCACGTTAAGTCCCAGTTTTTCTCTCCACATGGGGAAAGCACTGGCTATGCTGTGCTGTTTACGGGCCACTGTAAACAGGTCTATTGGTTGTATAAACAGTCACAATTTCCTATGTGGCCTGGTAACATTCCCTAGTTAAGTGGGCTGAAGGCTATATTCATCAATGGATATAACTATGAATATTTTTTTTTTCCTGCCTGAGGTAAGTGGAAGAACCAGCTGCAAAACATAGGGTTTTTTATGGTCTTGACTTAAGCTGACCCATACCACAAGTTCCCTGGCTGGACAGGGTCACTAGCTTTGCTTTGTTTTGCTATCTATAAACTGCGTTTGCATACTTCTCTGCCTTAGCCTACACAGTGTCCAGGCATTTCTTTCTTTAAAAAAAAAAAAAAAAATTTTTTTTTTTTTTTTTTTTTTGACAGAAAGCAAGCACAAGCAGGGGGAGCAGGAGAGGAAGACGCAGACTCCCCACTGAGCAGAGAGCCCAACACGAGCTCAATCCCAGGACCGTGGGATCATTATCTGAGCCAAAGGCAGACATTTAACTGACTGAGCCACCCTGGTGACCCAGTGTCCAGGCATTTCTACCATCCTTTCTGGTCAAATAGGCCAGGAGCCATGCAGAGAAGTGCAGAAGACTGACTCAGCTTTCCTGCCTGGGTGGTATGGGAAGGCCCTCTCCAGGTAGCTTATAATTTTCCTGAACAGACTTTCCAGTCAATAGGGGCTGGATAACCAGTGTGTGGGGTTATCAATTAACTCCTTTGTCTGGGCATTGCAGGGGAACCCATCAGTCCTGGTACTGACTTTGCTTTGGGGCAATCAGCACTGCCTTCTTGGTTCTCAGCTTGAGTGTTACTGGATTATATAGCTTCCAGGTGTTCTTGCTAACCCCTTTGGTAAAACGGTCCTGGTAACTATACTTAGTAACCAGTGGCTGCACATACATTTATCAGATTACCTTTATAGGATGATTGAAGTATTATTAATTGCAATGTTATGAGTTATTTTTTAAGGATACTATTACTATGAAAATATCCACTAAAAATAAATTGCTTGGTGTAAATATTTTACAATTAAAGTGTACAAATAGGAGTAAAAATATGTTGGAAAAATATAAGTAGGAAAAATGTTTTGTTTTATTTGTTTTTTGCTTTTTATTTCCCATGACTTCATTATTATTTTTAAATTATTGTTAAAATGGCTTAACCTCTGAAGGATAAATTTGTTTTCTATGAAAGACACAGAATGAATCTTAACTGAAAATTTTAATAATTTTCCAAGAACAGGTCTGTGTGTAGAAGTGTTTAGCAGATTTTTAAGTTGTATCTCAATATTATGTATTATATTCACTTGCTTATATGTACACCTCTTTTTCCATCTGTTCCATTTTCATCCCAAGTCCTTGTACTACGATTCAATTCTGATGCTAATGATATTCATTTTCCAAGGTTGCTGTAACAAAATACCACAAGATGGGTGGCCTAAACAACATACATTTATTTTCTCATGGTTCTGGAGACTGGAAGCTTAAGGTCAAGATGTTGGCAGAGTTGGCTTCCCTGGAGCCTCTCTCCTTGGCTTTCAGTTTATTATTCTCTTCTGTCTCTTCAAATGGAATTCCTCTGTGTATACATATTTCTGGTGTTTATCCTCTCTAAGGACATTGGACATTTTAGATTAGGACACTACTCTAATTGCTTCATTTTAACTTAATAACCTCTTCAAAGATCTTATTTCTGAATATAGTTACATTCTGAGATTATGGTGGTTGGAATTTCAACATATGAATTTTGTGGGAACACAATACAGCTCATAGCATTTCATCCTCTGGAACCCCCAAATTCACATGCTTCTTTTGTGAAAAATACATCTCCCCCATCCCAACAGCCCTAAGGTCTTAACCCATTCCAGTGTTAACTACAAGTCCAAAATCTCTTCTAAGTATCATCTGAATCAAGTGTAGAGTATTTCCACCCCAAAATGGAGAAATTAGATGGAGGAAACGGGTTGCTGGCCCCAAATAAGTAAAAAACAAAAACAAACAAACAAAAACACTTAACAGGGAAGATTCCATCAAAATTTAAAGTTTGAAAATAATCCTTTTTGCCTTGATGCTCTGTTATAAGGACCCACCTGATTGGTGGCCCCATTTTCCACCCACTGGGATTGCAGTGTTGCTCAAACATCTATGAATAGGAAACCCTATTCCTCAGGCCCTGGGCCATGACAGCCTAGTCTCCTGAAAACAAAGTGTTCTCATTCTCTAAAATTAAGAGACTGTTTTGTCCCCCAGCTCTTAGTACTGCTTTTTAAGGTCATTCTTCCATTTTCTCTAAGGATAATATGTTCTTGGTAGCATAGCTCTATTGACCCATCTTACGGGATTTCAGAAATCTGACAACCTCCTTCATTTTGTCCCACTTTCATTCCCTTTATCTAAGCAGGTAATATTTCTGCTAATATAACCTCATCTCTATTCCTGGCTTTAGCCAAGATGGCTGATTAAATTTATGGGCAATGTTTTCATGGAGTTACTGTTCAGCCATACCTTTTGTGTTCTCTCCAGAATATGTGTTCTCATTTTTTGCAATAAGGATAAGCTGAGAATTTTACAAATCTTCATTTCTCACTCCTTTTTGCTTAACAATCACTTCAAGTTCTCTTTCTTTTGTTGCATTTTACTCTAAATAGTAAGGAGAAATCAGGTCATATTTTGAACACATGTTGCTTAGCAATCTCCTCTGCTGAATATCCAAGGTAGTAACTCATAAGCTCTACCACTTAGGCAAAGCACTAGCACAAAATTCAGCCAGGTTTTCTGCCACTTTATAGCAAGAATTATCTTTCTTCCAATATGGTCCTTGTCTGAGATCAGAAGCACATTTAATGTTCCTATTTCGATGCTATTTTGTTCATTATGACATATGTATCCTCCAAGATGATACATTCTCTACACTCTGCTCTTCTCTTTCTAAAACCTCACTAGAATCATATTTAACACTCATATTTCTACCAAAAGTCCCTTCAAGGCAATCTTGACTTTTCTAGCATGCATCTCAAAACTCTTTCAACCTCTACCCATCTCACAATTCCAAAGCCATTGCTACATTTTGAATGTTTATTACAGCAACAAGCCATTTATGATACTATAATCTGTTTTGTTAACCTGAGCTGTCATGGAAAAAAAAAAAATTAGCACAGACTAGTTGGCTTGTAAAACAAGTTTAAATTCTCATAGTTCTAAATGCTGGAAATGCAAATTGAGGGTGTCAATAGGATTGATATCTGGTAGTTCTGTCTCCTTATCTTGCATTACAGTGCCTTCTCATCACCTTTTTTGTGTGCACACACATGGAGGGGGAAGGGAAGAGAGAGGGGAAGAGCGAGTGAGCGAGCCAGAACACTTGCACTCTGGTGTCTTTTCATTTCTTGTAAAGGTATCAGACCTATTGATTAGAACCCCACCATTATGACTTCGTTTAACTTTATTACCTCTTAGAGACCCTCTCTCCAAATAGACAAATCGAAGTTAGTTCTTTAGTATATTAATTTTGGGGAGACACTGTTCAGTTCACAACAGCCAGATAAAGTATATCAAAAACACCATTTGGCATATAGTTATGCTTACAAAAATGGCAGCTGCTATTGCTGATGCTGATGATACTGTATGAGTAAAGGTGGTGGCATGCTATTTATAAAAGAGAAGCATGAGTTAAAAATAATTATCACTGGAAATTTTCACTTGATTTTTCCATAATTTATTTTGGCAATTGACTATCATGGAGATGAAAAATAAAACTATTATTGCATTAATTTGCTAGATTTGACATAAGAAAATATTATGTACTGGGGGTTAAACAACAGGAATCTCTTTTCTCGATTCTGAAAACTAGAAGTACAAGATGAGTGTTGGCAGGTTTGATTTCTTCTAAGATCACTGTCCTTGATTTGCAGATGACTGCCTTTTTGATGTGCCCTTACATGAATCCTACTCTGTCCTGTGCACCACTGGTGTCTGGAAATTTGGTATTTAAATTTCCTTCTCTTATAGATATAGTCACATTTTATTAAAACTTACCCATAGAATCTCATTTAACATCATTTATCTCTTTAAATGGGTTATTTCTAAATATAATCACATTATATGGTATTTGAGTTTAGGGCTTCCACATGAAAATTTTACAGAGACACAATTCAGCCCATTAACAATTATCATTATATTTTAGCACACCATGTTGAAAAAATACTTACAAACAAACAAACTATACTATCTGCCTGTTTAAAATTACGTATGGGTTTTTAGGCAAAAAAATCTTGAAAAATTTGCTGTCAGAGCCTTAAATCTACTTAAGGATCTCTTAACAAGAGACAGCACATTTGTAAATAACTTCTCCAAAATTATATGTAAATGAGCCATTAGTAAAAATGTTAATCATAAAAGGAAGGGGTGTTGATATAAACAGGAAAAAAACTAGTTAAGAACAGTGGTTTTCCCATTCTGTATAGGGAAGTTGGAGAGATGCCATTATTACTACTGAATTTCAGAGATGTAAAATGTAAGGAATTGCTGAAGTACATTTAATGATCATATTTATCCAGATACCATTTTAGGTTATATTTATTTATTTAAAAATTATTAGTCCTTAGTTATTGGAGACAGCTGAACCTAGTTTATGAAGAAGCAAATCTTTATGTTTTGGATTTTAACAAAGTAGGTCCTGAAAATTATGATAGAGTTCATGCTTCAGAAGGTTTTGATCATGAGAAAATTTCTATGCCTAAATGTTATAATTGTTTTATTGATTCAAACTGTATTTATCAAGTGTTTTTTGCCAAGCACTGATCTAGGCCCTTGGAATTTATTCAATAAAGGGAAAAAAAATGCCTTCTATCCTTGAAGATGTTGCATTCTAGTTTGGCAAGGTTATAACACAAATTAACATAAGAAGTAATATAAGAGATAGAGAATAATTAATGGAAAAGTGGGCAAGGAATAGATAGCAATATAACATTTTTTTAGTTAGGAGAGGCTACCCTGAGATGTCTGGAGCAGGGACTTAAATTAGCGTAAGAAGTTAACACAGAGAAATGGGAAAACAAAAAAACAAACAAAAACTAAGATGGGAGTATATTCAGCTTGCTAAAAATCCTGAAGTCCATCAACCAGGCATAATATGGTGCACATATACATGGAGTGAGATCTTGACCTCAAAATGTTTCAATGTTATACTAGACCAGAGATTAAGATCATGATTCCCCTGATGTGTCTGTCATTATTGTTAGTTTTGAATAAGCAAAGGCTAGAGCAAGAGAGTCAGCCATGGTCACTTGTGTTTTGGAAAAGACTCAAAAATAGGTAGAGTTAGAAAGCTTTATAGTGGAAAAAAAGGAAGGCTCTGTGTTTCACCCTGATTGGAGATGGTTGGCATGAAAGAGTTGCTGGAAGGCAAACTAGAAGGGCGTCCCATGTGATTTGATTTTAGATGCATATTTGATTTCTTTGGTAGAAGTGGGACAAAAATTGAAAAAGCTGTCAGTTATTAATCACATCCTGACCATTTGAGGCTAATCATTTCAGGGATTATTGTTTGGTTTCCTGGATCATTATTTGAGATAGCAGTCTAAATTCCTAGGCTGGCTTCCTGAGATGTTTATCATAAACAGAGGGTTTGGTATCCTGGGGAGTTTAATGCAGGTTGTTAGAGTTCTGGTTTTATATGAAGTCTGGTCATTGTCTTTTCTGTCTCTCAGTATCAACTAAAACCCACGTCTTCCAATACTTTCTTATTTAGTCTTTTGCAATGCTCTCTGTCTTGAGTCCACTGGAATCAGTATTATTATTCCTTTATTGCCTGATTATGGCAGCCACACCAAGAATACCAAGGTCTGAGTCAACCACCTTCTCATAATCTGTATGGTCCGATTTTTCCTCATCATTTCCCCTTATATAATTCCCCCCAGTTGTATTATATTCTGGAATTTATGATTCATTTTCTGCAAAACCCCATATGTTTTTAGCTTTTCTCCATATGTTTATTTTGCTTTCACCTTTCTCCAATAGAAACCAGACTCTTCCTTAAGGACAGTAATTCCCCTCAAAACCTCTTAAATGGCAACTAAGTAACTCTTTTCAGACTAATTTTTCTCACTCGTGGGAAAACACACACACACACAGACACACAAAATTAGTTTTGAATCTCCTATAATAAGATCATATTACCCACTAATACTTGCTGCAGTCACTCATTCACCCATGCATATTTTCCCCTTTTTCAATCTAGAAATTTTCTCTCCTAGATCGATCTATTCTCTCTAATAGTACTACTGTCTTATTTCCTGGTGTGAAGTAATATAATACATATGTGTATGACACTTCTAAATTCCAGTCTTTCAGTACCTCAAATTACTTTCCTCTAAAGGTCTTGGACTCCAAACTTTCTCAGTCCCTTACGGCAGATATGTAACACATAAATTGTCAGTACTTATCAGAACAACTCCTCTATAATAGTGACTTTATACATCCAACTCCCCAACCTACCACCTTCTATCATTCCAGTTCATTCCTTATATTAACTCTGTGAAAATCCTTATACTTCACTCTTACCATCAAGGCACTTACCTTCCCACTTTTTTAATGCTTCTCATCTTCTGTGTGTCTACAGTCCTCCAGTTGTTTAAATTTTATGGTCAGTAATTATAAACACTCCTTTGTTTATATACTTGAGACCCTTGACTTTTTCTCATGTCATTATTATTGGGTTGACAAGTGGAATTTTGGTTGAATCTAACATTTCATCTAATCTCTATCTGCTCCAAAGGATATAGACTGAAAAACTGTCAGATTATTTTATTTTTTAATTAGAACATATATATTGTATAATGGCCCTCAAATGTTCTTTTATTTGATTCACATTTTATCCTCCCCAGTATGTCAATTTTCTGTGTTTCTCTCTTTTCCGAAATATTATGTTATTAATAAGTTATCTCTATTCTGTTCAAGTCATCTTTCAAAAAAATGTTAGATTCTAGGAAACTGATTTATCAATGACAGTTGCTGGTTCTGCCACTACTTTTTGTGATGTTGGGGAAATTATTTAATTTTTGTCCATAAAATGAGTATAACAGTAGTTCATGTAAGGTTTTAGTGTAATATCCTAACAAATGTTAGATTTTACTAATTGTACAACTCTTAACATTCTTGAAATTATTATTGCTTGTCACTACCAATATTATCAAGCAGAAAGATTTGTAGTATTTGTCGAAAATTTAAGGTGATGTTTTGTATTTTAGTTTGCTAAGGCTGACATAAGAAAATACCATAGACTGGGTTCCTTAAACAACAGAAATTTATTTTCCCACAATTCAGAAGACCAGAAATCCAATGTAAAGATATTTGCAGGTTTGACTGCTCCTGAGCCCTCTGTCCTAGACTTGTAGATGCCCATCTTCTCACTGTGTCTTCACATGAAGTTACTCCTTGGAGTAACTTCATGTGTCCAAATTTTATTTCTTTTTTTTTTTTTTAAAGACACCATCAAATTGGATTAGAACACACTTTAAAGTCTTCATTATAACTTTTTAATGTATGTATTTCTATAAACAGTGATATTCTGAAGTACTGGAATTTAGGGCTTCAATAAATGAATTTAGGTATGGGGACAAAATTCAGCCATAATAGCTTGTATTATGTGTTTCCTCAGAGCAATATCTTCTTATAAAATCACAACTAAAGTTTACATTTAATAATTTAGTAGGGCTCTCTTTTCTAAAAAGTGCTTACATCCAAAATCCTAGAGACAGAAACTTGTACTCTGCCCAACAAAATCCAGAAAATTAGTCTACTTTACCACTGTCTACCTGAAAATGTCACCATTTCCATTTTATTCCTTTAAATACAGGCCCTACTATTCCCTTGATCAGAACTTCCCTGATCTGGGCCAGATTTGCAGTCTCCCCATGAAGCCCTTCTCTGATTCTCACCACATCCTGCTTGTAAGACGTTTAATTCAAAATTTCTCATCACTGCAGTAATTCTTGATACCTCCTCTGCAGTAACATCATACAACTAATATTGACTTGCTCTGTGGTAACATTGTAAAACTGAAGGTGATAACTTTCCATTGAGATTTTTAGAAAATTAGAAAAGTCTAATCTGCCTTCCCCCAAAATAGCAATGGCTGTTTTCATTACAATTATGATAACTACTTTTTATTTATTTTTATTTTTTTAAATATTTTATTCATTTATTTGACAGAGAGAGAGAGAGAGAGAGTAAGAGAGGGAACACAAGTAAAGAAAGTGGGAGAGGGAGAAGCAGGCTCCTCACTGAGCAGAGAGCCCAGTGCAGGGCTCAATCCCAGGACCCAGGGATCATGACCTGAGCCAAAGGCAGATGCTTAACAACTGAGCCACCCAGGCACCACTGTGGTAACTACTTTTTAGAGTCTAGAAAGTATCCAAAGGAAATAGGATTCACAAATATAACCCAAAATAAAATGACTGGACATGTCACAAATATACCATTCCAATTCTTTTTTGATAAAGAATTATTTTTGAAGCAATCTTTCAGGTATATACATGCTCCTGACCTACAAATTTTCCTCTCTTTAAGGATTAGTTATCCTGATATTCTTCCTAATTCAGCGGGAGACTGACCTTCTTCAAGGCTTTGTCACATTATTCTTGACCTTTTGGGCCTCCAATGCTATTTTTCTTCCCCCCAGTGTGCTTTTTCCTCAGTCAATCTACCTATTAGTCTTTCCCATGTTTAAATAAATAAATAAATAAATAAATAAACAAACAAAAAAATAAAGGAAAAAAAAGATAAAAATACTTCCTTTGAAACTATCTTACCCACATTGTTATGCCCTATTTCTTTGCTTTCATGATAAAACTCAGTGACTGCAACAGTAATTCTCAATGTCTCTATTTCTACCTCTTCCCCAGTGCATTAAATCTGGTCCATAACTCTATGACTACATAGAAAGAGCTTTTGCTACAATTACTAATGAATTCCTCATCAATAAATTCAATCCCTGGGTTTTGTTCTCATCCTACTTAATCCTGCTGCAGTATTTGGCACAATTAGATTCACTCTTCTTTAAAACTTCTCTTTCACTACAGAGAATTTAATTTTTACATTTTTTTCTTTGCCTGTACTTTTTCTCACTTTTTAATATTATGTATCTCTCTCTCCTAAAAGTTTTTATTTTCCATGGATATGTTTTGATATTTAGCTATTATTGCTTTACACATCCCACCTACCAGGTAATCACATTTATTGCAAAGAGTTTATTATCCATAGAAAGAAAGCCTTAATATAAGTTTGATAGAGACATGGTTGAAATTTCATATGTTGAAATTCTAATCCCCAGTGTGATACTAATTGGACATGGAGACTTTGAGAGCTAATTAGGTCATGAGGGTGGAGCCCTCATAATGGCATTAGTGTCCTTATAAGAAGATATATGAGAGAGTTTGCTTTCTCTTGCTATCCCTCTTCCACCATATGAGGACACAAAATTTACCTGCAAACCAAGAAGAGAGCCTTCACCAAGGACCCAACCATGCTGGCAACCTGATTTAGGATTTCTAGCCTCTAGAAATGTTAAGAAATAGACTCTCTCCACAGATAAATGTAGAGAAGAGGCCACACTGAAGTGTATAGGAATGGTGGAGACAAGGTGTGGAGCTTAACAGATGGATGGGACTGTCTTTTAGAAAGAGAGATACAAGGGGCATGGAGAAGGGAGAGAACCAGATTCTCACACCAAACACCACAGGCATGAGGAAGACAAATACCCATAACATTTGGCTTTTAAAACCAGAGGGGCTTAACAGGGCTCCTACTCTGGAACTTTAAAAATAAGTGGCCTTGGATCTGGGAGAGCCAAGAGGGAAGAGTTCCTGTCACTAAAGAGCCCCACTGGGAGATAGTATAGAAACAAGAATTTGAAAAATGCCAGAGCCATAGGAGATGCATTTACTAATCTCAAAGCATGTGCTAGAGGGGCAGAGATCTTTGTAATATTTCTCCAAGAATTAAAAAAAAAAAAAAAAAAAAAAAAGATGGCAGATGTCATTTTCTTCCCTCACTAGCCTGGCCTAGGTATATAGACACTGTAGGAACCAGTGAGGCATCTACACTTAGCACCTATATTGCTAAGATAATGCTCAGGAATTGTGTTCTGTGGGAATACTCCTTCTCTCCAAGCCTGGGTAGGAGTTTTGCAGGGCATCTGTAGATCTCCTCTGGCAGCAGGCTAGAGCTGACCTTATTTATATCACACACCCTGCCCCCCCCCATGTTCTCTTATGAACCCACCTCCTCCAATATGCCCTTGGGCAGAACCTATCCAAAGTGGCAGACCACAAACCTGGCAGTGCATAAGCAGCCCCAATGGGGTAGCACCACTTTAAAGTGATTCCCGCCCTGGGGAGAGGGGAACATAACCACACACCAGTCCAAATGTGACCCCAGTGGTGGGCTGGGGGCCAAACATCAGGGCTGACTACTGGCCCTAGCCATCAATGGAAGCTTCTCAAGGGACAACACGGTAAAAGCATCCTGCAGTTTGGTGATATTGCATCTCTGAAAAATGCATGGTCTGAGTCTGCTGAAGCCCAAAGTGGCCCCAGACTAACAACACAAAGACCAAGCCCTGCCCACAACAGTCAAAGAGAATCATCGCAGACAATTGGGACTGAAGACAAACACAGCTCAGCACACAACAGACATTGGAGACATACATGAAGTGCCAGGTTCTGATGGAAAGCGGATATTGCACTGCAGGGCACTATAGGACCTCTGCTTCATAAAGCCACTACTTTCAAGAACAAGAGACATAGCTGGCTTTCTTAAGACATAGAAACACAGAATTAGAAAAAAATGAGACAGAAGAATGTGACCCAAATGAAAGAACAGGACAAAATCACAGCAAGAAAGCTAAACAAAATGGAGATAAATAATGCGCCTGGTAGGGATTTTAAATTAGTTGTTATATAAAGATACTCACTAGACTTGTGAGAAGAGTGGAGGACCTCAGTGAGACCCTCAAAAAATTGATAGAAAACATAAAAAATAAGAACCAATCAGAGATGAGGAAATCAATAACAAATTAAAAATGCACCAGATGGAATAAAAATTAAACTAGTGGAAGCAGAAAAATGAATCAGTGACCTAGAGGACAAAGTAGTAGAAAGCAATGAGATGAACAAGAGAGATAAAAAAAAAAAAAATCATTAAAAAAAATAAAAAAGAAATAGACTAAGAACTCAGAGACACCAACAAGCATAACATTCACATTATAGGGATACCAGGAAGAAAGAGAAAAGGTGGCAGAAAATTTGTTGAAGAAATAATAGCTGAAAAACCTCCCAAATCTTTGGAAGAAAACAGAAATCCAGATCCAAGATACAGAGAGAGACCCAAACAAAATCAATCCAAGGAGGTCCACACCAGGGCATATAGTCAAAAATAGCAAAAATTAATGATAGAGAATTTTAAAAGCAGCAAGAGAAAATTAAAAATTAAAAATTTTTAAAATTTAATAAAAATTTAATGTTTAAAAATTAAAAATTAAAATTAAAAATTTTAAAAGCAGCAAAGGAAAACTCTATAAGGGTATCAGCAGATTTTTCAACAGAAATTTTTCAGGGTGGAAGAGAGTGGCATGATACATTCAAAATTTTTGGGAAAAAAAAAAAAAAAAGCTGCAACCAAGAATACTCTGTCCAGTAAGGCTATTATTCAGAAGAAAAGAGATAAAGAGTTCCTGAAAGAAAAGATAAAGGAATTCATCACCACTAAATCAGCCCTACAATAAATGTTAAAGGGAACTCTTTGACTGGAAAGGAAAGACTACCAGTAAGAGTAAAGGAAGTAGGAAGCACAAGAGCAATAAAATTAGGTATATCTATAAAAATCAGTCAAGAGTTTTACAGAGTAAAAGGATGTAAAGTATGACACCATATACGTAAAATGTGGAGGGGAGAGGAATGAAGGATGGGTTCAAACTTAAGCAAAAATCAACTTAAGAGAGATTGCTATATGCATAAGATGTTATATATAAACCTAATGATAACCACAATTCAAAAACTGGTGATACATATGCAAAAAAAGATAAGGATAAAAGAATACAATTAGATTACTGAAGAAAGCCAGCAAATTGTTAGTGGAAAGACTAAGAGAAGAAAGAATCTGAGAACTACAAAAGCAACTATAAAACAGATAACAAAGTGACAATAAGTATACACCTATCAAAATTACTGTTAATGTATATAGACAAAATACTCCAATCAAAAGGCTAAGGTGTTGGAATGTATGAAAAAGAGAGACCCATCTATATTTCCCATAAGAGACTAATTTCAGAACTGAAGACACATGAAAATTGAAAGTGAAGGGATAAAGAAACAAATGTGCAAATGGTTGTGAAAAGAGAGCAAGGGTAGCAATATTTATGTCAAACAAAGACAATACGAAGAGACAAAAAGATTATATAATCACAAAGGGAAAAATACAACAAAAATATATTGTAAATATTTATGCATGCAACATGGGAACACACAAATACATAAAACTAATAACATGAAGTATTCAATAGTAATACAATAATAGCATGATATTTTAACATGCCATTTACATCCATGGAGAGATCATCCAGCAGGAGAGGGGAAAAAAAAAAAGAGTGGCTTTGAATGACACATTGGACCTGATGGATCCAATAAATATAGTCAGAACATTCCATCCTAAAACAGTAGAATACATATTCTTTCCCAGTGCACATAGACCATTCCCTAGAATATATCACATATGAAGCTACAGATCAAGTCCCAACAAATTTGAAAACATCGAAGTCAAACCAAGCATCTTTCCCAACCACAGTGCTATGAAACTACAAATCAAACACAAGAAAAAATTATGGAAAGACCACAAATACATGGAGATTAAATAGCATGTTCCTAAGCAATGAGTAGGTCAAATAAGAAATCAGAGAGGAAATTGAAAAAATACGTGGAGATAAATGAAAATGAAGGTACAACTGTCCAAAATCTTTGGGTTGCAGCAAAAGTTGTTCTAAGAAGTTTATAGCAATACAAGCCTACTTCAAGAAACAAGAAAAACAAATCCCAAATAAACAATTTTAACCTCAAACTTAAAGGAGCTGGAAAAAGAACAAAGAAAACCCAAAGTCAGTAAAAGGAAGAAAAAAATAACGATTAGAGCAGAATTGAATGAAGTAGAAATTAAAATGAAATAGAACAGATCAATGAAACCAGGAGCTGGTTCCTTGAAAAAATCAACAAAATTGACAAATCTTTAGCTAAACTTAATAAAAAAAAATTTAAAAAAGAGGATGCAATCAAAATCAGAAATGAAAGAAAAGAAATAACTGATACCACAGAAATACAAAGGATTCTAAGTGTATGTTATAAAAAATATATGCCAACAAATTAGACAACCTAGAAGGAAAGGATAAATTCCTAGAAATGTATAACCTACCAAAACTGAATCAGGAAGAAATAGAAAATTTGACCAGACCAAGAGTCAGCAATGAAATTGAATTAGTAATAATAACAATAATAATAATAATAAGCAACCAATGAATGTCTAAGACCAGACAGCTTCATAGATAAATTTACCAGACATTTAAAGAAAAGTTAATACCTATTCTTCTCAAACAATTCTTAAAAAAAAAAAAAAAAGGAAACTTCCAGATTCATTCTTTGAGGCCAGCACTACTCCAGCACTACTCCAGCACTACTTTACAACAAAACCAGAAAAAGACACCACTAAAAAAGAGAACTATAGGCCAATATCCCTGATGAACAAAGATGCAAAAATCCTCAAGGAATATTAGGAAACTGAATAAAAAATATATTAAAAAATTATTCACCACAATTAAGTAGGATTTAGTCCCAAGATACAAGAGTGGTTCAATATTCATAGATAAATCAACATGGCATGACATCAACAAAAGAGAAAAACCATCTGGTCACTTCAGTAGATACAGAAAAATCATTTGACAAGTTACAACATTCATTCATAATAAAATCCTCAATGAAATGGTATAGAAGAAACATGCCTCAACATAATAAAGGCCATATATGAAAAGCCTACAACTAATATCATACTCAATGGTGAAAAACTGAGAGCTTTTCGTCTATGGTTAAGAACAAGACAAAGATGTCCACTCTTACCATTTATATTCAACATGGTAATATAAGTCCTAACCATAGCAGTCAGAAAACAAATACTAAAAAAAGCCATCCAAATAAGTAAGGAATAGTAAAACTTTCACTATTTGCTGATGACATAATACTATATACAGAAAACCTAAAATACAACCAAAAACCTAGTCAAACTAATAAATTCAGTAAAACTGCAGGATACAAAATCAATACACAGAAATTTGTTGCTTTCTATACACTAATGAGGCAGTGAAAAATAAATTAAGAAAACAATTACATTTGTACGTGCACAAAAATCAGTAATATACCTAGGAATAAACTTAACCAAAGAGGTGAAAACTTGTACTCTGAAAACTATAAAACACTGATGAAAGAAATTGAAGATGACACAAATGGGAAAGATATTCCATACTCCTAGATGGGAAGAGCAAATATTGTTAAAGTGTCCATACTACGAAAGCAATCTATAGATTTAGTGAAATCCCTATCAGAAAACCAGAAGCATTTCCACAGAGCTAAAACAAATAACCTTAAAATTTGCATGGAACCACAAAAGACCCTGAATAGCCAAAGCAATCTTGAGAAAAATGAACAAAACTGGAAGTATGACAATCCCAGATTTCAAGGTGTATTACAATGCCATAGTAATCAAAACAGCATATTAGTGGCACAAGAATAGACACATAAGGGGTGCCTGAGTGGCATATCAGTTAAGTGTCAGACCCTTTCTTTTGGCTAAGGGCATGATCTCAGGGTCATGGGATCAAGCCTGGAGCCAGGCTCCATGCTGAGGGTGGAATCTTCCTGGGACTCTCCCTGTTTCTCCACCCCACTGTGTGTGCTCTCTCTCTCTCTCTCAGAAATTAAATATAAAGAGGAAAAAAAAAAAAGAATAGGCACATAAATTAATGAAACAAAAGAAAATTCAGAAATAAGTCCATTTTATATAGTCAAATAATCTTCCACAGAGCAGTCAAGAATATGCAATGGGAATAAAATATGTCTTCAACAAATGATGTTGGGAAAACTGGACAGCTAAATGCAAAAGAATGGAACTGGAACCTTTCTTACACCATACAACAAAAGCAAACTCAAATGGATTAAGGACTGAAATATGAGACTTGAAACCATAAAATTCCTAGATATGTCCTGAGGCTAGGGAAACAAAGGCAAAAATAAACTGTTGGAACTGCATCAAAATAAAAAAGCTTCTGCACAGCAAAGGGAATAATCAACAAAACTAAAAGTTAACCTGCTGAATGGAAAACTATATTTACAAATTACCTATCCATTAAGAGTTAACATCCAAAATACGTGAACAACTAAAACAAACCATTATCTCCCCCCACAAAAAGAAATCCAATTAAAAATGGACAAAAGACATGAACAGTCATTATTCCAAAGAAGACATCCAGATGGCCAAAAGACACATAAAAAATGCTCATCATCTCTCATCATCAGGGAAATGCAAATCAAAATCACAATGTGATATCACCTTGCTCCAGTCAAAATGGCCAAAATAAAAAACACAAGAAACAAGTGTGGGTGAAGAAAAGGAACCCTAGTGCACTGTTGGTGAGAATGGAAACTGGTGCAGCCACTGTGAAAGCATATGGAGGTTCCCCCAAAAATTAAAAATAGAAACCATATATTTATTGTAGCATGAGTAACAGTACCCAAATTATGGAAGAAGTGATCTTTATCCATTTATATATCGATAGACATGGATAGTCTGCTTCTAAAATGTATATATGCTTATATATGCATATGCATATATGCAATGGACTCTTACTCATCATAAAAAAGAATGAAATCTTTCCATGTGCAACAACATGGATAGATCTAGAGATTATACTGGTAAGTAAAATAAATCAGAAAAGGACAAATACCGTGTGATTTCATTAATATGTGGAATGTAAGGAACAATAAAAGAAAAAAGAGACAAACCAAGAATCAGACTCAATTCTAGAGAACAAATGATTAGCAGGGAGGCATTGGGTGGCAAAAGGTGAAACAGGTGAAAGGGATTAAAAGTACACTTGTCTTGATGAGCATTGAACAATGTATAGAACTCTTGAATCATATATTATACACCTGAAACAAACATAACTAGTTGACTATAGTGGAATTAAACATAATTTCACTGATTTAAACATTGATGGGTTTCACTATAGTGAAATTATTATTATTGAAATTATATATAATATGTATATGTATATATACATATATATAATGTTTGGCTAGTGGGAGTTCCTTTAAGATTAATTAAAAGACCTTTTGAAGCACTATAATGTATGTGAAAATGTATTTTCTCTGGGGTCATCTTTAATATTTCCTGCTGCAATTCTGGAATCAGTAATAGAACCAAAATCCCTTTGTCATAAATGATATTATAAAATTACAATCAGCTACTGGCTTCTCACTGTTTTGTATTTTTTAATTTAATTTTTAAGTTTCTTTTTTAAATTTACCTCTTTGGAGGATAAATATGTGTACATGTATGTATGTATTTGAATTATAGTTATTATATATGTGTATATATCATATTGGGTTGTTTTATGTTTATCATTTCAATCAAATTCAAGAATACATACTTACTTAAACTTCTTTACTCTAGTGATATCTCTTTTATTCCTCAGTGAAATTTATGGTGGTCAAGAATATTGGACACGGTAGAGTTCAAATATTCCAAATTATTCATTTGTGCTGTCCTTTTGTCCCCACATAAAAGTCTCAGAATAACAATAACAGTATTATCACCAATTAACTTCTTAAAACAAGAAAAAATGGTGCATACTCATTCACCATTCTCTTATTTTTATATACAGATTTTATGTATATTGTCATAGCATATAGCACTTACAACCCTTACTCTCCTTCTGTCCCTCTAATTTCATAGTTTATTTTAATTATATATTTAATGCTGCCCATCAATACGTGGTGCCTATGTCTCTCCAGCCATTTCTAAAATTAACTTCAAAGGGAATTATTATAACAGTGTACCTCATACACTTTCATGTTGGTTTGTCTATGTTCTTTATGCTTATTCTGATTTGTTATATATAAAATTTTTGCCTCACACTTTCTGTTTATTTATGGACCATATGGTCATCTATCATTTTTTGTCTCTTTCCTGAATAATTTGAACCCACTTGTTTCTCAATTCAGGGCCCTGTCCAAGAACGGCACATAATTTTTGAAAGTTAATAAGAATAGAATGATTATGCTGAGTGAAATAAGTCAAGCAGAATCAATTATCATATGGTTTCACCTACTTGTGGAGCAGAAGGAACAACATGGAGAACATTGGAAGTTGGAGAGGAGAAGTGAGTTGGGAGAAATCAGAGGGAGAGATGAACCATGAAAGACTGTGAACTATTGAGAAGGAAACTGAGGGTTTTAGAGGGGAGGGTGGTAGTGGGTTGGGTGAGCCAGTGGTGAGTATTAAAGAGGACACATATTGCATGGAGCACTGGGTGTGCTGCATAAACAATGAATCTTGGAACACTGAAAAAAAATATAAATTAAATTAAAAAAAGAAACATGGCAAAAAAAAATAGAATGATTCAGCTCTTGGTCATGTTTACTATGGGCCTCTTGAAGTCACCTGTTATTGGCTCTTTCTCATGTTTAGATGCTATTTTCAAATATTCCTGTTACATTCTTCTCAGTGAATATCCATCATTAATGTCGATGTTTTCCTCCTCACAAATCCATTATAACCTGTCTCTTTACTTCCTTACTTTTCTTCCCACAAAGATATTGACACCATGAATATTTTATGGCTGTTGGTGGTTTATTCTCATCTCTTGGAATTTTGAGATAAGTATGCATAGTTCCCCACCTACTTTTGTTGAAAGTACTGCCCATATTTCTGACTTCACCATCTAGTTGTTCTGTCTGAACAATTACACTCTCATAACCATCATCTTGCCATAATTTTCGCCAATGAAATTTTATGATTCTATGCCTTCACTTTGTTATTAATGTCAGCTTTTGACATTTGAGGGCAACTTTGGGTATTCCAGAGTAATTGAAGTAACTCGGGTATTCAATTCATATTCATATTTAAGGTAGCACATTTAAAATCTAATTTCCATATAATTCATTCAAATTACCTGAAAGATCTTGTCATTTTAATTAGTAACCCCAAAATTTTGTATAAATTATAAACAATTATTTTCATAGGTAATTTATTAGTGTTGCTTCTAGGCAATTCGTATAGACTCATCCTTAAGTAGTTCCATTTGCAATCCTTTTTTTTTTTCTTCCATTTGCATTCTTATTAAATTTCCTTACACAGGTTGACATATAGTAGAATTTTAGTATATAGTCCCTGTTAATACTATACTGCTTCTATAGTATATCCAAGGGAGCAATCTTATATCCAAAAAGGCAACCTACCTAAACAAATATTTAACAACTTTTATAAGTCTCTTGGGTAAATCTGTTAAGCCTTATATCCAAAGGAGCAATCTTATATCCAAAAAGGCAACCTACCTAAACAAATATTTAACAACTTTTATAAGTCTCTTGGGTAAATCTGTTAAGCCTAAAGAATCTAATTTATATACAGAACTTTATAAAAACTGTTCAGAGGTGCTTCAAATAAAGTTAAATTATCTGCTATATTTCTACTTAAAACCTGAGTTTAGAAAAATTATACTTTTTCAACTGAAATCAAAATATTTCTTTCATTCATGTAATGTCAAATCCCTGAAAATTAGTGATTTTAATGATAAACATATCATTCTTAATTTTAACATAAAGTTATCAATACTAATGATTTGCTTTATTTCATTTAATTAATTATAAATCATCACAGGATTAAAAGGATAGAGATGTTCATTAAGGAAGGACTCAAAATTTGATATCTTTTCAAATTTGATTCTTGAAATAGCAATTCATGACCACAAAATCTCATGTGGGCTGAAGATGTATATCAATCACAATTTTAGACTATAATTTTCAGAACTTGAGCTAGTATATAAACAGTATGATTTATTCTGATTAGAAATACTGAGTAATTCTTATGGTCATTACCCCCAAAATTCATTATTTTGTAGACTGGTAAAGGAGTGTCTCCATTTTTTTTTTTAAATAGTATCTTATTTTTAAAGATTTTATTTATTTGAGAGTGAGAGAGAGAGAGAGTGTCAGAGAAAGAGAACAGGAGAGGGAAGAGGTCAGAAGGAGAAGCAGATTCACCACCAAGCAGGGAGCTCAATGTGGGACTTGATCCTGCGATTCTAGGATCATGACCTGAGCAGAAGGCAGTTGCTTAACCAACTGAGCCACCCAGGCGCCCCATCAACTTGGGTCTTCTAAGTTTAGGTTTTACCTGTTTTAAAATGTATATTTTGATGTTTTTTGAGAGATGTGTATGTCTGTGGAACAATAGCCACCATCCAGATATAGAACATTTCCATCATGCCCAAAAGTTCACTCATGTCACTTTGTTGTCGAAGAGCTTCAAGTCAGGACCAGGTAGCAAATGATCTATTTTCTGTCATTATAGATGTGTGAGTTTTCTATTACTTTATGTAAATCTTATTATATACTATGTGTTCTTTTGTATCTCCTTTTTTTCACTAAGTACAATGTTCTAGAGTCCGCCATCTCATGGCATGTGTTATTTGTCCATTCTTCTTGATCACTATATGGTGTTCCATTATGTACATATAAATACAATGTGATTATTTGTTCATGTACAATTCAATTCCTTACAGTTTTGGGCTACTATAAATAAAATTGCTATGAATATTCTTACACAAATTCTTCTGTGGATATATATTTTTCTTGCTTCTGGGTAACTACATAAAAGTGAATTGTTGAGTTCAATAGTAGGTACTATTTTGTTGCATAGTAAAAGTCTCTCATACAATATGACTGAGTGGTTACAATTTGTAAGTTGTGCTGATGATTTAATTTTTTAGATAGATGAGTAACTCAATGTCGGTAATCACTATATCATAAGCATTGACATTTGAGTATTGCCAAAAAATAACTTTTGCTGGCATGGTACTTTTGTTTGACTAGTAAAACATAAATCTCTTCAAAAAGAAATGATAAGGCTTCCAGGAAAATGTAGAGGGTCAGGGAGAAGCATTTTAGTTGTTACCTATATTTTTCAGTTGCTATGGGAACAAAATAAAATATGTAAACAATTTTCACTTTGCACAAAGCACAATGACAAATATAGTTTGATAAAATAGTTATTAAATTGTGGTGCACCTAAATTTAAGCCACTATTATGAAGTAAAATAAAGGAAAGTCCAAATTACAGTGTACGTGAAAATTGAAGCTTGCAGGTATTTCCCTAAAGACAAAAATGACAGAAGAGTCAGTGGCCTGATAATTGCACCCTATGAAGATCAAAGACCTAAAAGATAAAAAGAGATCCTCTCACAGAGCCCAAACTGGTCCTTCAGGACAGTGATTGACAAACTCATTCTTCACCTTAGACACACATTGGGAAGATAATGAGGTCACCAGAGAGGACTGGGCATGTTTCTTGGATTTTGTATAAAGAATTCTGAGAAGAGAATTTCCTGGGGGCACTTAATCCAAACCCTTACCTAAACCACAGTAACCCACCATTTTACTTATAAAAATATTCTGAATTGAATATAGTTATTTTGAGGTGTCTAGGCAGGATATTCATATATGAATAATATCAAGTATATTATTAATTGAAATGCCTTGCTTTAGGTCTTAAACCTTAATTTTTTGATGAAGAAACTGCCATTTATCACTAAGAAATGGATACAGGATGTTGAGTTTAATGGGGTGAATGGATAAGAAATTGGATAGTGGGACGCCTGGGTGGCTCAGTTGGTTGGGCGGCTGCCTTCGGCTTAGGTCATGATCCCAGTATCCTGGGATCGAGTCCCACATCAGGCTCCTTGCTCGGCAGGGAACCTGCTTCTCTCTCTGCCTCTGCCTGCCTCTCTGTCTGCCTGTGCTCGCTCTCTCCCTCTGTCCCTGACAAATAAATTAAAAAAAAAAAAATCTTAAAAAAAAAAAAAGAAATTGGATAGTATTTTGTAGTGAGAAGGTGAGTGTGTGTGGGGGGGGAGAGAGAGAGAGAGGCAAAGAGAGAATGAGAGGATATTGAAGCAAATATTTAATGTTGAGAAGCATGAAACTTAGTCATTATTACTTTTCACCAAATATTTCCAGAACTCCTCAGGCACTTTGAAGATTAAACTTTTCAAACCTTTCAAGTTATGTTTGACATGTGATTTTCTTTGTACAATAAAACATGAGCATAAATGATGTTATTTCCAGGCAGAAGATAGAATAAGCTATTCCTGATTTGCTTCATTTAAAATGGGGATTATTGATAGGTTTTATTTCTCATTGAAATGTTGAGAATTTGTAGAAAATGCACAAAACATCATTATGAGAATAGTGACATTCAAAATCCTGGCAAGTCTTTGGGAAAATTAAACTAAACTAAACTAAACTAAACTAAACTAAACTTAGTACTGTATTGAGGGAAAGAGTGAAAGCCTGAAATACAGGATGAAAATATTTAGGCAGATTCTTCTAAGACTTTTGAACACCCAAATTGCCTGAACCATATGGACTGACACAGTTGTCTGTCTTCCCTTACTACAGGTGAGCAGATTCCTTCCCTTGTGTGCAATGAAAAGGAGTCACCTGAGACAGATGCCTTTAAAATATTGTTTGCATCCCTAATTTGTCCTCACCCTCTCTCATTCCTTTGACTCAGTAATTTCTAAAGTAGATAAACAATATCAGATACACCTGAAAATATACTGGAAATCAATTCTTGGAGCCTATCCCAAACCTTATAATGAAGAAAGGGCCGCCAATCTATATTTTAACAAGCCTTCTAGGTATTTCTGATGCATGGTACATTTTGAGCATTTCTGGTTTACATTAATACATTAACATTTCCTCTGCTTTGGAAAAGAAAGCATTATACCTTAAAGAATCTGCTGGACCTGGTTAATATAACCCTGGCAGAAAATGGGAGAAATGCCTGGTAATAAACCTTTAGGGTGTTGAATAGGAGTTGAGACATAGAATATACAGCTGGATAGTAAATAGTTTTTGATATGGGGACTTGTTTATGATTTAGAAAGCCTGGAATCATTCCTAATATTCTTCTGGATTAGTTCCTAGAAATTTAAAAAAATATGGCATATAGTAAACAAGGTGGAAATTTTGGATCTGCCTTGAAAAAAAGACTGAGTTAATATCAAAATATGCATTTAGTGGATTTTTTTAAATTTTTATTTTTATTTATTTATTTATTTATTATTATTATTATTATTTTTAATTTTAGGTAAACCAGATAACCTACCACATGACCATATTCCACAGGAGGGAACTATCTAAGATAGTAAGGGCTTGACATTAGTTAAAGCATCCAAACCAGAATTTATTTTATAACTATTTTAATAAGGGACAGAGATTTCAGTATAGAACTAAGCTCAATTCTGAATATAGCAAAGGCAAATGGGGATTTTTATAGCAAAGGAGTAGTGTGAGATAACCAATGGATGGAAAGTTACCAAGAGAAGACATCTAGGGTAGGATAAATTTTGCTAAACCAACTTAATAAGATTCTTGCTGAAGGCAGACCAAAGTGATGAAATATCAAGATCAAGGAAATGGCTAAGCAGGATTCTTTGCTAAGACTGGGCTGAGCAGTTCAAAAATAGTACAAGGGCCTAGTCTGAGATCTCTTGTATGGCATAATGTTGAATAGACCTGGTAAAAAAGAGTTGTATGTCCTCTGGCTTGATGTCATGATTATATATATGGACATCAGAGAGTGAAAGAAATATCTGAAAAAGATTCAGATGTTATTACATTGTTAAAATTTACATGAGCCAATTAAAATATCTTATACTAAACTATCTTCCCTAAGGTAAAGGAAAAGGTATTGCATCTTTTTTCATATTAAGAGGTTTTTTAATTCAATTTTATTTATTTATTTGACAGAGATCACAAATAGGCAGAGAGGCAGGCAGAGAAAGAGGAGGAAGCAGGCTCCCCACCGAGCAGAGAGCCCAATGTGGGGCTCGATCCCAGGACCCTGGGATCACGACCTGAGCTGAAGGCAGAGGTTTTAATCCACTGAGCCACCCAGGCGCCTCAGGTTTTTGTTTTTTTGTTTTAATTGAACTATATAATTGACATACAATATCCTATTTTCTCAGGTAGGCATCATAGTAATTCAATATTTTTATACATTATATGATCCTCATTATAAGTGTAGTTGCAATCTGTTACCATATAAATTATTACAATATAATTGACTTTATTCCCTATGCTGTGCATTGCATCCTCATGACTTATTTATAACTGGAAGTTTGTACCTCTTGATCCCATTCACTTACTCATCCCCTGCAATCCATCCCCCCATGTTGACCAAGTTTATTTTTTATAACTATGAGTTTGTTTCTTTTATGTTTTGTTTTTTTTAGATTTACATAAAAGTAAAATCATATCTTCATCTTTCTCTTTATGATTCATTTCACTTAACATAATACCCTCTAGGTCCATCCATACTGTAACAAATGGCAAGATTTTATTCTTTTTATGGCCGCATAATATTCCTTCCTTATACACTTATCTATCAGTGGACACTTGTATTGCTTATCTTAACTATTGTAAATAATGCTGCCATGAAGATATATTGCTTGAGATTATTTTCATTTTCTTTGTATAAATACCTAGAAGTTGGATCAGGAAGGATTTCTGTGTTTAATTTTTTGGAGAACCTCTATAATGTTTTCTATTATGGTAAATCAATTTATACTCCACCAACAATGTATAATTATTCCCTTTTCTTCATTTCCTTGCCAACATTCATTTTATGTCTTCTTGATAATAGCCAATCTGACACTGTGAGGTAGAGTCACACTGCAGTTTTGATTTAGATTTCCCTGATTTCCCTGATGTTGAGAATCTCTTTATGTGCTTCTTGGCCATCTGTATGTCTTTTTTAGAAAAATATCTGCTCATGTTCTCTGTCCATTTCTAAATGGAGTTATTTTGTGGGTGTTTTTTTTTACATTAAATTGTATAAATTCTTTATATATTTTGAATATTAACTCCTTATGAGATGTTACGATTTGCAAATATCTCCTCCCATTTGGTAGATTGATTTTTCTTATTGCTGATGGTTTCCTTTGCTGTGCAAAAGCTTTTTAGTTTGATATAATCTCACTTATTTATTTTTTTTATTTTTTATTTTTTTATTTTTTTTGCCCTTGACTGGGAAGACTGGTCCAAAAAATACATTGCAAAGATTAGTGTAATAGAGTTTACTCTCTATATTTCCCTTTAATATATTTTTAAGGCTTCAGCTCTTATAGTCAAGTCTTTATTTTGAATTAACTTTTGTATATGGTGTAAGACAATGTCCAGTTTCATTCTTGTGCACACAGCTGTCCAGTTTTCCATTTATTCACCATTTGTTGAAGAGCCTATCTATTCTTGCCTCTTTTGTCCTAGATTAAGTGACCATATACGCATTATTTTCTCAGCTTTTTTATTTATTTCTATTGATCTATGTCTGTTTCTATGTCAGTACCACACTGTTTCGATTACTATATTTTGTAATATAGCTTGAAATTTGGGATTACGATTCTTCTGGCTTTTTCCTTCTTTCTCAAGATTGCTTTGACTATTCAGGGTGTTTTTTGTATCCATGAAAATTGTAGAATTCTTTCTTATAGTTCTGTGAAAAATAGTTGTTGTTTTTTTTATAAAGATAAGTCATTTTATTTTATTTTAAATTTTTATTTATTTATTTGGCAGTCAGAGTTCACAAGTAGGCAGAGAGGCAGGCAGAGAGAGAGAGAGAGGAGGAAGCAGGCTCCCCGCAGAGCAGAAAGCCCGATGTGGGGTTCGATCCTAGGACCCTGGAATCATGACCTGAGCTGAAGGCAGAGGCTTTAACCCACTGAGCCACTCAGGTGCCCCAACAGTTGGTGTTTTGATAAAGATTGCATTGAATTTATAGATTGCTTTGCATAGTATTAAATTCTAAGAATATTAATCCTTCCAATATGTGAGCATGGAATATCTTACTGTTTATTTAAGCCATCTTCAATTTCTTTCATCATTGTCTTATAATTTCTGGAGTATAGGTCTTTCATCTCCTTGGTCAAATTTATCCCTATGTATTACCCTTTTTGATACACTTGTAAATGGGATTGTCTTCTTAATTCTGACACATTTTATTCGTGTATGGAAACACCAATTAATGCATATTAATTTGGTATCCCGAGGCCTTACTATATTTTTTTATTCTAATAGTTTTTGGTGGAGTTTTTAGTTTTTTTTTTAATATGTCATTAACAAATAGTGACAAGTTTACTTCTTCCTTACCAATATGAATGCCTTTTATTATAGTGTGTGTGTGTGTGTGTGTGTATGTGTGTGTGTGTGTTTCCTTGCCTAGTTTCTCTGGTTAGAACATCTAATTCTAGGTTGAATAAGCAGTGGCCCTTGCTAGTGCCTCCAACCCTGAGGAAGAGAGTTAGCAGTTCCCCCCCAAACATTTAGCAGACAATCTAGAATTTATAAACATATTTTCTTCACCTACAGTCCTGTTGCCCTTTACACTGCTGTTTTTTCCATTGTGCTTTAGGGAGGGTAAGTCTGTGTATAAGCCCCTCAGTGATACTTCTCCCTAATATAGGTTGTTACGTCAGGGGTCTGGTTCTTATTTGTTACTTTGTTTCCATCTCTCCTACTTCTATGTGGTCCTTCTGTTTACTGTGCAGAAATTGTTTAATCAGCCTTTAGTTCTTCTTTAGGAGGAATTGCTCTATATTAGGTATAGATATGGTGTGTTGATTTTAGGTTCTTCTTGTGCTCCCATCTTGGATGGCCTTCCACCAAAAGCTATTGAATCTTGACCCATCACTACAAAAGAGGCATGTCACCTAGTAAAATTTTTCAGCTTGCTAAATAAAGCCTTGTGCAGGCCAAACAGCAATTATCAGGGAGTTCATGTTCCCAGAAACAGCTCTCAACAAATGGCAGACATTGATTTGGTTGGTGTCTCAGACTACTTGCCTTGTTGCTGGGAAAACAAAACATGTTCTTTTCTATTCCCCCATATGTATACAGTGGGATTAAACTTTTTTCGTTTCTTTTTTCCCCTCCCTGACAGTGATGACTTGCTTCATAATGTATTTTGGGGAGCTTTCTTTCCCTCCCCATCTGATTTCCTGAACTGACCATCAGTGTTGTCTGGTGTTATATACATACTTTATATACTGTGATATTTGTTCCAGTGTTATCCTCAGTGATCTCCTATATTAGACAAAGTTTAGCAGAGAATTTTATCCCTGATTATGGGAAATATACCTATATACCAATGTTAGGTTTTTAGCTTTGCTTTTAGTAAAATTTAGCAACTTTGTCAAATTTTTAATGATGAGTTGCCAACATCCCTTCCCCACCCCAAATGTTAGGAACAGTTGAGATCTCCTTGCTTCCTTTCTTATCATAACTCTCCATTTTACTTATATCCATCCCCTGCATGATAATAAACATCTCAAAACAAGGTTGTTTTTAAAAATGTATTTCTGCACTACTTTAGCACAGTGTTGTATACATTTTGGTGCTGTGTAGATTAGTCAGACTAAAATAAATTATCTTAATTTTAGTATTAATATTCCAATAATGATAATGAAAGTATATTTAATATACTTTTCCCCAGAAAGCATCTTTTAACTTCGTGAGCTTGGGAATAGAAGATAAGAACTAGTTTACAAATGACCCTATGATTTTCTCTATTCTCAGTGCCTATGAAAATGATCTTACTTTAGATAAAAGCAGGGAAGTTGGAAGACACTGTTATTATAAAAAGATGGTGACCACGACCAAAGGTTTGGAATTTAGGAGTGTGACATAGTGTTGAGTCATGGATGTGATAATACCTAGAGGGCTAGGAGTGTTTTGGAGATATGAATATAGGAAAACAATCCAGAGGAAGGGTATTATAAAAAGAGTTATTAAAAAGAGTGTGGGTGGTAAACTAAAATTGCCCAGTCCTATAAGTTACTTGCTGGAGGCCATGAGCAAGTCTACAGTGTTGTTTCAGGAATATAATAAATCATTTATACAAGCTATTGAAAAGGAAAAACTTGACTCAAGACTTAGGGGAAAAATTGTAATTATTTTAATTTAAAATTCAGTAACCACTTAAATTATTTTAGTTTTTCTCTAAATTACTTAGAATCTACTATGATAGTTTCTTAATCTATTATTTTTATTATTATGAAAAATTCTGTTAACAGAAGTAACCACTACCACAAGAGACCTTTCTCCTATGCATTTCTGGTTTACTTACAAGCCTGAAAGGTAAATTTTATAATAAATAACCATTATGTTAAATTTTAAATAATCATGCTATTCAAACTTCTATTACATTGGATTACACATTTTATTTATATAATAATTTAAAATAAATGTAATATATTATGTCCATCTGTATTTTCCCAATGCCTTTATTCCCAATGCCTGTTCTCTTCCTATTTATTCATTTATGTACTTAAATAAATTTGCAGAAAATCATAACTATCCTCTAAATTAAGCAAAACTACAAGGAACAATGTTTTAATAATATATGTATGTCATAAAGGGTAAATTAATGATGTCTGATAGAAAGAGGACTAATTTTGCTTCTTAGGACCTAAAAGACATGGCTATAATGATAAATATGAGTTTAAAGTTTTAATTATCAGTCTTTTCCCATTCCATCTGAATGTTGTATTTTAACCAGTCTGTTGTAGTAAAATATACATTTAGAAAATGCACAGGCATTAAGAAAAGTATTCTAGGGGCACCTGGGTGGCTCAGTGGGTTAAAACCTCTGCCTTCGGCTCAGGTTGTGATCCCAGGGTCCTGGGATCGAGCCCCGCATCTGGCTTTCTGCTCCGCAGGGGAGCCTGCTTCCTCCTCTCTCTCTCTGCCTACCTGCCATCTCTCTCTGTCAAATAAATAAAAATAAAATCTTTAAAAAAAAAAGAAAAGTATTCTATGAGCTACCTAATAAATTTACACACATCTGTATATTTGTTACTCATAATTTAAAAAATTAGAAACAATCAAATGCCCATCAACATTAGTACAGATAACATGTGTTATATGGATTCTAAATAGCTTTAATACAGAACCACTGTTATGTTTATAACCCAAGAATAAAAGAGATAAAACTATAATGATGAAAAAAATACCATCAAATACTATATGATGCATTATTCCATTTATATATGAACTTCAAGTTCAGGTAAAATTATTCTATCTTTATAAAACGGAATTTTCATTATTGGCTGGAAAGGGACATGTGGTCTTCTTATCTTATACAAGAGAAACAGAGAATGGTATTGTGACTAATTAATTAGCTGATTATG
Organism: Lontra canadensis; assembly: GCF_010015895.1. Lineage (NCBI taxonomy): Eukaryota > Metazoa > Chordata > Mammalia > Carnivora > Mustelidae > Lontra > Lontra canadensis. The sequence continues at coordinate 1,369,504 of NW_022631192.1, read as the reverse complement.
TTATTTTAGATAGATTTCTTCCAGTCTGTCTAAGTACACATATTTACAATGATGAATGTTTATGTAAGTTATGTTTTTTTATTTCAGAAAATTAAACACTTAGATATCTTTTTTAAAATAAATTATTTCAATCCCATAAGTAAAATCGGGTATCTTTATTCCTAAGGTTAGCTAATAATGGTATAAAATTACACTGTTGATTTTAGAAATGTATCAAAATGTTTTAGTCATAGCACCTTTTATTGAAAAGTTTTTAAGCTGCATGTCCTAGAAAGACTGGACAAATAACTGACTGGTGGCGTAAAAAGCTCTTCTGTTTTTCCCAACTCTATTTGTAAGATCACAGGACTATGATGATACAGAGAAGTAAAAATACTGTCTTAGTTTTAAAACCAACTAGGGAGATGGAAACAGCTGGAAAGGAACAACATAATTCACAAGCAAATGCTTGTGAAATTCATAGAAAAGTAAAATAGGGGCGCCTGGGTGGCTCAGTGGGTTAAAGCCTCTACCTTTGCCTTGGGTTGTCATGATCCCAGGGTCCTGGGATCTAGCCAAGGTCCTGGGATCCAGCCCCACATGAGGCTTTCTGCTCAGCAGGGAGCCTGCTTCCTCCTCTCTCTGCCTGCCTCTCTAACTACTTGTGATCTCTGTCTGTCAAATAAATAAATAAAATCTTTATAAAAAAAAAAAGTAGAGATAAGATTTTGTAGGTCATAAATTTGGCTCTATATGGAAAAAGCAAAAAAATATTTCAGGTAGTTTAATCAATATGAAAAAATGCCCCAAAATCATAATGATATTAATAGACCTTCTTGACTAGTTTAGGTACAACTATAAATTATGTAATGCACATTAACAAACTGTCATACTTTCATTCAAGAAGTTTCCCTAATCTAAAATTTTAATCCACAATTGCATGCATATACAAGATACTGTGTTTGGGCAAGTGATAAATGCATTAATATATGAGTCTAAGTCAAAGTGTAATACATTCAGAGAAAAGAAATCAAGAGAAAAATCAACTTTAGGATAAATACATAAAATAAATATTTACTTAATATACACCATAATAAATCACTTACAAAATGAAACAGAATAAGTATTCATAAAAGCAGGTAATATTTTTAAATTCTCAACTACCTCAAAATAAAGTTAGTAAGAGCTAAGTAAAACACTAACAGAATGAAACAGTGGAAGTAGACTGAAATGTAAAGAGTCATATATGGGAGTAGTATATATAATAGTAATAAATAATATTGTAAAAGTGTTCTTTTTCCAAGTTATTTTATAAGAGGATTAATAAACCTGAAAAATGACCTAATTTAAATAAATAGCAACATATGAGATTGGCTTTCAAGCTTATTGAAACATTAAGTTATAGAAATTAATTGTGTGAGCTTTGTAATATAAACAGACTGAGAAATAAAAACAAGTGATCATAATCAGATGCATAGATTATTAACAGGGATTAAGTATATGACACAGAATTTCTAATGACCAGCTAATAGAGCAATCAATACATAATGATAAAATACTTGATAATTTATTTGGAGCAAAAATAAATTAATGAATTTTATAATCATATACAAATATTAATTTTAGGTTAATTAAAATATTAAAAAAATTCTAGAAGTCATAGAAGAAAAAGGAAAATAATTTTATAATATTTAAGTGGAAAATACCTTCCTATGTATATAAAAAATCAAGAGACTATCAAGAAAAATATATATCTTATGGGGTGCCTGGGTGGCTCAGTGGGTTAAACCTCTGCCTTCAGCTCAGGTCATATCTCAGGGTCCTGGGATCGAGTCCCACATTGGGCTCCCTGCTTGTCAGAGAGCCTCCTTCCCCATCTCTCTCTCTCTACCTGACTCTCTGCCTGCTTATTATCTCTATCTGTCAAATAAATAAATAAAATCTTAAAAAAAGAAAAATATATATATTTGAATGCATAACTAATTGTGCAAAATGAAACCCACCTTATGCAAAGGTATAAAACAATTGAGTGATTGGCAAATTTCATACCTAAACAAGGAATGGATTAGTATCCTGCAAGTCAATAAGTAAAATATCCAGTAAATAAATGGGAAAAGATTTGAACTAAAAATAAAAATTAAAAAAATGAAAATGGCTAATAATGATATAAATTATATAGAGAATGTGTACAAATCAAGGAGAATAAAATTATAACAAAAATAGATATTAACTTTGTGCATACATTTGGGAATATGTGCATTCTGACAGTATTGGGGTTGTAAGGAAAGATTTATTTTCACAGTAATATTCATTGTAGCTTTTCTTCTTATATAGAAAGACTGGGAACAATCTTAAATTTTAATAATTTGGGTATTACTAAAGAAAACTTCAGTATTAGTGTCCTATGGAATATTGTGCATGATGATGAGGTATAATAGTGAGAAGGTGAAAGTGAATGATAACGGGAGCAAGAGATCTCTAATACACATTGTTAAATACATTGTAAAAAGTAGCAAGTAATAAATACAAAATATAGATGATGATCCTATTTACATAAACAAAACAACATATATACAGTGTGTATGTGCCAGTGAGTGTGTGTGTGTGTGTGTGTGTGTGTGTGTGTAAAATGCTGAGAAAGAAGGTTATGTAAAAATTGTAAGTACTACCTCTGGGGAGGAATTTTACTATGAGAATGTTCCTAATGTAACTTTTTGCTTGTTACAAGATAATATACAAGTAGAATTATAAAATTTGTGGTGCACAAAGAAGGAAGGAGATGGGGAAAGTGAGCAAAGAAAGAAAATAACAAGAAAGCCTTTATGAGATACACCTAGGTTGTAATATCACCAATTTTCTTTCCCCTTGGAACAGACAGATGTAGATAAGGCAGTCTTGAGGTTGTGGTTGCTATTGAACTGTAACTGAAGTTCTCTGGATTCCTGCCTAGGAATTGATACTGGGTGAGCTAACATCATAAATACTGTTGCAACACCAGATTCATATAAATTGAAGAACCTATTCAATATCAAGTTTTATCAGTAATTTCAAAAAGACAAAAAAAGGGGCACAGTAAAATGGAGAGAATGTCTGGGATATTAGGAGCTGCTTCCAAATCCCCTGGTTCCTGCACCAAAAACACATTGTTGTTGTTTTGTTTGGAAAAATCAGTGCTAAACCAGGACCAAAAGCATTATATACAAAAGGATCCTTTCTTGCATATATCAGTAGTCTGCTTCTCAGGGAGTCCACTTACCATGTTTACAAGAATATGAGACCAAACTTCTCTTCCTTTTCCTGAAGCATCAGTGTTGGCAGGTAAATGAGTCACAGGCCAGTTTTAACTTCTTTTTCCTTATTGGGTATAGGGCATGATTCAAACTGGATCTTTGTCTTGAGAATAGCATAATAAGAGCATTTCATGTTGAGATTTTGGCAATGTTTCATAGAAAAAAGTAACATTTATGGGACAATAATATACTGTGGTCTAACATAGCAATTAAAATGCTTTCAAACTTCAACATTTAATAAATGAATGTGTTCTTAATTTAGGATAATGCAAATGCATGCTTTATTATTGAGCCATGTCAAGCATTATTAGTCTATTAATATAAGTATGTCAAAATTGACAGGAAGATAAGTCATATCAATTATTATTCTTTTTTTCTTTAAATAAGAGTACTTGTATCTTTCATGCTGGGAGAGGATTGGTATTAATTCAAATACAATTTCAATTTTAGGCATTTATAAGAATCATTTTTTAATACATTTCATGATAGGAATTTATATTTTCATCTTTAGTGTGACACAGATAAGATTGTTTGATGCATGAAACAGCAATAATTCACAACTCATGTCCTAAAAATAATTCTAATACAAAAATGTAAATAACACAGAGGACATAATTTAAAATATAACCCTGTGGAAAATCATAATTTACTTGAACAAGATCAAATGAATCTTTTATAATCACATGAAATTCACTGTGATAAATAAAAAGAAAAAATAATTAATTCAGTACCAGAGTTTACATGGTGTTAGAAATGAAAGCAATAAATGCAAAGTCTATGGACTATAATCAAATAACAAAATATTTAGAACTATAGTAGAATCAAATATGCCAGTTTATCACCTCTCTCAATAAGAGTCCTGAACTAATAAATTTGAAGCTACCTTTGAATAATATGCATATTATTCATAAAACAGTATCATTAGAAAGTTTTTTAAACTATAGTAATATTTTTATGAGTGCTACTTTTGAGATTATTCTATAATCCATAATAAAATCATGAAAATATGAGGATATAGAACAGAAGGTAGTATAATCAAATACTCATAAATATGGATGTAGACTTATCTTTTATTATTATTATTTTTTAAATCAACATATAATCTATTATTTTCTTCAGGAGTGCAGGTCTATGAATCATCAGTATTACACATTTCACAGCACTCACCAAAACACACCCTCCCCAGTGTCCCAGCCATCCTATCCCTCCCTCACCACCCCCAGCAACCCTCAGTTTGTTCCCTTAGATTAAGAGTCTCTTATGATTTGTTTCCCTCCCTGGTCCCATTTTGTTTCATTTTTTTCCCTCACTACCCTCCATGACCCCCACCCTGCCTCTCAAATCCCTCATATCAGACAGATTATATGATAATTGTCTTTCTCTGATGAACTTATTTTGCTTAGCATAATATCCTCTGGTTCCATCCATGTCATTGCAAATGGCAAGATTTCATGGTTTTCGATGGTTGCATAGTATTCCATTGCATATATATACCACTTCTTTATCCATTCACCTATTGATGGACATCTAGGTTATTTCCCTGGTTTGCCTATTGTGGACATGGCTGCTATAAACATTCAGGAGCATGTGTCCCTTTGGATCACTACATTTGTATCTTTAGGGTAAATGGCCAGTAGTGTGATTTCTGGGTCATAGCATACCTCTATTTTCAACTTTTTGAGGAACCTCCATACTGTTTTCCAGAGTGGCTGTTCCAGCTTGCATTCCCACCAACAGTGTAGGAGGGTTCCCTTTTCTCTGCATCCTTGCCAATATCAGTTGTTTCCTGACTTGTTAATTTTAGCCATTCTGATTGGTGTGAGGTGGTATCTCTCTGTAGTTTTGATTTGTATTTCCCTGATGGTTAGTGACATTAAGCACTTTTTCACGTGTCTATTGGCCATTTGGGTGTCTTCTTTGTAGAAATGTCTGTTCCTGTTTTCTGCCCATTTCTTGATTAGATTATTTGTTCTTTGGGTGTTGACTTTGATAAGTTCTTTATAGATTTTGGATACTAGCCCTTTATCTGATATGTCATTGGCAAATATCTTCTCCCGTTCTTTTGGTTATCTTCTGGTTTTGTTGACTGTTTCCTTCGCTGTGTAAAAGCTTTTTTTGTCTTAATGAAGTCCATTCATTTTTGCCCTTGTGTTCTGTGCCTTTGGCATGCTTCTTGGAAGAAGTTGCTATGGCTGAGATTGAAGAGGTTGCTGCCTGTGTTCTCTTCTAGGATTTTGATGGATTCCTATCTCACACTGAGGTCTTTCATCCATTTTGAGTCTATTTTGCTGTATGATGTAAGGATATGATCCAGTTTCAGTCTTCTGCATGTGGCTGTCCAATATTTCCAGCATCGTTTGTTGAAGAGATTTTTTCCCCCCCATTGGACATTCCTTCCTGCTTTGTCAAAGATTAGTTGACCATATATTTGAGGCTCTACTTCTCGGCTCTAAATTCTGTTCCATTGATCTATATGTCATTTTTTTGGTTCCAGCACCATACTGTCTTGATGATTATCACTTTGTAATAGAGCTTGAAGTCTGGAACTGTGATGCCACCAACTTCGGCTTTCTTTTTCAACATTTCTCTGGCTATTTGGGGTCTTTTCTTGTTCCATATAAATTTTAAGATTATTTGTTCCATTTCTTTGGGAAAAAAAAAAACCTGATGGTATTTTGATAGGGATCATGTTAAATGTGTAGATTGCTTTAGGTAGCATGGACATTTTGACAATATTATTCTTCCAAACCATGAGAATGGAATGTTTTTCCATTTCTTTGTGTTTTCCTCAGTTTCTTTCATGAGTACTTTATAGTTTTCTGGGTACAAATTCTTTGCTTCTTTGGTTAGGTTTATTCCTAAGTATCTTATGGTTTTGGGTGCAATTGTAAATGGGGTTGACTCCTTAATTTCCCTTCTGTCCTGCTGTTGGTGTATAGAAATACAACTGATTTCTGTGCATTTATTTTATATCCTGAATTCCTGTATGAGTTCTAGCAGCTTTGAAGTGGAGTCTTTTGGGTTTTCCACATAAAGTATCATATCATCTGCAAAGAGAGAGAGTTTGACCTCTTCTTTGTTGACTCCAATGCCTTTTATTTCTTTTTGTTGTCTGACTGCTGAGGTTAGGACTTCTAGTACTATGTTGAGTAGCAGTGGTGATAGTGGACATCCCTGCCATGTTCCTGATCTTAGGAAAAAAGCTCTCAGTTTTTCCTCATTGAGAATGATGTTTGCTGTGGGTTTTTCATAGATGGCTTTGATGATATTGAGGTATGTACCCTCCATCCCTACACTTTGAAGAATTTTGATCAAGAAAGGATGCTGTAATTTGTCAAATGCTTTTTCAGCATCTATTGCTAGTATCATATGGTTCTTGTTCTTTTTTTTAATTGATGTATTGTATCATATTGATTGATTTGTAGATGTTGAGCCAATCCTGCAGCCCAGCAATAAATCCCACTTGGTTGTGGTGAATAATCCTTTTAATGTACTGTTGGATCCTATTGACTAGCATTTTGGTGAAATTTTTCACATCTATGTTCACCAAGGATATTACAATATCCAAGGATCTGTAATTGTAAGATTGTAATATCCAAGGATCTGTAATTCTCCTTTTGTCTGGTTTGGGATCAAGGTAACTGGCCTCATAAAATGAGTTTGAAAGTCATCCTTCCATTTCTACTTTTTGGAACACTTTCAGGAGACTAGGTATTAATTCTTCTTTAAATGTTTGGTAGAATTCCCCTGGGAAGCCATCTGGCCTTGGGCTCTTGTTTCTTGGGAAATTTTTGATGACTGTTTCAATCTACTTTCTGGTCATGGGTCTGTTCAGGTTTTCTATTTCTTCCTGGTTCAGTTTTGGTAGTTTATATGTCTCTAGAAATGCATCCATTTCTTCCTGATTGTCAAATTTGCTGGTGTATAGTTGCTCATAATATATTTTTGTAATTGTTTGTCTTTCTTTAGTGTTGGTTGTGATCTTTCCTCTTTTATTCATGATTTTATTTGGGTCCTGTCTTTTTTCTTTTTGATAAGTCTGGCCAGGGGTTTATCAATCTTATTTTTTTTCAAAGAAGCAGTTCCTAGTTTTGTTGATCTGTTCTACTGGTTTTTTTGGCTTCTATTTCATTGATTTCTGCTCTGATCTTTATTACTTCTCTTCTCTACTGGATTTAGGCTTTCTTTGCTGTTTTTTCTCCAGCTCCGTGTATGGTTAGGTTGTGTACTTGAGATCTTTCTTGTTTCTTGAGAACGGCTTGTATTGCTATATACTTTCCTCTCAGGACCACCTTTGCTGCATCCCAAAGATTTTTAATAGTTGTTTTCATTTTCATTTGTTTCCATGATTTTTAAACAATTCTTCTTTAATTTCCTGAATGGTTGACCTATTCATTCTTTAGAAGGATGCTCTTGAGCCTCCATGTATTTGAGTTCTTTCCAACTTTCCTCTTGTGGTTGAGTTCTCATTCCAAAGCACTGTGGTCTGAAAATATGCAGGGAATGATCCCAATCTTTTGGTACAAATTGAGACCTGATTGGTGACCCAAGATGTGATCTATTCTGGAGAATGTTTCATGTGCACTAGAGAAGAATGTGTAATCTGCTGCTTTGGGATGGAATGTACTGAATATATCTGTGATGGCCATCTGGTCCAGTGTGTCATTTAAAGCCTTTATTTCCTTGTTGATCTTTTGCTTGGATGATCTGTCCATTTCTGTGAGGGGGGTATTAAAGTCCCCTACTATTATTGTATTATTGTATTATTGTCAATATGTTTCTTTGATTTTGTTATTAATCGGTTTATATAGTTGGCTACTCCCCTGTTAGGGACATAGATATATAAAATTGTTAGATCTTCTTATGGGACAGACCCTTTAAGTATGTATGATATGGTGATCTTCCTCATCTCTTATTATAGTCTTTGACTTAAAATCTAATTTGTCTGATATAAGGATTGCCACCCGAGGTTTCTTTTGATGTCCATTAGCAAGATACATTGTTTTCCACCTCCTCACTTTAAATCTGGCTGTGTCTTTAGGTCTAAAATGAGTTTCTTGCAGATATCATATTGATAGATCTTGGTTTTTGTTGTTGTTTTAATCCATTCTGCAACCCTGTGTCTATTCATTGGGGCAGACTTATCTTTTATTTTATTTTTTTGAAGACTTAATTTATTTGTTTGACAAAGAGACAATGAGAGATGAAACACAGCAGAGAGTGGGAGAAGGAGAAGCAGGCTTCCCACTGAGCAGAGAGTCCAATGTGGGGCTCGATCCCAATACCTTATGATCATCACCTGAGCCAAGGTCAGACACTTAATGACTGAGCCACCCAGGTGTCCCTAGACATATCTTTTAAAACAAGTCTAAGAAGGGCATAATATGAAGACAGAATTAAAAGCTAGCATATATATTAAATATTAATATATTTTAATATATAATCATATATAATATTAGTATATTTAATTAATAATTAAATATTATAATATTTAATATATATAACCCCTCTGTTTATGCAGCACTTACTGAGTACCTATTATGGACCAAGCTCTTTTTTAGCTATTGGGTGCAGTGGGAAAGCAGTCCCTAGTTTTTTTCACATAAATTCTATCAGAGAACCATGGAAAACTAAAGAAAAGCACTCAGAAATATCACTAAAAATATCTATGCAAATATGTTATATAGAATGATATGAGACAATGATTTTTTTTTATTTTTTTCAAAGATTTTATTCATTTATTTGACAGGCTGAGATCACAAGTAGGCAGAGAAGCATGCAGAGAGAGAGGAGGAAGCAGGCTCCCTACTGAGCAGCAAGCATGATGCAGGGCTGGATCCAGGACCTTGGGATCATGACCTGAGTCAAAGGCAGAGGCTTTAACCCACTGAGCCACCCAGGTGCCCCAAGATGATGATTTTAGTACTTCTTTGAATAAGGAGAGGAGGTAGGCTTCTGAGCTGAGATTTGGATGCCATGACACTGGCAGTATAAACCATTCCAACTAGAGGGGATAAAAGATCCTATAAGGAGAACATATATAACATATTCAGGGTGCTAAACTAAACTAGTATGGCAGGAGAAGGGAAACTAAAGAGTCAGGAGATGAGCCCAGAGATATTAGCAGGGTCTTCATAAACTGGGGAGAGAATATTATTTCACTATATTCTTCAAGTGTATGGATTAGAGACATTTAGTGAGGCAGTGATAACCCCTAATCTAATCTCTTATCTGTATGGTTTTGCCTATTCTGGACATTTTATATGAATGGAATTATATGTGGTCATTTATGTCCAGCTTCTTTCAGTTAATGATTTGAAGATGTGTTCATGTTATTGGATGTATCATTAAATCATTCCTTTTTAAGGCTGAATATTCAATTATATAGGATATACCACATTTTGTTTATCCATATATCACTTGATAGACATTTTTTTCTACTTGTTGCCTATTATAAATAATGATTCTATGAAGATCTGTGTATAATTGTGTGTGTGTGTGTGTGTGTGTGTGTGTGTGAACATGTTTTCAGTTCTCTTGGATATATATACCTGAGAGTGAAAATGTTGGGTCATATGGTTACTCTTCTTTAATCATATGAGGAACTGCCAGACTGTTTTCCGAAATTGCTTCACTATTTTACATTCCAGTCAGTAGTACATGAAGATTCCAGTTTCTCTACATCCTCTTCAATACTATTTTTTTTCTTTTTCTGTTTTTTTGTTGTTGTTGTTGTTGTTTTATTTGAATATCATTATATCCAATTTAGTGGATATGAAATGATATCTTACTATGATTCTGATTTCCATTTCTCTAATAAATAATGATATTGACACTTTTTTTAATGTGCTATTAGCCATTTGTAGATCTTCTTTGGAGTAATGTCTATTTAAGTCTTATGTGTATTTATTAAATGAACTGTTTATCTTTTTATTTTTGAGTTATAAGAATTCTTTATATGCTCCAGTTACTATATTCTTGCCTGATATGACTTTTAAATACTTTCTCTTATTCTGACAGCTATCTTTTGACTTTCTTGATAGCATACTTTAATACACAAAATTTTAATTTTAATGAAATCTAATTTTCCAATTTATTTTTTTGTTGTTGCTTGTGCTCTTGTTTGCATATTGCCTAATCCAAGATCATGAAGAATTGCTTATGTTCATATCTAAGAATTTGATAATTTTAGCTCTTACATTTAGGTATTTCATCTATTTTGATTTTTTTTTTTTTCCTGTGGAGTGAAGTAGGAGTCTATTGTCATTATTTTGCACACGAATACCCAGTTGTCACATGTCATAACTGTTCTTTCCCAATGAAATGGTTTTGACTCCCTAGGCAAAAAGCTACTGACCAGAGGTCCATGAGCTTGTAACTGAACTCTGAATTATATTCCATTGGTCAATATGTCTATCTTTGTGTTATCCACAAATAGTTTTGATTATTGCAGCTTTGTAGTAAGTTTAGAAGTTGAGAAATGTGAGTCTTCCAAATCTTTCCTATTTAAGATGGTGACTGGCTATTTGGGACCCCTTGTAATTCCATATGAATTTTAGGACCAACTTGTACCTTTGTGAAAGATAGGCAGCTGACATTTTAATAGGAATTATATATATGCTAAGGAATTTAGGAGTATTGTCATTTTAATAACATTAAGTTTTCTAATCCATAGAGATAAGATTTCTTTCCATTTTCAAGTCTTTTCTTCTTTCAACAGTTTATTATAAATGTTACTGTACAAGTCATCCACTTCCTTGGTTATATTTTTCCCAAATATCTTATTCTTTTTGATGATATTATAGATGAAATAAATTTTAAATTCCATTTTGAACTACATATTGTTGCTATAGAGAAATACTAATGATTTCCTTTATATTGTCCTTACATCCTGAACTCAATCATTAAATTCATTTGATGTTTTGGAACTCATTTATTAGCTGCAATAATATGTGGAGATTCATTAAGATTTTCTATATATAAGATTTTTTCAAATGTAAATAGATACTCTTTCTTCTTTCACATCTGGATAATGTCTCTTCTTTCCTTTCCTTGCCTTCTTACACTTGTTGAAAATTCTAGTATAATGGCAGAAGTGGCAAGAGTGACATTCTTGTTCCTGATCTTAAGGGAAAATTTTTCATGCTTTCACCATTGTGTATAATGTTAACAGTGTTTTTAAAACACATTTATATTGGGCTAAGCACTATCTTCTACCCCAAGAGTGATTTTATTGTGAAAGTGTTTTGAATAGGGTCAAATGCTTTTTCTTTATCTATTGGGATAACGTATGTCTTTTTTTTCTTAATCCTATTACAATGGTATATTACATCTATTGATTATTGTATATTGAACCAACCAATGCCACTAGGTTATGGTATACAATCATTTAAATATGCTGATAGAGTTGGTTTTCTAGTATATATCTTGTTTAATATTTTTGCAGCAATATCTATAGTAGTTACTGGTCTGTAGTTTTTTTTTTTTTTGTGATGTCTTTATCAGACTCTAGTGTGAGGGTAATATTGGCCTCATACAGTGATGAGGAATTAATTGTTCCTCCCTCTTGTGTTTTTTTTTTTTTTTTTAACTTTGAGGGAGGTTAAAGGGGTAGGAGAAGAATACATGAAACAGATGGGATTGGGAGGGAGACAAACCATAAGTGACTCTTAATATTACAAAACAAACGGAGGGTTGCTGGGGGGAGGGCAGTTGGGAGAAGGGGTTGAGGTTATGGACATTGGGGAGGGTATGTGCTATGGTGAGTGCTGTGAAGTGTGTAAACCTGGTGATTCACAGACCTGTACCCCTGGGGATAAAAATATATTGTATGTTTATAAAAAATAAAATTAAATTAAATTTAAAAAATTTATATAATTTACCAGTGAAACATTTTGTTCTGGGGTTTTCTTCATTGGAAGATTTTCTGGTTCCAGACTAAAGCCTCTGAATTTGTTATAGGTCTCTTCAGATTTTTATTTATTCTTGAGTCAATTTTGGCAGCTATTCTGTTTAGGAATTCTTCCTTTTCATCTGGATCATCCATTTTGTGGCATACAATTGCTCATAATAATTTCTTATCATCATTTGTTTCTGTGAATTGGGTATCAGTGTCTCTGTTTTCTTCTAATCTTAGTGATTTCAATCTACTGCATTTTTCTTTATCAATCAAGCTACAGGTTTGTCATTTTCATTTAAAATATAAAATACCCCCAAACCATTGAATTGTTTCTATTCTTCTCATTTAATATTTATTTCCACTGTAATCTTCATTGATTATTTTCTTTTTTTCCTCATTGCTTTATGTTTATTTGTTCTTATTTTTCTAGTTTCTTGAGATAAAATTATAGGTTGTTTGAAAACATTCTTTTTTAAAAAAACTCAATCTCAACCTATCTTTTGTATACAGTATGTGTCTTATATACACATTTTGGAGTTGGATCAGATTATATTTTAATCCATTCTGCCAATCCCTGAGTTTTAATAGTAGATTTTTTCTTTGCACATTTCATGTAATTAATAATAAGAAAGGGCTTGCTTCTACATTTTTATTATTTTTCCCAAAAGTTTTATATATTTTTTTCTCATTTTCTCTATTTTTACCTTGTTTTGCATTATAAATATTTTCTAATACACCAATTTAATTATTTTATTTCTTTTACTATATAGATTTTTAGTTATATTTTTAATGATTGCCTTGTGAATATATTCTTATAATATAAAAGTATAAAATTTGGATTAATATCAGCTTAATTCCAAGTTTCTTATATAGCTCCTTCCCCCTTTCCTTTATACTGTTAACACAAATTAAATCTTTATACATTTTGTGTACAAAATATACACTGATAATTATTGTTTTATATTTAAATCAAATAGGAAGAAAGGCATTATAAATACATAAATGTTGTCTTTGTGCTTACTAAAGTTATTACCTTTATCAGTGTTTACTTATTTGTGTGGATTTATGTCAATATCTTCTGGCCTTTCAATCAATTTACCATATCTTGTGAGAAGGTGTGCTAGCAATTAACACTCTCAATTTTTATCTGGAAATGCCTGAATTTATACTTCATTTTAATTTTAAAAAGCATTTTATTTATTCATTTGAGAGAGAGACAGAGATAGAACACAAGGAGGAGGAGAGGCAGAGGGAGAGGGAGAGGGAGAAGCAGACTCCCTGCTGAGCTGGGAGCCAGACAAGGGGCTTAATTCCAGGACCTGGAGATCATGATCTGAGCTGAAGGCAGATGCTTAACAATCTGAGCCACTCAGGCACACCAATTCATCATTTTTATAAATGTAGATTTGCCAGATATAGAATTGTCATTATGTTGCTTCCTCAATTAGATGAAGAACTAATTTTCTTTAAAAAAAATATCCATAAGTTAATGGAATTACATATTTGACATGTGAAAAGGGGAAGAAAAGCTGTCAAATGACAATTTTTTTTCTTTAAGATTTTATTTATTTTAGAGTGAGATTGAGAATGAGCACAAAGGGAGAGGAGAAGACTCCACACTGAGCAGAGAGCCTGATATGGGGCTTGATCCCAGGATGCTGGGATGCTGTGATCATGGCTTGAGCTAAAGGTAGATGCTTAATGGACTTAGCCACCCAGGCAAACCTCCTTAAGGTTTTTGTTTTGTTTTTTTGTTTTTTTTTTTATTTGTTTGTTTATTTTTTTTTTCGTTTTTTTAATTAACATATAATGTATTATTAGCCTCAGGGGTACAGTTCTGTGAATCTCCAGGTTTACACACCTCACAGCACTCATCATAACACATACCTTCCCCAGTGTCCATAACCCCACCACCCTCTCCCTACCCTTCTCCCCCGGGCAACCCTCAGTTTGTTTTGTGAGATTAAGAGTCTCTTATGGTTTTTCTCCCTCCCTACCCCATCTTGTTACATTTATTCTTTTCCTAGCCCCCAAACTCCCCACGTTACATCTCCACTTCTTCATATCAGGGAGATCATATGATAGTTGTCTTTCTCTGACTGACTTATTTCACTAAGCATAATACCCTCTACTTCCATCCACATCGTCACAAATGGCAAGATTTCATTTCTTTTGATGGCTGCATTATATATATATATATATATATATATATATATATATATATATCTCACATCTTCTTTATCCATTCATTTGTTGATGGACATCTAGGTTCTTTCCATAGCCTCCGTAAGTTTTTTAGATAAGACTTCCTTCAGCTATTTGAACACATTAAAAATAGAGGAGTTAAAGTCTTTTTAGTAAGCCCAGCCTCTGAACTTCCTCAGGGATAATTACTGTCAATTGCATTTTCCCTTTGCATGGAGTATAGTCTCCTTCTTTGTGTGTGTGTGTGTGTGTGTGTCTCATAATTTCTTGTAAAGAAATGGACATTTTGAATATTATAATGTGTCAGCTCTGGAAGTCAGATTCTCTCTTTTCTAGGCTTGCTATTTTTCTGCCTCTTATAATCATTGTTTAGTGAATCTATATAACTAATTTATAAAGTCTTTATTTTTCATTGGTGGCCACTGAAGTCTCTGTTCTATTAGCTCATTGGTTGGCTAATCATTGACAGAAATGTTTTTTAAATCCCAGTGACTACAAAGTTCTTCTGATATTTGCACTGGGGTTCCATGTGTTACATGCCATCCACATTAATTTAGGCAGTTGCTTCTAAGCATTTTCAACAAAACCTCCTGGGATAACAGCTTTAGCACAAGGCTATTTCCCATAGAAATAGAGTCAGACCACATATCAAGCAATTACTTCCAATAAGATCCATTCTGCCCCTTCAGGTGCTGGTACCTAGAATATAGTCTCTTATTTTTAAGAATGCTACTGAACTGGAGAGCAAAGAAAGGGATGAGAATGGTTAAGACACCACAGCATTCAATCTTTTTATTAAGCATCCATTGTTTTGTTGAATAAACACTAACCAGATTGTTGCAAACTCAAAAAAGCAGAACTGAAGCAGAACTCAAAAAAAAATTGACAGTTTCTTTAAGATTTTGTATTGCTTTATGGAGGGGTAGACTTACAATTACTCTGTTATTTTTTCTCCTAACTCTATTATGTATAAAATTCTCATTTGGGAGGATTTTTGTTTATTTGTTTGTTTCTCTTTCATCAATTCAAACATCATTCCATTGTCTTCTACATTTTCTCCCTCTTTTTTCTTTTTTCTTTTCTATTAGGAAAGTCAATTCATTATCTTTTATTTATTTATTTATTTTTTGCTCTAATGTTATTTTCCTTCTGGATAGTTTAAAGATTTATTTGGTTCTTTATTTAGTTTTAGTACTTTTGGAAGAATATATGCTTCATGATTCAATTTTTAAAATACTTTATGGACTATTTATTTATTTATTTATTTACATTTACTGCTTCTGACCTCTATGTTCTTCACCCTAGGATCACAAATTATGAATATGTCAGGTCTTTTTATCCTCTTCTGTATTTTATTCTCTGTATTTTCTATGACTTTTTAAAAATCTGTGCTTCTGTCTTGATGTTTTTTCTATATATCTTTGATTATTTTTAATTTATCTGTGATTGTAGAGACATTAATTTTCAGTTACTGTGGTTTTTATATTTCAGAATTTGCATTTGGTGTTTATACCTTCTGAAATACTTTGCTAAGATTCTCCATATTGCCTTTTTATATCTTGAAATATTAATTTTTAAGAAGTTTACTTGGCATATAATATTACATTAATTTCAAGCGTACAATGTAGCAACTCAAAAATTCCATACATTACGTAACACTCACTACAAAAAGTGTAGTCATCATCTGTCTCCAAACAATATATTTATAATAGTATTGACTTTATTCCTTATATTGTACTTTCATCCTAGTCATTTAGCAATAAACAATTAGCCTAGTCATTTATTTTATACATGGAAGTTTGTCCCTCTAAATCTCATTCACTTATTTTGCCCTTCCCTGAACCCTCTTATGCTTAGGCAATCACAGTTACTTCTCTGTATCTGAGAGTCTGTTTCTGTTTGTTCATTTGTTTTTTAGATCCCACATATAAGTGACATTATATGGTATTTGTTTATCACTGTCTGACTTACTTCACTTAGCATATCTTCTAAGTCCATACATGTCAAGATTGGCAAGATTTATTTTTCTCTTCTTTTATGACTGTGTAATATTTGATTTTATACACACACACACACACACACACACACACAGTGCATCTTCTTTAACCCTTTATCTGAAAATGGATACATTAGTTGCTTCCATATCTTGAATGGATACATTGGTTGCTTCTGTACCTGTAGATAATGCTGCATTAGAGGTAGGGGAGTATACACATTTTTTAATTAATGTTTTTTTTCCTTTGGAAAATACTAACAGTGGAATTACTGGATCATGTGGTATTTCTATACTTAATTTTTTTAGGTACTTGCATAGTGTTGCTCCAATGTCCAAGAGATTATTCTCTATGTCTACTTACAAGAATTGTAGGGTTTCAGGTCTCACATTTAGGTCTGTAATCCGTTTTAAGTTTATTTTTGTTTGTTTTATAAGAAAATGTTTTCTTATAAACAGTTTCACCTTTTGCATGTAGATGTCCAGTTTTTCCAACCCCCTTCATTAAAGAGACTTTCTTTTCCCTATCGTATAGTCATGACTCCTTTGTTATAGATTAATTGACCACATAGGTGTGGGTTTATTTCTGGGCTTCATTTTCCTTTGATCTATGTGTTTATTTTTGTGCCAATGCCATACTCTTTGATTATTATAGCTTTTAGTAAAGTTTAAAATCTGGGATTGTGACATCTCCAGCTTTGTTATTTTTTAGCATTCTCTTGGCTATTTAGTATCCTTTGTTGTTCCATACAGATTTTATGAGTTCTTTTCTTCTGTAAAAAGTATTTTTGGTATGTTGATAGTGATTGCACAGAATTTTTAGATTTCGTTGGATAGTATGGACATTTGAACATTAGTTCTTCTAAATGTGAGCATGAAATATCTTTATATTCATTTGTGTTGCCTTCAACTTATTTCATCAACATCTTATAATTTTCAGAATTCATCTTATAGTTTTTAAAGTACAAGTCTTTCACTTTTGTGGTTAAATTCATTCCTATATATTTTATTCCAAAATATATTCATTCCTATATATTTTATTCTTTTTGATGAGATTGTCAATGGGATTGTTTCTTAATTTGTCTTTCTGCTACTTACTTTATCATTAGTGTGTAGAAATACAACAGGTTGTATATTTTGTATCCTACAACTTTAACAAATTTGTTAGTTCTCATATTGTTTTGGTGGAGTCTTCAGGTTTTTCTTATTCTTTTTTTTTTTTTTTAAGATTTTATTTATTTATTTGACAGGCAGAGATCACAAGTAGGCAGAGAGGCAGGCAGAGAGAGGGGGAAGCAGGCTCCCTGCTGAGCAGAGAGCCCAATGCAGGGCTTGATCCCAGGACTCTGGGATCATGGCCTGAGCTGAAGGCAAAGGCTTAACCCACTGAGCTACGCAGCTGCCCCTCTTCAGGTTTTTCTATATATAGTACCATGTCATCTGCAAATGACAGTTTTACTTTCTTACCAATTGATGTCTCTTATTTCTTTTTCTTGTCTGTTTGCTGCTGTTAGAACTTCCATTACTATGTTGAATAAATGTGGTAAGAGTGGGCATCCTTGTCTAGTTCCACACACTAGAAAAACAAAAACAAAAACTTTCAGATTGTCACCATTGAGTATGATGTTAACCGTAGTTTTGTCATATTTGTCCTTTACTATATTGAAGTAGGTTTCTTCTAAACCTACTTTATTGCAAGTTTTTGTCATAAAGGGATGTTTAATATTTTCAAATGTCTTTTTCAGCATATATTGAGATTATCATATAATTTTTATCCTTAATTTTGTTAATGTGGCTTATCATGTTGATTAATTTGCAGCTATTGAGTTAACTTTGCATTCCTGAAATAAATCATACTTGGTTGGGATGAAATGATCCTTTTAATATATTGTTGAATTTGGTTTGTTAATATTTTGTTGAGGATTTCTGCATCTGTGTTCATCAGGTTTATTGCCTTGTAATTTTCTTTAGTGGTGTCTTTGGTTTTTGTATCAGAGTAATGCTGGTCTCGTGGAATGAATTTGGAAGTATTCCTTCCTCTTGTGTGTTTTGGAATTATTTGAGAAGGATGGCTATTTACTCTTTAAACATCTGGTAGTATTCATTTTTGAATCTGCTCCAGGACTTTTGTTTGGTGGGAATTTTTAATTACAATTCATACTAGTATTGGCCTGTTCATATTTTCTACTTCTTACTCATTTTTAAAAAGATTACATATTTCTTAGAATTCATTCATTTCTTGTAGGGTGTAGAATTTGTTGACCTATAACTTTTCATAGTTGTCTGTTATAATTCTTTATTTTGTTGTCAGTTACTTCTTTTTCATTTGTGATTTTATTTTCTTCCTTTTATCTCCTTGATGACTTTGCTTAAGGCTCATCAATTTTATTGATATTTTCAAAGAACCAGAACTTAGCTTCATTGATCCATCCTCCCTTCTTCCTTTCCTCTTTTTCTCCCTTCCTCCCTTTCTTCCTTTCTCTTTTTCTTGCTTCCTTCCTTCCTTCCATCCATCCATCCAGCTAGCCAGCCAGCCATTCATTCTTTTCTGCTCTTGTTTTAGTTTCTTTCCTCCTACTAACTTTGGGCTTTGTTCTTTTTTCTAGTTCTTTTAGGTATAAGTCTAAATTGTTTCTTATTTCTTGAGGTAGGCCTGTATATCTCTATAAACTTCCCCTTTAGAACTGTTTTGACTGCATCCAAAGATTTTGAACTGTTTATTTGTCCACATTTATTTGTCTCAGGGTATATTTTCTTTTTTGATTTCTTCATTAGCCATTGGCTCTCCAGTAGTATGTTGTTTGGTCTCCATGTGTTGTGATTTTTCCAGTTTTTGATTTTTTGTTTATTTGTTTGTTTTGTTTGGTTTGGGTTTTTTTTGGTAATTGATTTCTACTTTTATAATGTTGTGGCCAGAAAAGAATATTTTTTTAAGGCTTTTATTTATTTACTTGAGAGAGAGAGAGTGAGCAGGTGAGAGAAAGAGAAAGAGAAAAGGAGAGAAAGCAAGAGCAGGGGAAGAAGCAGACATCTCACTGAGCAGGAAGCCTGATGAGGGGTTCAATCCCAGGACCCCAAGATCATGACCTGAGCCAAAGGCAGATGCTTAACAGACTGAGTCATCCAGTGCCTGAAATTATTGATATGATTTCTAACTTTTTAAATTTCCTAAGACTTATTTTGTGGTCCAACATGTAATCTGTCTTGGAAAATGATTCAGGTATGCCTTGAAAATAATGTAATTATCTTGTTTTTGAATAGAATGTTCTGAATATATTGGTTATATCCATCTGGTGTAATGTATCATTTACATGATATATTAATCATTAATGTTTCCTTATTGATTTTCTAACTGGGTGATCTATCCATTAATGTTTTAGTGGTATTAAAGTCCCCTGCTATTACTGTATTAAAGTCAATATTTCCTTTTATGTCTGTTAATACTTACTTTATGTACTTAGGCACTTCTCTGTTGGGTACAGAGATATTTACAGTTGGTATATACTCTTCTTGGATCGATCCCTTTATCATTATCTAATGCCTTTTTTTTGCCTCTTGTTATAGTCTTTGTTTCAAAGTCTATTTTTATTTAATCTAAGTATTGGTACCCCAGCCCCCCCTTTACTTCCATTTTCATGGAATATCTTGATATATCCCTTTATTTTTAGTCTTTGGATTTTAAGGTTTGCAGTGAGCTTCTTGTAGGCAGCATGTAGATAAGGTCTTGATTTTTAATCCATCAGTCACTTTATGTCTTTTGATTGGTACATTTAGATTATTTATATATTAATTAATGATTGATAGGCATGCACTTAGTATCATTTTATCAACTGTTTTGGTTTGTAGTTCTCTATTCTTTTCTTCTCCTTTTGCTTTTTTCCCTGTGATTGATGACTCTGTTTAATGTTATGCTTGGATTCCTCTTTATTTTTTTCTTTATCTTTTATAGGCGGGTGGCTTGTGATTACCATGAGGTTCATATATAATATTCTAAGTAATGTTAAAATGGTGATTGTTTAAGTTCTAACACATTCCACATTCATTACATTTTTATTCCCCCTTCATGTTTTATATATATATGATGTCCTATTTCATATCATTTTGTTTTGTGAGTCCCATAATTAATGTTTTAGATGTAATGGATTTATTTATTTGTTTGTTTGTTTGTTTATTTTTACTGGAAAACTCTTTTTCAGTTGTTCATGATAACTCTGCTTGTAGAGTATTACTGGTTTTAACTTTTTTTTTTTTCCTTTTAGCATTTAGAATATAATCAAGTATTCCCTTCTGCCCTGCAAAATTTCTGCTGAAAAATTAACTCAGAGCCTTATGGGTTTTTCCTTGCATGTAACCAGTTGCTTTTCTCTTATGCTTTTAAGAGTCTCTCATTATTTTTAATCTTTGACATTTTAATTGTTGTATATTTTTGTGTGGACCTCCTTGGGTTATCTTTTTGTTTTTCTGTACATCCTAGACCTAGATGTTTGTTTCCCTCCCCAGATAGTTTGCAGCTATTGTTTCTTCAAATAAGTTTTCCAACCCTTGGCTCTCTTCTTCTTTTAGGACCCCTAAAATGCAAATGTTAGTACACTAAATGACTTAATGTCTCAGAGGCCTCATAATATTTTCAATTTTTTCCCCTTCTGCTTAGCTTTGTTACTTTTTTTTTTTTTTTTTTTTTTTTTTTAGATCTAATTTGTTTGACAGAGAGAGAGCAGGAGAGCACAAACAGGCAGCGTGGCAGGCAGAGGGAGATGGAGAAGCAGGTTCCCCACTGAGCAGGGAGCCTAACGGAGGGCTTGATCCCAGGACACTGGGATCATGACCTGAGCTGAAGGCAGTCACTTAACCAACTGAGCCACCGAGGCACCCATAACTTTGATGCTTTTTTGAAATATTAACTATAATCATTTCAAAGTCCATTTATGCCCCCCAAACTACTTTAAAGATCTGAAATTTTTCCTAGTTTTTAGAAGATCTTCATTATTTCTAATGTTGATCTTATTTTTTTCTAATATTTTTCTTATTGAAAGTTGAAGGTTGAATATAAATTATTGTAACAATGATATGTAGTGTGCAATCTTTATGGAAGTTCTATTTTTGCTGCCCAATTGCAACTCATAAAAGCCCACTAGATATGCTAATTCATGTTAATGTTATAAAGGGTTGAGAAAACTCAAAACCAAGTTTCAGTCCTGGGATGCCTAGTTTATTGAACTTTCAGATTTATTTTCCTTGTGTCCCAACAGAATTCTGAAGCTGTTTTACAACTTCATTCCCTTTGACAGTCTTTGAATTTCCAGCTGTGCCTCTTAGTCTAATGATTCTGATTGTAAGACTACTTAGCTTCACAAACTTTTGACTTCCATTTCAGAATAAAAATTGAAGGGGAAAGTTGACCTAAATATTCAATGCTGATTTTTTTAGTACCTATTTCTGCATTGCTTTTTAGCTCTTCAAAACCTTCAGAAATGTTAAATTTGTATGTTTTCCAATTTCTGAAATTATTCTCAGGGAAATAATTTGTTAAAATCAGCTAAACCATCATTTCAAGAATAAGAACATATATAGCATTGATTTTGATGATTTATTGCTTAACTCTTGTTTTTATAATAAATCTTTATGGTAAAATCTATACTTATTTGTGATGTTACTTCATTAAATTTGATTGTGTTTTTCAATATTGACCAATTACTCTTACAGTCTTTTTTATCCATAATAGTTTTCTTTATTCCAATTCTAACAACACCATGAATTCACTGACTTTTAAGATTTAAACTTCCATTCAGCTTGAGTTATTTTTATTGTTTTATGTTTTGTTGTCAGATAATTCTGTCTCAATTTTCTAACACTTTTGAGGTTTGGCTTAATCTTTTTGATCTTTTATTTCATGCATATATATTGGATTATGAGTGCCATTTTTATATGTCACTTTTTTCCTATTCTTTTTTTTTTTTCAATTTTTATTTATTTATTTATTTGACAGACAGATCACGAGTGGGGAGAGCAGCAGGCAGAGGGAGAGGGAGAAACAGGCTCTCTGCTGAGTAGGGAGCCTGATTTGGGGCTCAATCCCAGGACCCTGGATTCATGACCTGAGCCAAAGGCAGCTGCTTAAGGGATTGAGCCACCCAGTTACCCCCTTCCTGTTCTTTTCTATTTAAGTTGTTTTTGTGTGAAGAGATGATGACAGTATTATGGAATAGCTAGGATTCCCACTGATTCAAAGCAATACTACTTTTGATGTGGGTGGGTTGTCTGTATTTCTGTGTGTACATGTCATGTGTGTGTTTAATTCCATGTGTTTATTTTTTCTAGTTGAGAGTGTTCAGCTGCTATAGATCTGCTCACACTTTTCTTTTCAATCAGCATCAACTGACTGCTTCTTACAATGTAGCATACTTGGGAATTTCCACAATCATTTGTTAGGGTAGTTTTCTCTGCTTACCCTCTATTTACAAATTGAATCCAAATTATTTCTTGGAAACAGTCCATAAAATACATTTCAGCTCTTGCAAAGGAGGGTGCTTTTGATAAAAGAATCTTTTGACTGAACTGCATGCAAAGAGACATTCTCTCTTCCTTTTTGTAGCATCTGTCAACTATTTCTCTTTAACCTTCTTTATAAAAAGTCTTCTGGAGAAATTAATAAGATAGGAATGTAAGATTTTTTAAGTACCAACACAGCATTAATAAAATGAACAAATAAGGTATGTATAAAAGAGAGCATCTACATAAATAAAATCTGTTGTCAATTACCGTTAAAGTACATGGAACAGGTAAATATTTTAAATGAATACCACTACTGAAAAAAAATGCAAACATGTTTTGTATTTAGGAAAGATACTTTGATGAGGTATTTTGATGTAGAAAATTTTAATTTTGAAGGGCACCTGAGTGGTTCATTGGGTTAAGTGACTGCCTTCAGCTCAGACCATGATCCTGGAATCCCAACAGAGTCCTGCATCTGGCTTCCTGCTCATCAAGCAGTCTGCTTCTCCCTCTGAACTTCCCCTATCTCATGCCCCCCTCAAATAAATAAATAAAATCTTTTAAAAAATAATTTTAAGGGGAGGTTTTGGAGGTTAAATTTTTTTTCAGTGTGACACTTAGAGCTATTGTGAATTGGATAGTAAGAGTGAAATGCCTGAAAAAATAACTAAGGCTCAAAGGAATAGCCATTGAGTAAGTCTCTGTTATATCCAAAAACTGGAATGATTCCAAGATTAGTCACATTATCTAGCTTCATGTTATTTGTGGTGCTTTGCACCTATAATACTCACAGAATTGTAATACAATTTGTGACATATATTCACACTCTAACAGTGGGTCTTTGGGAAACTAATGTGAAGAGGTGAGTCTGTATGTCTGAATTGAGTTTCTTAGATAAATAACAACTAAAAATTGGAAACCAAGGCTAAAATCCAGCAGAGATGAAAAATCAGTCCAGTAATGATTGACTGAAAAGTGATATAAATGCATCTGCCTTAGGGAACATCTAAGTGGACCCAATAACTTGTAAATTTGAGTTCTTTTTGTTTACATAAACTGATGTTTCCTCATGAAACTGGTGATTTAAAACACCACAGGTTATTAGCGTCAAGATTACACTTGTGCTTGCTGTTGGCAACATTTCTCAGATTAATCAGTCTCACTTATGAGTAAAATAAATTTTGTAACAATGAATGAATGAAACTCATTTATTATTAATAAAACTGCAGTGAACTGAATGATATCAGATAAATTAAAACAACAGATTTCCCAAACATTTATCATATGGTGAGGTGAAAAAGTAAAATTGTGAGAAGGCTGGAGAGAATTATAAATTTAAGCATACAAAAAAGTACAATTTCATGCAATATAGTAAGTTTGTGAACTGGTAGGAAATAGTTTCAACAGTCAATCTTGAAATAAAGCAATAAGTAATCAGGTTATTCTTTTTAAAACTTAACTGTTGAAAGTATCATGAGTATCCAAGACATTTCCCCAAACAGTGACAGATTTAGAAGCTTTATTCTTTTTCTTTTTAAGATTTTATTTATTCATTTGTCAGAAAGAGAGAGAGAGGCAGAGGTAGAAGCAGGATCCCCACTGAGCAAGGAGCCCCATGTGGGACTAGATCCTAGGACCCTGAGATCATGACCTGAGCTGAAGGCAGATGCTTAATCAACTGAGCCACAGCAGGAACCCCTTTGCAGTTTTATTCTTAAAATTAAAATCAGTCATATTAGGTTTTGAATTTATTAATCCAAGACCCACCTATGGTTCTATTGTGAAGGAAAATGATATGTTAAGTTTAAGAAATACCATTTAGCAGTAAAATTGATGTTTCCTGAAAGTACTTGAAGAAGCAAAGATAGTAAGAATTTTCCTCTAAGAGTATTGTATAAGACAAACAAAAAACAAAGAATTTTGCTTTTCAAATGTTTTCAATATTTTAAAGCTTGTTAATAAGACTATTAATTAAATACTTGGTTTGAAGATACATTTGCTTTATAGACATTAATAGTTATTTATACAATAATATTTTAATATTAGAATAATAAATATATAGCAATCACTACTCTTTGAAATATTTGCATTTTAGGCTATATCAGAAAGAATAGAAGAAAATGACCAGATTTGATATAAGTCCATCAGAACTGACTTCCACATGATGATATAGAGAATGAGTTATCTAAGACAAGTCAGTGTTTTCTAGTTACTATTTTTTAAGTTATAATTTAAAGGAGCACCTATAATCTTTGTTTGATAATCCTGTTTATATTAATTTTTTCCAGGAAATTAAAATTATCAAATATTAATTTTTAGGAAATGAAAACATTTTTATATTGAGTTTTGATAGGTATCTTAAGTTCCGTGCAGAAATTTTACAAGGCATATATATTTTGTTGGTTGCTTAGTAACCCTACAGTATGAAAAGGTAGGGAGGGTTTTTATAATTTACTTTGTGTACAACATTTTGAAGATGTTAATAATCCCTTGTTGTTTATGAGGTACAATCTATGGCATTCTGTTATTGCCATGGCCCTTTGAGCAGTAGTTCTATTATGTTTTCTTTAAATATCCTCAAGATGGATCATTATTGACAAAACATCTTTTCAGAATGTTGTAAGTGGCCAGAACTAAAGCACTGTTTTTCCACATGAGTAAGAATAATCAAGGGCAATATTTCTTTTGCAATTTCTTTAGTTGTCATGAATACTTGTAATTTATTTCCAAAGTATAAAAGCTGTTATAGCTTTTTAATAAATGAAATTTTACACAAAAATTAAAAAGTAAAATTCAGTTATCTTTATTATCTATTCATCTCCATGTATACATTTGGCCACACAAGTATTTGGCTCTGTGTGTGTGTGTGTGTGTGTGTGTGTGTTTTAACACATTATGAATATATGTGAAACTGTTGAAGATTTCTTCAAGGGAGCTAAAAATAAATTTGCCCATCCATGTATGTACTGGAGATACCAAAGAAAACAACATGGAATATTAAAAAAAAAAAAATGAAGGTCCCCAATTTAAAGAATCTTAAAGTTTTCCAGAAAACTAATTAAGCAGAGCAAAAATATGTAAAGATGGGAAACAATTATTACATAATGATAGTATGCAATATATATAATTGTACAACTATAGAATTATAGAATATAATAGTTGAATATAATTTAAAATAAATATTAAGAGTGAGGCTTAGTCAGGAAGGGCTAGAAAATGCTGCCATAATATCCAATCTCAAACTTTAGTGGTTTATCTCAGCAAAAATTAATTCTTCCACCATGCTACATGTACACAGCAGGACAGGAGTAGTCCCAAAAGTTTGTTTAGGCAATTCTCATGCTATAGATACCAAAAGAATAAATATCTCATGATTTTTTATTTACATACATATTAAAGAGCATCTTATTATTATAATTTTTGTGATAATTCCATGCAAGAAAAAATATATTACATGGCTGAGAAAACAAGCTTTATTCTTGATGAAACCCATTTTTTGTTAGTTATTCTGTTAGAAAAAGACAGTGTAACATATGCTACTATGTTATTAAACAAACTCAACACCTCAGTGTCCAAAGACAGTGCAATTTTCTCATTCATTTTTTATTTCACTTGAGGAAATGTTAGGGCCATATTTACTATAGTCACTCGAGAAACTATATTGATGATTGCTTCATTTCAACACGTGTATTTTGTTTTGTTTTGTTTTAGTTTTTGTACTGTGTCATTTGTATATTACACAAAGAAAATTAATAACTTGGTATTAATGGTATGAAGATATATTATTACTTTTATACATGTACATATCTTTAGTTATTTTAAGTATTTTTTAAGTAAGACTGTCTTGGTTCATATACCTATATTACATGTCATATCTATTCTCACCTGGGAATATTTCATAAATTTTGCCCTATGAGAAAAACTATTGTTGTTAGTGAAATACACAGAACAATGCTGACAGTGATTGAGAAAAATCAATTTCATCAAAACTATATACTCCAGAGAAAACAAAAAATTGTTCTAAAGAAAAGCTGTCATTGATTTATTTTTTTTTATCATGGCACAAGCAAAATGTACAATTTCATATACCTTTTTCCATCTCATTCATTTTCATTTACTCTCTACTCACCAAGGAAAAACAAAACTTCTCCATCTATATTTCATTGATATTTTACTTTAAAAAGGTTGGATAACATATTTTATTTTTGAGCTTTATAGATTGTTTATTGTAGATGATATTACAATCCTTGATGTTTTAGGCTATTTTGTAGCTAGATAGAAACTATAAATAAATCAAGGAGATTTAACATTTATAAAGTATCTCTGTATTTTTTTAATTTGAGAAATAATAAATACATATTCTAAAATTTAGGCCAGTACTATCAATGAGTTCATCACCATTACTTATAATATTAAATTAGTGCTTATGATTCTGTGACACTATTGCATTCTAAGCACATGCATAAAAAGAATCACATAAAGCTAATAAAAAGGATTCCATTATCTTCATGAGTGCCATTTAAACCACTGGTGGAGTATGACTTTTTAAAAAAAATTGTGACAGAATGGTAATTCAATTGAGAAGTCTATGAGATTTTTATTCAAACATGACAGACAAGAAGCAAAGATGATGTGTGAATCAATCTTTCTTTCTTCCTTTCCCTTTCTTAACTTTCTTTCTTTTTTCCCTTCTTTCCTTTCTTTTTCTGCTCTTCTTTCTTTTCTTTCTTTCCTTTTCTTTTCTTGCTCTTTCTTTCTTTCTTTCTTTCTTTCTTTCTTTCTTCTGTCTGATTCTAGTATCTGGATCGTATTCGCTTTGTAAAATCAACAAACCATTCAGTTTCTTTCTAGAAGTTGTCTAAAGCTGCTGTAAATCTTTCTTTTATTGTTTGTAAAACTGTCAACTGAAAACATTTGGGTCTGGCGGTTGCTTTGTGAAAACTTCAAATTACAAGTCAAAATAATCATAGGACTACTCGAGTTATATTTTATATCTTGACATGGTTGTGGCCATTGTATTTTTTTAGGAATTTATCCATGTCTTTTTATTTTTCAAGTTTTTATTTAAATTCCAGTTAGTTAACATACATGCAGTATAGCACTAGTGTCAGGCATAGAATCTAGTGATTCATCAGTTACATGCAACACCAAGTGCTCATCGCTGTAAGTACACTACTTAATACCAATCACCCATTTACCTGTTCCCCCTCCCACCTTCCCTCCAGAAACTTTTAGTTTGTTCTTTATAGTTAAGAGTCTGATTTCTGGTCTGTCTCTCTCTTTTATTTTTTCCATATGTCCATATGTTTTGTTTCTTAAATTCAACATATGAATAAAATCATATGGTATTTTCCTTTCTCTAACTTATTTCACTTAGCATAATACTCTCTAGCCCAATGCATGTTGTTCCAAATGGCAAGAATTTACTCTTCATTCTTTTCGATGGTTGAGTAATATCACACACACACACACACACGTTTGTGTGTGTGCTATTACATTTAGTTTCACACACATATATACATACACCACTTCTTTATCTATGCAATAGTCCATGGACGCTTGAATTCTTTTCATAATTTGGCTATTGTTGGTAAACATTGTGGTGCATGTATTCCTTCAAATCAGTATTTTTTTGTATCCTTTGGGTAAATACCTAGTGTTGCAATTGTTGCATTGTAGGTACAGCCATTTTTTTAACTCTTTGAGGAATCTCCATACTGCTTTCCAGAGTGGCTGCTCCAGTTTGCATTCCTACCAACATGTAAGAGGGTTCCCCTTTTTCTGCATCCTTGCCAAAACCTTTGTTTCCTCTTTTGTTAATTTTAGTCATTCTGATGGGTATGAGGTGATATCTCATGTAGTTTTGATTTGTATTTTCCTGATGATGAATGATGTTGAGCAACTTTTCATATGTCTGTTGGCAATCTGTATATCTTCTTTGGAAAATGTTTTTTCATGCTTTCTTATTTTTTGACTGGATTAATTAATTTTTGGTGTGTTGAGTTTTAAAAGTTCTTTATATGTTTTGGGTACTAACCCTTTATCAGCTGTCATTTGCAAATACCTTTTTCATTCCAAAGGTTGCCTTTTAGTTTTGTTGTTTCTTTTGCTGTCTAGAATTTTTTTTTTAACTTGATGAAGTCCCAATAGGTCATTTTTGTTTTTGTTTTCCATGCTTCAATAGACATATTTAGAGACATATCTAGAAAGTAGTTGCTGTGACTAATGTGTAAGAGGTTACTGCCTGTGTTCTTCACTAGGATTTTGATGGTTTCCTGTCTCAAATTTAGGTCTTTCATCTATTTTGAATTTATTTTTCCATAAGGTATAAGAAAGTGGTCCAGTTTCAACTCTTCTGCATGTTGCTGTCCAGTTTTCCCAACACCATTTATTGAAGAGGCTGTCTTTTTCCCATTGGATATTAATTCCTGCCTTGTTGAAGATTAGTTTACCACATAGTTGTGGGTCCTTTTCTGGGTTTTCCATTTTGTTTCATTGATCTATGTGTCTGTTTTTGTGCCAATACCATACTGCCTTCATGGCTACAGCTTGGTAATATTGTTTGAAGTTGGAATTGTGATGCTTCCAGCTTTGATTTTCTTTTTCAAGATTGTTTTGGCTATTCAGGTTCTTTTGTGGTTCCACACAATTTTAGAACACAATTGTTCTAGCTCTGCGAAAAACACTAGTAGTATTTTGATAGGAACTTTATTAAATATGCAGATTGTTTTGGGTAGTAAAGACATTTGAACAATATTTTTTTCTTCCAGTCCATGAGCATGGAAGTTTTGTTTTGTTTTGTTTGTTTTGTTTTGTTTTAATTTTTTATTTCCTTGTGTCATATTCAATTTCTTTCATCAGTGTTTTGTAGTTTTCAGAGTATAGATTTTTCACCTTTTTGGTTAGGTTAATTCCTAGGTATCTTATGTATTTTGGTGCAATTGTGAATTGGATCCATTCCTTGATTTCTCTTTCTTCTGTTTCATTGTTAGTATATAGAATTGCAACAGATTTCTGTAATTTGATTTTGTATCCTGCAATTTTACTGAATTCTTATGTGAGTTCTAGGAGTTTTGGGGTGGAGTCTTATAGATTTTCTACATATAGTATCATATAATCTGCAAATAGTCAAAGTGTGCCTTCTTCCCTGATGATTTGGATGTCTTTTATTTCTTTTTGTTGTCAGATTGCTGTGACTAGGACCTCTAGTACTATGCTAAATAACAAGAGTGAGAGTGGATATCCTAATTCCTACCATAGAGGAAAAGCTCTCAATTTTTCCCTATAGAGAATGATTTTAGCTGTAGTATGGCATATATTTTGGTATACTTGGTATATTTTGGTATATGGCCTATACGATTTTAAGGTATATTCCCCTCTATCCTTACTTTGTTGGTGGTTTTTATCATTAATAGTTGTTGTATTTGTCAAATGCTTTTTCTGCAACTATTGAAAAGATCACATGGTTATTATCCTTTCTTTTATTAATGAAGTGTATCACACATTGATTGATTTGTGAATATTGAATGCCCTGGCAACACAGGAATAAATCACACTTGATCAAGGTGAATGATTTTTTAAAATGTATTGTTGGGTTTGGGTTGCTGATATTCTACTGAAGATTTTTGCATTCATGTTCATCTGGGACATTGGTCTATAGGTTTCTTTTTAGTGGAGTCTTTACCTGGGTTTGGTATCAAGTCAATGGTGGGATCATAGAATGAATGTAGAAGTTTTCCTTCCTCATTTTTTTTTGAATATTAAAAAAACAACTAAGTATTAACTCTTCTTTAAATATTTGGTATTGGGAGAATTCACCTAGAAGCCAACTGGCTCTATTATCCAGCAATGACAGTACTGGGTGTTTACCCAAAGAATACAAAAATACTAGTTCAAAGGGATACATGCACCCTTAATTTTATAGCAGCATTATTTACAATAACCAAGTTAGGGAAGCAGCCCAAGTGTTCATCAATTGATGAATAGATAAAAAAGAAATGGTTTACAAATACAATGGAATATTATTCATCCATTTAAAAATAATGAAGTCTTTCAAATTGCAACAACATGGTTGGACCTAGGGATTATAATGCTAAACGAAATAAGTCAGTTGGAGAATGACAAATACCATATGCTTTCACTCATGTGTGGAATGTAAGAAAGAAAAAAAAATAAGCACAGGGGAAAAAAGAGAGAGAGCGAGAGAGAGAGAGAGAGAGAGAGAGGAGAGAGTGAGATAAACCAGAAATAGACGCTTAGCTAGAGGGAACAAACAGATGGTTTCTAGAGGGGATGGCGTGGGGGTAGTGACGAAATAGGTGATGAGGATTAAGGAGTACATTTGTTATGATGAGCACCTAAGTAACTAAAATAAAAACTAAAAATAAGAGGAAAGGACAAAGAGTTATCTCTTTCTTCCCCATTTGAGAAAACAGCCAGAGTGATATAAAAATCATTTGACAATAGCCATCCCATGGAAGTATTCTAACCAAATCATTTGGTAGATTTCTAATACACTCCCAATGATAATCATTGGAATTTGGGGGTTAAAATTACCTGACACAGTGGCTAATACATAATCTCTTAGAGTGAACAACCTTTAAAACATTGCTAGGATTTTGTAGAAACAGCTATCAAGTAATTTTAAACTGAAAATGCCTATGTGTCATCTATAATAATATAGAGAAGTTCCAATAAGGATTGTGCAGCTCAGCAGAGTACACTGGGGGAAAAAAAAAAAAAGAAAAAAGAAAGAAAGTAAAAGGTTTGACCTTGTGAGTTGTAGAAGTTTATTCTCTCACAGTTCTGGAACACAGATATCTTAAACCCAAGTATTGACAGGGTTGGTTCCTTCTCAGGGCTTAAAGCTTATATAGTCTTCTTCCATAAGCAGCTGATTGAAAAATACAAAATGCCCAACTGTGAAGAAGACATTACATTTTTCCTGGTTTATAAAAACAGGGGAATTGAGTCCTGAATAAGGTGGCCACTGGGACTTCCATGTGTAGGGACAACTTGGAAAACACAGAATTTACAATTCTAGGATAACAATTTTGGAAGTTTATTGAAAAGTATAACTGATATGCCAAGAAAGAAAAGAAAATAGAATAACATAAAATGTTTTATTAAAAACATAAAAGTTGGAAAAAGAATAAAGATAAGAAACAAAGAACAAGGGCAAAAAATAGAATATAATAAAAAATTGTAGCAAATATTGATTCAACTGTATTCATAACAACTTAGAATGTCAATGATCTAAGCAGACCAATTAAGAGAGATTGCTGAAGAAGGTATATAACGAGTAAATAAAAAGGTATATAAATAAAAATAAAATAAATAAAAAGGTATATAAAAAATAAATAAAATAAAAGGTATATAAAGAGTAAATTAAATAAATAAATAAATAAATAAAATTTATTATTTTATTTTAAATAAAGGTATATAAATAAAAAGGTATATAAAGAGTAAAAGTACATTGTTGGAAAATAAGACTTATGGAAGACAATGGACATGAAAAAAGCCAACAAATGCATGAAAAGATATTCAGCATCATTTATCATCTTCAGGGAAATGCAAATCAAAACCAGAGTGACATATTACCTTGCATCTGTAAGAATGGCCAAATTCAAAATGACATGAAATAATAAGTGTTGGTGAGGATGTGGAGAAAAAGGAACCCTCATGTACTGTTAGTAGAAATGTATGTTGGTATAGCCACTGTGAAAAACTATATAGAGTTCCTCAAAAAATTAAAAATAGAAATGCTATATAACCCAGTAATTCCACTACTGGATGTTTGCCCAAAGAAAATGAAAATATAATTCAAAAAGATAAATGTACCTCTACATTTACTGCAACATTAATTACATAAGCCAAGATATGGAAGCAACTTAAGTGTCCATCAACAGACAAATAAATAAGGAAGATGTGGTATAAATATATATAATGGAATATAACACAGCCATAAACATGGAAGAGATCATGCTGCTTGTGACATGGCTATTATGCTAAATGAAATAAGGTATTATCCTGGAGGGTATTATGGCATTATGGGTATTAGAGGGTATTATGGTAAGCGAAATAAGTAAAACTGAGAAAGACAAATAGTATATTATTTTTCTCAAATGTAAAATCTCAATAACAAAAATCAAACAAAAGGCAGAACTAGACCTATAAATATAGACAATAAACTGATGGTTGCCAGATGGGAAAGGGTGGAGGTTGGGCAAGACAGGTAAAAGGGAGTGGGAGATACAGGCTTCCAGATATGGAGTGAATAAGTCACAGAAATAAAAGGCATAACTAAGGGACATAGTCAATGGTATAGTAATAGTGATGTGTCAGACAGATGGCAGCTATACTTGTGAACATAGCATAATGTATCAACTTGTTGTTTCAACTTTTTACCAAAAACTAACTCAACTGATGAAGAAATTGAAACTTTCTTCTGTAATCAGGTAAAAGGATAAGATATCCCCTTTAACTCTGCCTTTACAACATCACTTGAGAAGTTTTAGCTAATGCAATAAGGCAAAAATGCCAAATAAAAGATACACCAATTAGGAAGGAAGAAATAAACTCTTTGTTTGCAGATTACACGATTATGTGAAGGCATGAGAGACACAAAGAAACAAAAACACTCCTGGAGCTAAAGAGGACTTCAGGATGCAAGGTTAATATAGAAAAGTCAATTTCCCACATAACAACACTAAACAAGTGGAACTAGAAAATAGTAACACAATGTTATTTACATTAGCAAATGAAAATTAAATATTTAGGTATGAATCTCACATTATATACAAAATCTCAATACCAAAGTATAACTAAGTATTGGAGAGATGTTCCATATGCATAAATTCAAAGTCTCAACATTGTCAAAACGTCTATCTTCCAGATTTGATTTGTAGATTTAATGCAATTCCAATAAAAATTCCATTAAAGTATTTTGTGCCGACTCAAAAACTGACACTAAAGTTATATAGAGAGGAAAATATGTAGAATATCCAACACAATATTGAAAAAGAATTGGAGGACCTACCCTACTCAATGTCAAGATTAAGTACATAGCTACAGTAATCAAGACTGTGTGGTATTAGAGAAAGAACAGAAAATGGTGGAACAGAGTAGAGAGCCCAGAAACTGACCCATATGAGTACTATTCACTGATCTTTGACAAAGGAGCAAAAATAACATAATGAAACAAATATAGTCTTTTCAACAAATGGTCCTGGAACAACTGGGCATCCTCATACAAAACATGAATCTAGATAGATTCTTACACTTTTTACCAAAAACTAACCCTAAATGTGAAAAAGACCTAAATGTAAAATGTAAAATTATTAAAATCCTAGATTTTAATATAAAATCTAGATGACCTTGGGAATGGTGATATCTTTTTAGATACAATAGCAAAAGAAGAATTAATGAAATAAAGAATAGATAAGCTGGACTTAATTAAAATTGAAATCTTCTACTCTGTGAAAGACAATGTCAAGAGAATGAAAAGACAAACCACAGACTGGGAGCATATATTTGCAAAACACTCATATGATAAAGAACTGTTATACAAAATGTGTAAAAAAATTTGACAATAAGAACAAAAAACCCCACAACCTAATTATAAACTGCACCAAAGATGTTTGTAGACACCACACCAAAAGGTATTTATATATAGCAAATAAGTATATAAAACAATACCCCATACTATATGTCATCAGAGAAATGTAAATTAAAATAACAATGAAATACAATTGCATACCTATTAGAATGACCAAAATGCAAACTACTGACAATGCCAAAAAAACACCAAATGTTATCTTGATGTGGAACAGAAAACCTTATATATTGCTGGTACGAATGGAATATGTAGTAGCCACTTTGGAAAATAGTTTGGCGGGTGCCTGGGTAGCTCAGTGGGTTAAAGCCTCTGCCTTGGGCTCAGGTCATGATCCCAGGGTCCTGGGATTGAGCCCCACGGCAGGCTCTCTGCTCAGCGGGGAGCCTGCTTCCCTTCCTCTCTCTCTGACTGCTTGTGATCTCTGTCAAATAAATAAACAAAATCTTTAAAAAAAATAGTTTGGTGATGTCTTAGAAAGCTAAGCTTGCTATTACCAATCAATAAATACTCTTTTATATTTCCCTAAAGGAGCTGAAAATGTATTTCCACACAATGACCTAAAAATTAAGTTTAGAACAGCTTTATTTATAATTGCCAAAACTTGGAAACAACCAAAATGTCATTAAGTAGGTGAATAAATAAATATGACACAAAGGACTATTATTCAGCACAAGAAGAAATGAGCCTTCAAGCCATCAAAAAACATGGAGGAAATTTAAATACATATTACTAATTGAAAGAAGCCAATCTGAGGCTATGTCCTATATAATTACAAGTACACGACATTGTAGAAAAGGCAAAATTATGCAGACAAAAATATAAGCAGTTGTGACTGGCTTGAAGGAAGTGTTTCATAGTCAGATGGGAATATTTTTAGAGTAATGAAAATATTTTGTGTGGTACTATAGTGATAAATACTTTAATGAATATCATTTTACATTTGTCAAAACCCATAGAATATACAGGATTGAATCCTATTTTTAACCATGGACTTTGGATGATTATGATGTGTTAATATAAATTCACAATTGTAAACAATGTATCACTCTTGTGGGGGATGTCTATAAAAGGACTATGCAAGTGTGGGGGCAGGGGATACATAGGAAAATTTTTACTTTCTCAATTTTGCTGTGAAACTAAAACTTCTCTAAAAATTAAAGCCATTAAAAACAATTAAGTTGCTGCCACAGAAACCTTGAGAAAGAAAAAGCTGAAAGAATAAAAATTGCAGATTTCAAGCTACACTACAAAGCTGTAGTAATCAAAACAGTACATTACTGCCACAGAAATGAACACATAGATCGGTAGAATAGGATAGAGATCCTAAAGAATAGGATAGATAAATAAACCAGTGCTTATGTGGTTGATTAATCTGTGAAAAGTAGACAAAAATACACAATGGGGAAAAGACAGTCTTCAATATTGTGCACTTACTTAAACCACACAAAAAAATAAAATTAAAATGGATTAAAGACCTAAATGTGAGACCTGAAACCATAAACCTTCTAAAGAAAACAAAAGCAGTGATTTCTTGGACATTGGCCTTATGAACATATTTATGGATATGGACAAAGAACAAAGGACTACATAAATGTATGTCTACCCTTAGGGCGTACCCTTAGGGATTTGAAATAATCCTTACTGTTCAGGTAAGTGTCCATTTTGACTAAAAATATATTACTTTGTTGGAACTATGAATTAGTTGGCAGTTCCACAATGAATCAGATTATTTCTTCTATTACAGCAATGACATAATTGAACTAAAAAATATGCCATGGTTGGACATATGATATTCTTTAAAACTCAAAAGTTGTTTTTTGATTCATAATCATAACTATTACAAAGTAAAGCATTTATTAATAAAAAATGGAGAAAGGGATTATAAGGACATTATTGGCTGATTTGCTTAATTAAGTGATGTATTTCATCTGAATGTGGTTGGTTGTAAAATAATAACTGTTTTGGAAAAGTTTCCAAAATGAATATTGAAAATGATGCAATCACTTAAAACTATGTTTTCTCTCATAGAATATATCCTTTATCTTACCAGAAAGTCTTGTACCAGGTATATAATTATAGTCATATAACAGGCAGAAAAATACATTGATGCTCAGTAGAGAATTTTAATTCCTCTGAATTTTTAAATATTCCTAAAGGAACAATAGACTTGATCAGGAATTTATTTCATGTGGTTAAAATGGTACTGATTGTAATAGCTCCTGCATGGCCTAATTGTAGAAATAGTTTCATTATTCTTTTCTCTTTCAATCTTCCTGGAATAATAAAAATGGAGACTTTGGCAAGTTTATCTGTGCTCTCTCCTATAGCTGAGTAGTATGAATGAAACAAAAACTTTTTCCTGTGGATGTCAATTGCACAACGAAACATTTAACAGAAAGAAAGAAGGGAAAAATCATGGATAAAATGTGTGGAGATAAACAAGTAATAAGAAAGGGAAAATGCCACCATTCTTTTCCTGAGAGAATATTTTTATAGCAAGAGAATAATACTCAGCTATTTCTCTCATGATCAATCCTAAAAGAAAATTTCCATGCAGCTTTTTTTTTTTACTGTTGCCATTTATTTATTTATTTATTTTGTTTATTCTTCTCAATTCTAAGAAGAATAGAATTGAGCCAAAATGTTAGATTTACCAAAGGTCTCTCTGTGGGGTGATTAGAAAAAATAAAATCAACCAATATTCTCTCAAAAGTCAACTTTATAATAACAGATTAGAATTATCATGTGTTCTTAGTTATATGTCTTACATTGGTTCTCCTTTGGTCTTTAGACAGATTCTATCTTTGAAATTAAATGTGTCACTGAGATTAGAAGCCCGTAGCGGACAATTGCTTTTCTGTGAACCCAGATGGCATTGTGTTAAGGCAACTACCTAGATATGACATGAAGGAATCAGAGATGTTTATTTTCCCAATCCTTTTAGAACCAATATTTAGGTAAAATGCAAAATAAATCCTGAAGTGTCTTAATCCTATTTCTATAAAAGTTTAAAAACTACTTAGATTCATTTTCTGTATTTATTTGTGTTTCTGTATTTATTTTGTTCCTAAACCAGTTTCTGCACTGGTATCTTCCATAGGTCAAACTCAGAGTAGAAACATGCCACAGTAAAAAAAAAAAAAGATTGTTTTTAAACATTGAATGTATTTAGCTATATAGCAAAGAACAAGAAAACAAGAATAAAAATGATAAAATACCATGGAGACAGTAGAGCAATAGAGAAATATTGTAACACAGGAGAAGAAGAGAGCTATATTGAAAGTCTGATAAAATCAATATATTTGAACCTTTGCTAATTGTTGATAAAGAATTAAAATTAACAAATCAAAGAGAGGAATTTAAGCTTATATAAGAAGGATATAAATGAATACTAAGATTATATAAAGGAGTGAAATTGTGTAGTTTGTAGAAAAGAGAAAAGGGAGTTGGTTACAATGAGTTACTGTTAGCTGTGGTATTGCTCAAAGTATTGCATGGTATCAAAACACGGATAAGACTAAATATATATATATATATTATATATATATATTATATATATAATATATATATATATATTAGTATAACTTCTGTTTTCAAAATAAGATGACATATTCACTTTTCCCTGATTTTCCCACAAAATACAACTAGCATATCAGAAGGTATTTGACAGATAATGGTTAAAAGACTGAAAGCTGGAAAGAAGTTGGGCCAATTAGAGACTTAGGTAACAAGAATGTAGGGAGTTTCTTGGGTTTTCTGTTTTCCATACAATCCCAAATTGTATGTCAGAGGCACCTGCAACCTGACAATGACAATGGACATGAATAAAACATCTCCAAAATGCCTTCTATTTCTGGCAAAATGATTTGGAAACAGGAAACCTAACAGCAACTTAGTTCAGAACCTCAAAACTCACTTCAAACTAAGGTTCTATCAGGTGATTCTAGCCGGGGGCAACAGTGGCAATAGTGAAAATGCAATCTTTTAATTCTTGCTCCATAACCATTGCCCTGGTGAGTGGCCTAACCTGTCCACAACAACATTGGTATGATACCTGGTGTCTCTTGCCACTCCAACCAGCAGAATAATGTGACTCAGGATCAGTGGCTTTGACCTAAATCACCTTAAAGTTTGCCCAGCAAAAACAAGTGACCCAGGGAGGCTCCTTCTACCTAGGTAAACATTATTAACTAAGATTCAAGAGAAGTGTTTATTATACAATTAGAAAAATAAAGTATACTAAAATATTCTTGGCCTGGACTCAAACAAAACAAAAATAACTGTCATGAAACTAAAGCCCATCAAAATAAGAAAGTACATATACACCAATAATGAACAAAATGACTGAATGATAAAGTAAGCAAAGTCTCTCAGGGTAAATGTTCAGAATACAGTTAAAAGTCATTCATCATAAACCCAAGCAACCAGAATTTAAGTTAAAAAAAAAATCAACTGGTGTTAATATTCAGAAGAATCAGATGTTGGAATTATCTGACGAAGATGTTAAAGTGACTTTCATAAAAGTGCTGCAAAAATCAACTTGAGAAGCTGAATAAATCTTAATGAGGAATAATCTAAATAAATCTACACAAAGAAAAATCATAATTAAACTTTATAAAACCAAAGGGAGGGGGGGAATTCTTAAAAGCAGCAAAGAAAAACAATGTGTTCCTCATAGAGAACACCAATTAGAATAACAGATTTTATGTGACACCACAGAGTCCCTAAGACAATGGCATTTTACTTTAGAAAATAATTGTTTTTTCTAGTTAATATCCATCACTATAGTTATATATATATATTTTGTGTGTGTGATGAAAATTTTTAAGATCTATCTTAGCATTTTTCAAATGATGAAGGAGAACTGTCAAACCCAAAACTACTCAATACTATCGTTCAGGAATGAAGGAAAAATAAAGGTATTTCCAGGCAAAGGAAAGCTGAAAGAATATTTTCCTAGCAGACCAAACAATAAAGAATGCTTAA
Source organism: Lontra canadensis (assembly GCF_010015895.1). Taxonomy (NCBI): domain Eukaryota; kingdom Metazoa; phylum Chordata; class Mammalia; order Carnivora; family Mustelidae; genus Lontra; species Lontra canadensis. The sequence goes on along the minus strand of NW_022631192.1, from coordinate 1,330,043 downwards.
AAGTAGGTTTCAAAACTGAAAGAAAATGATAATATAAGTCTGGGTCCTTCAGAATTTAAATTAGAACAATAGAATTATATTTTCAGTTGAAGCAAAAGTTAAACAACATCAGATGTGATACTCAATGGATATAGAGGAAATATTTAAGAAATTTAGTTTTTAAATTATGATGATAAAGAAACCTAAATGGAAGTAAGCTTCTACTCTTCACTCAAACTGGTAAAATATTAACACCAGTAGACTGATAATTTATCTATGTATGTGGTAATACCTATAACAACTCCTAAGAAAATTATACAAAGTAATACACAAAAAATATTGTAAGTAAAACAAAATGTAAATATAAAAATGTTCAAATCATTTATAGGAATCTCAGAAAAAAAGAAAAATGAGAAATAGGAAATAAAAACCATCATAAAAAGGCAGTGAAACTGTAATATATTACTTAAAATAGAAGTGTCTAAATACACCAAAGAAGACAGAGATTAGCAATTGGGGGAAAAAAGAATGTAAAAAGTTATATCATGCAAAATGAGTAAAAGTAAAAATAACTATATAAATATCAGATAAAGAAAATTTCAGGTGAAACATTACTAAAGACAAAGCAGGATAACAGATAATGGTAAAAGGATCTATTTATAAAGAAGGGATAAGAATTCTAAATACATATGAATCAAAGACCGAAGCTTCAAAATACATGTGACAAAAAATATAGACAATACTACATTTAGAGTTAAAGACTTCAACACCAACTCTCAGCAACTGAGAAATACTAGACACAAAATCCATAAGGATATAGGAGTACTGAGTATCACTAGAAGACAGAATCTGACTTTAGAGGATACTCCATCCATCAACAACACAATATAACAAAATTTGTAAGATGAAGAAAAAATAGTGCTTAAAGGAAAATTTAGGTTCCCATACATTAACAAATAGTAAAAGGCTCAAACTGATAATCTCTAACTTCAAGAGCCCAGGGGAAAAGAGCAAAATGAACTTGAAATAATGAAGAAGAAAAAGAAGAGCATAACCAATAAACTCAGAGACAGAAGAATAACAACAAAACCAAAAAAAAAATCAATAAATTAAATTGATACATTTCCATTTTCAGTGAGATTGATAAAGATAAAAAGAAGTTAAAATCACCACTGTCAGGAAAAACATCATTTCTATCCACAATAGATCCTGCAGTCATTAAAAAGGTAACATGAACAGTTTTAAGTTTACAAATTTGGTGATTTAGAAGATATGGACCAGGTGGGAAGGTTTTTTAGTGGCATAACAGGAGAACCCTAGGCTTGTCTCTTTCCTCAAAAACAGCTAGATAATTATCAATTCATTCTGAATACTCAAGAAATCAAGTATTGGACTGAGGATTGCTGGAACAAATTGCACAACCAGAGGAGGAGAAGAAGCTACATTATGGAAGGTAGGAAGTGTGGAGACATGGCTTGGGAGAGAAACATATCATGAGTGCTGCAAAGGAGAGGGAGCCCTGGCTGTGAAGAAAGGCAATGGAGAGTGGAACACACAGGGATACAAAGAGAACATTTTCCCAAAACCATTGATGGGAAAATGAGAGAAGCTGAATTTTGGGAGTTTTTGCAACCAGTAGGGCTCAAAGCCTGGAGTTTTAGAGGTCCCCAGAGGCTTGGCTGGGATAGAGACCCCATGGCACTATGCTACTGCTGGAGAAGAGGCAGGCAAACAACCCAAAGGCAAACAGCTCCATCTGTGGATTGCCTAAGGGCCACGGGGAGAGACTGTACTTTTTGGAACACATGTGTGAGTTGTAGCCTTGCCTCTCTGTGGACAAAAGAACTGGTGGTCACCAATTCCCTCTCCCACCCCTCAGTACAGGTGCTGAGATACCTGCTTAGGTCAGCTAACTGGACACTGGCTATTTAGTCTGCTTGTTCCAAATCCCATGCCCCTGTGCTCTGGAGCAATTGCCATCTGGGTAAAACCTACATCAGTTCCAGTGTGGCAAGTCCCTTTCTCAAAGTACCAATGCAGGTCCCTGCCACACCATGTTGCTGAAGTCTGGAAATTCAAAAGTCAGCAGGCCTGGCTAGGGTAAAGGCCAAGATATATTGTGCTGCTTCAGTCAGGCAAGTGACCCAGATACAGTGTGCAATCAGCAATCTGAAAAATGCCTGTGATGCAGGAGGAGAAATTATTTGCTTCTCTAAAAATGCTTCCTGAGAGCACTTTGAGAGGGACTCCCCTCTCTGGGGACAAAAGAGTAAGTTGGCACCATTTCCCTCTCCCACCTCTCAGCATAAACCAACTTCAGTAAAAAGCAAAATGCAATACTGGCTGCCTAACCTGTTTACACAAAGCCCCACCCCAATGTGTTCCACTGGTACTGTTTTTCTCAAGGAATTGTGTCTAAGGACTGGCGAAGTGGGCCCCTTCCCCAGGAAACCAGCACAAACCCCTGCACATATCATGTCTACCGACCATAGAGTATTGCAAAGCTCAACTCTAGTTGAAATAGTATCAAGTCTCTTTTAACATAAGAACCGAGCACACCTAGTTAAAATTCACCACACTCTGGCCAATCTCCAAACACTCTTCACTGTAGGCAAGGAGAAACCCTGCAGAGGACTGACCTGATTGTAGTGTAGTCAAAAACAAACAAACAAACCAACAAACAAACCAACAAACAAAAAAAAGCCCAGCAGAGTGCATGCAACAACCACCAGAGATACTTCCTGAAGCACCAAGCCCTGGACATTATATGACCTCTTCTTCATAAAGCCATTACTCTCAGGAGGTGGAAACATACAGGCTTTCCTAGAACATAGAAGAAGACAGAGACCTGGACAAAATGTGAATATGGAGGAATTCATCCCAAAAGAAAGAAGAAAAGATCATGGCCAGGGATCTAAATGAAACAGATATAAATAATATACCTGATCCAGTATTTAGAGCAACAATCATAAGGATACTAACTGTGCTTGAAAGCATGGAAGGCATCAGACAACACTTACTACAGGATAATAGAGTTTAAAAAAACAGGCTGAAATGAAAAATGCAATAACAGATTTGAAACTAATTTGATGTAATGATCGTAAGAATGGAAAAAGCAAATGAATCTATAAATGATACAGAAGATAGAATTATGGAAAATAACAAACTGAACAAAAGACAGAAAAAAGATTTGGATCATGAAAGTAGTCTTAGGTATTCAGTGACTCTATCAAATGTAATAGCATTTGTAGTATAGGAGTCCCAGAAGAACAGAAAGAAAAGAGGGCAGAAGGTGTGAGGAAATTATAGGTGAAAACTTCCCTAATCTGGAGAACGAAACATCCAAATCTAGGAAGCACAGAGAAGAACTATGAAAATCAGCAAACATGGGCCTCTGCAACAGCAAAGTAAACAAACAACAAAACTAAAAGTTAACCTTCAGAATGGGAAAAGATATTTGCAAATGATATATCTGATAAAGGGTTAGTATCCAAAATATATAAAGAACCAAACAAACTTGACACCCAAAAATGAAATATCCAGTTAAGAAATTGGCAGAAGGGGCACCTCGGTGGCTCAGTGGGTTAAAGCCTCTGCTTTCAGCTCAGGTCATGACCCCAGGGTCCTGGGATCGAGCCCCACATTGGGCTCTCTGCTCGGTGGGAAGCCTGCTTCTCCCTCTCTCTCTCTGCCTGCCTCTCTGCCTACTTGTGATCTCTGTCAAGTAAATAAATAAAATCTTAAAAAAAAAAGAAATTGGCAGAAAACATGAATGAATATTTTTCTAAAAAAGACATAGAGATAGCCAACAGACATGAAAAGATGCTTAACATCGTTCATTTAGGGAAATACATATCAAAACTACAATGAAATATCATGTTACACCTGCCAGAATGGATAAAATGAACAACAACAAGGAACAACAGGTGTTGGCAAGGTTGTGGAGAAAAATTAACTCTCTTAAACTCTTGGTGGAAATGCAAGCTGGTGTATCTACTGTGGAAGACGTATGGAGATTGCTTAAAATGTTATAAATAGAACTGTCATCTGATCCAACAATTGTGCTAGTAGGTATTTACCCAAAGAATACAAAAATACTGATTCAGTGGGATACCTGCACCCCAATGTTTATAGCAGCATTTTCTACAATAGTGAAAATACGGAAAGAGCTCAAGTATACTTCAAGTGATGAAGGATATAATAACTTCAACTTCACTGCTTTGTTTTTTGTTTGTTTGTTTTTAAGATTTTATATATTTATTTGACAGACAGAGATCACAAGCAGGCAGAGATGCAGACAGAGAGAGAGAGAGGAGGAAGCAGGCTCCCCGCTGAGCAGAGAGCCCGATGCGGGGCTTGATCCCAGGACCCTGGGATCATTACTTGAGCCGACAGCAGAGGCTTTATCCCTCTGAGCCACCCAGGTGCCACACTGTTTTGTTTTTTTTAAAAAGTTATCATGATTGGGTGCCTGGGTGGCTCAGTGGGTTAAAGCCTCTGTCGTCAGCTCAGGTCATGATCCCAGGGTCCTGGAATCAAGCCCTGCATCAGGCTCTCTGCTCCGTGGGGAGCCTGCTTCCTCCTCTCTCTCTGCCTGCATCTCTCCCTACTTGTGATATCTGTCTGTCAAATAAACAAATAAAATCTTTTAAAAAAATAGTTATCATGATTGAACAGAGTTAGAAAAAAATCTTAGTTTGAAAGTGATAAAGGTCTTGAGCTATTTGATATTTTGTTTAAATAATTAAAATACTTTTAGGAATATCTCACAATGTGTCAATTTATCACATAGATGGTAGTGTGATTTGTAAATGTATCTTTATTTTTTTTTACTAGTTAATGAAAAGGAAATATGTTTATAACTATTTAAAAGCTCATGCCAGGAAATTGGTAGTCTGGATAAAACACCCCTGAAAAAAGAATTCTGTTAGATAATGAGTTGGTAGATCATTCTTTGTAAATCAGATAATCTGTATAGATGTGTAGAAAGGCACGTTATGATTGGACAACAGAGTTTATACAAAACAAATGTATCATTTAAGGTTAGATTTACCTTCGTATAATAAAAATCCCTGTATAACAGTGAGTTAATCAACATAAAAACATATTTCTTCCTTAGGCAAATTGAATCTGAAAGCAGTCTAGGACTTATATATTAGGAAGACAGTTTGCTATAATCTACCTGGTCTGCTATGCTTAGCATGTTGATTTACTTCATATTCAATTTAGATAAAAAGAAAGCTGGACAAAATACCCACACATTCCTATTAAAGACACATCTTAGAAGAGACAGTCATACATTTTTTTTTCATTCCATTGGCCAGATTTTAGAACATGACTATCGCTATGTCTAAGAAAGTCTTGGAAACATAGTTTTTTGTTTGTTTTTGTTTTTGTTTTTTAATTTTATTTATTTGACAGGGAGAGAGAGAGAGATCACAAGTAGACAGAGAGGCAGGCAGAGAGAGAGGGAGAAGCAGGCTCCACAAGAGCAGAGAGCCTGATGTGAGACTTGATCCCAGGACCCTTAGATAATGACCTGAGCTGAAAGCAGAGGCTTAACCCAGGCGCCCCTAGAAGCACAGGCTTTATTCCAAGTGGTCATGCATGCAGATTGATCCAGGTCCCTAAAGGAGAAGAAAAAAAAATTCTGGTGGAAAACTAACAGTTTGGACTCCAGAATGTGCTAACTGTATGATACTTGTGTTTGGTTTAATAGAATGTTTGAAGAGTTCTAATCCTCAGGTTCTAGGTCTATATGCAGCTGGAATCATATATCCAGTTGTAATGGTTAGTCTTAGGAGTCAGTCTGGCTCTCCACTGTATGCAGATATTTGGTCAAATATTACCTAGATATTTCTGAAAAGTATTTTTTATACAGAATGACATTTAAATTAGTAGACTTTGTATAAAGCAGAATATACTCTATAAAGTGAGTTGACCTCATCAAACCAGTTGAATGCCTGATTAGAAAAACATTAACCTCTGAAGAACAGGTGATTCTGCCAGCACATACTACCTTTCAACTTAAACTACAGCATCATCTATTTCTGGGTCTCCAGCCTACACTGAAGATTTGATGTCCACAACAGCATAAATAACTATCTCTCTTTCTCTCTCTCTCTCGTGTGTGTGTGTGTGTGTGTGTGTGTGTGTGTAATATGTGTATAATGGGGGGAAAATCAGGTGTATATATAAATATTCTATCATCTATATATCTGATGACTATCTATCAATCATCTTTCTATGTATCTATCATCATCATCTTCAAGATACAGTAAAACAGTTTCAAGCTCAGCTGTTGCTTTAAGATGAGGTGAATTCAGCAAATCAGCAACACTGGGTGTGAGCTACCAAATGGTTGCTCCTTTCCTTTGAATTTCAAAATCTTCCAACGATTTCATTTGAAACTCTACCCTAAATAGATACATACAAAAAATAGACTTCAGGAAAATAAGGTTAAACTGAGTCAATGTGACACACCACCCAAAAGAAAAATAGTCAAACAATAAGCATTGATAATTCGTAAAATCAAGTAAAGCTGGGCAAAAAGCAAAATGGTAGTTCAAAATAACAGAGATTTTGTAAAGTAGAGAAATTAAAAATTAGGTAAAGTTGTTATATTATTTTACCACCATCAGACTTTCAAAGGCAAATGTGGGGTGCTATTATTCATTGCTTGGGAAAATGCAAAATGTACCATAATATCAAACTTTAGAGATGCATATTTTTTTATGTATCAACCCTATTCTTATGATTTAAGGAATGAAATAGAAGCATTAATGGATATGTATGTGTACTGAAACACTGTTTACAATGACAAAAAAAGGCAACATTGTGAATTAAGACCAATGGGGGCATAATTGATTCATTTTGTTTTATAGGAGCATCAAAAATAAGCAGTTAAACCTATTAAATTATTTAAGTATTTCCAGAATGATTGAATATAAAAAGAGATTAATTTCTATAGCACAGACATATTTCTAAAAGCAAGTAATAACAAATATGTTTATTTTATAATTTTTCACGTTTATATTGATGTAGAAAGATGTTATCCTTAGGGCTATTATTGAGTATATGTGGGATGTAGGACAATCCTGTAGGAGATTAAGAAAAGGAGAGGAAAAAAAAAGATAAGCAATCTCCATTTATCATATGATGTCATTTATGCAAAATAGTGTATGTGTGTGTATGCATATGTTTGTGTATAAGTAAGAAGGTAGTGTTAGACTTCTGTAACTCCAAACTTGTAGATATAGCCATGATTTATCAACAGAAAAGAAAAACAAAAGTTGAGTATTATGTTTACAGTATATTTCTCTTTAGGAAAATATCAAAGAGAGCGTTATTAGTATATATGCATGTATGTAAGCATATAAACAAAGGAAAATGAAACACAACAATTTATAATAGTTATTTTAAGAGGGTATATTAAGAAAATGTGTGGAAAATATTAGAAAATAATAAAAATAATACTCAACATTCTGAAAGGTCATTATTTCTCATTTTTAAAAACATTTTATTTATTTATTTGAGAGAGAGAGAGAGAGAGAAAGATAGAGAACATGAGAAGATGAGAAGGGGGAGGGTCAGAGAGAGAAGCAGACTCCCTGCAGAGCAGGAGCCTGATGCAGGACTTGATCGCAGGACTCCAGAATCATGACCTGAGCCAAAGGCAGTTGCTTAACCAACTGAGCCACCCAGGCATCCCTATTTCTAATTTTCAACTAAATATATTAGTGTGTATTTTAATATATAGGTATTATTTAGTGCTATTTAATTACCAAGTTTTCCATCAATTCAATTAGATATTTAAGCATGGAAAATGTACAATATCTCAGGTACCAGATCTTTAGAAATTTAGTTTGGTGAAGGAAATGAGTTGTGAAAAAATTGTAAAATTATATAACAATTTAGTACATAGTATATTATATATTACTTAAGTAAAGGAAGAGAAAATGCCTAAATTTCTAGGGAATAAAGGCAATTATTTATCAATTAGGTGATGTTTGATCACAATCCTAAAGATTTCAATTACAGAACAACCGAGATACATTATGGTTGGAGTTTAAGCTACAAATGGAAGTTTGATGATAACTTTGAAAATGTAGACAAGGTTTCAAATATCAAGGATTTTGTATAACTTACTAATGATATTGAAAACAGTTACTATTTGTTGAAGATATAGGTCAGTCACTGGAACTGGAACCACTAGGTGGTTTATGTCAATTGTTATTTAATTCTATACTTGCAATAACTTTAAAACTGGCAATTTAAACTTCATTTTATAGGTTATAAAAGAAAACTTAGTTTGGGTTTTGCTTTTAGATCAGGTAAGCAAAACAATGAGGAAATCAGTTAAGTAAATAGTGGCATGGTCACTGTTTTAGAATGTTAAGGTGATACTACGCAATAGTCCAAGGAAGAAATTTTTGAAAACAGTTAAAGTAGTAGAATAAGGAAGTGAAAATAGTGGACATCATTTAAGTGATATTTGGAATATTCAACTATCAAGATATAATAATCTGTTGGAAGTTTGAAGTCAAGAGAAAAAATAATACAGCCACATTTGATTTTGTATTTAGGTGCCTGAGTAAGTGCTGTTGATTAAAATTATGAAAGCAGTAAAAAGAACATGTCTCATTTTTATCCTGAGGAGATTACAAGTTCACATTAAACTTAGTAAAACTGAGTTGCCTATGGGATGTTAAATTGAAAAATATCCAGGAGAAACAGTACAGAGATATGACAGGACTTGGCCATCATCTTCAGAATAGAAATAGAGATGATGTGTGTGGGTATTATTTCCTTGATTAACAATAAATTTTTGATTGAGTCAGTCATATTGCATGGATATAATTCCCAATTATATATCAATCTCAAAATCTAAAATCAGGATAGAAAGACTAGTCTTCGAGAGGCTGGTTTGTCCTCTTCTCTCTGTTAAATGTAAGTTTATTATTTGCCCCTATTTCTCCTTTTCTGGATGATATAATACCTTAGAGATATCTTCATTAAAATATCCTAAGAATTGAGAGGTAGATTCACATAAAATGTATGCATTTATTTTTTGACAAAGGAGCGAAAGCTGTTCAGTTGAAGAGGATTAGCATTTTCAACAAGTGATGCTGGATCAATTAGACAATTATAGGCAAATGAATAACCTTAAACCTCACACTGGATACAAAATTTAACTTAAATTGGATCAAAGATTTAAATATAAAACACAAGACTATTAAATTTCTAGGAAAAAGGAGAAAATATTTGGTAATTAGAATTAGTGAAAATATTCCTTAGCTTTGATATCAAAAATATAATTCATGAAACAATATAAATTTGACCTTATCAAATTAATATTTGCTCTGTGAAAGATCCTGTTAAGAGGATGCAAAGACAGATTATAATGTGGAAGAAAATATTTGCAAGTCACATATATGACAAATAATTTATATCTAGAATATATAAAGGACTCTCAAAATTCAACAGTAAAAAAAATACAATTCAAAATGTTCAAAAAGCGTAAAGAGATATTTCACTAAAGAGGATATGCAGATGAGAAGATAAGGAAAATGTCAACATCATTAGCCATAAAAGTAAAGCACATTAGAATTACCAGCAAATATCACTACATTCCTATCAGAACAGCAAAATATAAACTTAGTGATCCTACCAAATGCTGATGAGGATGCAGAGAAACTAAACCATTTACACATTGTTGGTAGGAATGGGAAAGTGTACAGCCACTCTGGAAAACACTTTGGCAGTTTCTTTTAAAACTAAACTAAACTAAACAAACAAACAGACAAAAAACAACAAAAAAATCAACCAACCAAAAAAAAAAAAAAAAAGACTTATATACGCCATGGTCATTATGTTCTTAGTCAGATATCCTAGAAAATTAAAATATTTTCATATTAAAATTTCTAAGTGAATGTTCAGGACAGTTTTATGAAGAGTAGCCAGAGACTGGACACTACCCAAAGGTTCTTCAATGATGAATAGACAATCTGTGTACATCCATAACATGGGACACTAATCAGCAATACAAATTAATAAACCTGATGCATCCAAAGACTTGCTTGGACTTGAAAGAAATCATGCTGAATGCAATCCTGGGTGACACTGGATGACTCTATTTGAGAAGGTCTACATGTTTTGTTAGTCCCTGTATATTTTCACAATAGGAATGTTTAGTTTTAATGGTTATATATATATATATAATATCATCCTTAATGTCAACATAAAGTATATTAAGAGGCACAAATTAGTTATGTACAGAAAATAATAAGGATGCCTTAACTCTTTGTCTCAATTCTTCACCCTGGGGTGAAACAAGGAGAACCAAATGTCATCCTATAAATGGTGGAGTCTGCTATAAATGAGGAATCTCAAAAAAGTAAATGTGGACAATTTTATAGGAAGGAAAGTCAGCTGTCTCTCTCCCCCCTCTCAGAGAATCTTTCCAGAAACATAATGGGAAGGATTTGGGTTTCTTACTCAAATACTTGGAATGTAATTTTTTTTTTTTTTAGGGGAAAGATGATACTGATATTGGCAAATTTATAATCCAAAGATAGGGCGATTAATCTACTATTGAAATGTAAACATAACTCCAAGGATATTTATCTCAGTAGGTAATTAGTCACAATTTAACTTTCATGTTGTTTTATTTTAGAGCATGTGACAAGTTTCAGTAAAATGAACTTGGAAAGATGTGACTATAAAGAAACACAAAATATTTTTTCTTTTGCTTCAAAGAAGAAAGACATATAATCAAAATTTTAAAACAATTTTAGATGTACTGTTCTATATTTTCTAGAAATGATTTGTTACATTTATTTGATATGTTAAATTCAACATCTGTTTATCACCATTTTCAGTGAACTTGAAAGATACAAAAAATTATTAATAGACAGTGTTTTGTGCCACAAGTGGATCATTATGGCAGGCATGGGAACTTTAAGACTTTACTTATCTTCCGCCAAGGAACTGAAAGAAAATTAGAAATATTATGTGGACCACTTATTCAACTGTGAAGTTGATAAACTTTTTAAAATAAATGACCTAAGCAAATCTATCTCCTCTCTTTGAGATGTACTTTCCTGAATTGTGTAGGAATGTCTTTCCTATCCTTATGCTCCCTCTGTATAAATTTGTGACTTAATCTCAATAGTATTATTTTCCCACAAGTTTTAATATTACATTCATGACTTTATTCCTAGTTATCCTTAAGAGAAAATATATCCATATGTGTATTGAAACTTTTTGATAAGTATTTAACATACTAGAGATTTTAGGAATATCAACCATCAGTTTATTTTTCAATTTAAGAATTTTAAGAAATTTTTGATTTTAAGATATTTAAGAGTTTCATTGTAGGCCCCAGTAGTTGTTTGTAAAGTCTTATTGAGTGTGCCTTTTGGCTTACTGAAGTTTGCTGTGATATTTCTTCTTGCAAAACACACAAAATGTAAATGTGATAAAAAGCAATTCTATCAGATACTCTTTTATTTATTAGAATAAAGTTACCTAATGCCTTCTGTAAATTTAATTTATGGGCTACTTATTTTGCAATATCTACTTTAATGTCAAAAAGAATTTGATAAGTGCCTGAAGCTTTGACTTTGAGGGGTTCCTATTGGCAGGGATTTTTTTTTTTTTTTAAGGTGGAGTTGGTAGATCTATAAACAAAAAAGCTATTTAAAGCCTCTTACAGAGTGACTAAAATAACAACAGTAATATTTCTGGCAGGTGACTTATTCAGATAATTCACCTTCTACAGATTTGAGGTCTAAAAGTTTTGAGTGTATGCATAAGATTATGAACCTTCTTTCCTTGGGAGCTTTTACAGTTTCAGTTCAATTTGACTAACTATACATCAGAGTATCTGGGATTGGCTTGTGTTAAATGGGCTTAGAAACAATCATAAAAATTTTGTTAAATGATTTAAACAATCTGAATACCATATTTAATTGAATATGCATAAATACACCTTTGTGAATAATAACAATTACTGATGGTAAACTCCAAGGGAGACAACAGGATTATAAAAATGTATAAAATACTGTTATACAGAATCTGCAGAAAAGAAAAGAAATAACTTCTATAGAGATAATAAACATATTTTTTGTGATTTTCTATATTATTTTCATATTGCAAAAGAAGGAAAAGCTGTTTGTACTGGTGCTGTATTAATTCAGGCATCAAAATAGTAAACATTAGAAAAACAAGAGCAACAAACACTGTAACTTTAAGTGAGTTTTAAGGAAGTTTTATGAAAGTTTCTAATAATATGCAAATGTAGAGAGAATAACATCATGAACTCCTTTGAATCCATCCTTGAACTTCAATAATGATGCGTACTTTAAAATACTCTTTCTTGTATATGCCTGCTATTGCCTACCCACAAATTATTTAGAGGTAATCACAGATATTATGCCATTTTTTGATAACCAATTTTCTAATAATATCCATATCTGGTTTGTGTTTAAATTTCATTTCTTATCTGAAAATATTTTTATTTCAAATTTGAATACAAATGAGCCTCGGTTATTACATTTAGTTATATGTCCTTTAGCTCTATTTTTATCTATAGCTTGTTCACCATTCCTACCTTGTCACCTTTTTAATGTTAGTTTTTGAAAAAAAGATGAAGGTAATATTACATTTTTAAAAAGTTTGCACTGCTAAAGATAACCATACCTCTGTCTAAAATGTACTATTTAAAAAGAATGTCACTTTTTAAGGTAAACTTTCCCACTTAAACGTTCACTTTTTTTTTCTTTTTTTTTTATTTCATCAAGCTGTAATCATATAATGAAGCTTCTAAGAATAATCCCGAAGGATATTTGTGTCCAGTCAGTTCATTGTCCATAGCTGAGTAAGTACATATTTATATAGTTTGAAGTAGACATGTAGGGTTTCACACTATTTTTAGTTAACAATATTTAAAATGACATTATAATATTAATTTTCAAAAGTATAAGTAATTTAGAATTTCTAATGCATTTATTTTCATTTGAAAATATATTTCTAAGATATTTCTTATTTTTGGAAGACTCATGAGACTAGGAGACATTATAGTTTATTTTGTTTTTATTCTTTAGACTAGATTTTCAATAGAAATTTTATCAGCATATTTTATAGGTTCAGTACACTTAACATAAAGCACTAACTATGAATTTCAGTAACTTTTCTTTAGAGGATCACATTAGGCTGCATGAATATAAACTATGGTTCAGTTCAAGAGAAACTTACACTGGTACATTAACATAATCCATTTGTAAATTTCAGAGTATTTTCTGCAATATTTCTGTCCATAGACCACCACCTGACATTTCTGTACACAATTATAAAACTATACAAACAAGTCAATGCTGTCTAAAACTGCACCTTAGACTTTAATATATTTTTTCTATGTACAGAATCATAAAATATTAGAAGCTAGAGAAGGTAAAGACTTCTAGGTCATCTCGTCTCTCTCAGTTCCAATATGTGCTTTTTCCAGGCAGTATATCCTTATGTAGTCTGTGTAAGAGAGATTTTGAATGATTTAAGTAAGAGAACTTCTGTTACTTCCCATGGGATGTCTTTCTGCAATCTAACATATTTCAGTAGAAACCTATTTAACATTCTCACTTACATTTTCATCTCTTCTTCTTCTCTTTTGCTACACTTTGTTGAATTGGGTGTTGGAACGCTGTTTTGTCATGTTGTCCTTTAGATATGATGAACATTTCTGCTGCCATACCACTTTTTAATTGCAAGGGAAGGAAAAACATTATTAGAATAATAAAGGAAGCCTACTGTATCATACTGTAGAAAAAAACTTCAAATACAATTACAATATATTTATATTTGAGAAGTTAAATGCTTTAGTGACATATAAAATGCACTTCCTAATCTAATCTAATGTGCCTGATTGAGAAAAGTGGCAGGAAAAGCATGCTCAGCTTGTCTAATTTCTTAAAACGTAGTATGAGTTTTTCCAGAATCAGTTGAAATCAATATTTCAGTTAGGTTTATATTTCAGCATTCCCAAACCTCTAAAAATGAAAACATTAGTAGCGATAAATAGGCAAAAAAAAAGGGCTCATTGAAGAAGTTTCCTTTGTTTGAGAACAATTTGGACTAGCCTTCACTGTAAAGCAGAAACACAATGTTGAGTGTTTTGTGCATACATGCAAATATTCCAAGTATCTAATTATTCTTTAGCACACCCTAAAGTGCCCCTTTGCATGAGTACATATTTTCTCCTAAGGAAAAAACATTTTATTTCTAGTCTAGTGTTAGCAATGTATATACTGCAGGCTAATTAGGGGGAGAGTGTATTTCTGTCATTTTTAATTAAGTACTGTTGATACATTTATATTAGATATATTTTCATTAGACTCCACATTAGATTATAAACCTATTTCAAATGTCCACATGTTCTGATCCTAGAAGATTTCAGTGAGGAAATAATTTGTACCCCCTACTTTTTTTAAATGAAAATTTTGAATATCAACATTTCAAACTTTTTTTTTCCTTTTACACTCAGTCCTATCCAATAAAAATCCAGGGTATATATGTGCATGTTGTATATGTATATATGTATAAATACACAGAAGAACACTTCGTTGCAGCACATACTTTTAAAAGGAAAATAAAGTCAGTATCCCTTTTCATGATATCATTGATAATACCTGAGTTCTTAAAAATACATAAAAGTATTATTTCAATTATTTTATCTCACTATTTAAATTGAGATACATTTTTCTTAGAAAAGATTGAATTGGAAGTTAGAATAACCATGTTTATATCTAATTCTGCTGGTAAACAGCAGGGTAACTAGATTTAAGATGTTTGTTGCTCTTTGAGTTTACATTCAAAACAAGACACTTAAGTTGAATATCCACTAAGTTTTCTGAAACTTTGCCTTCTTTATAATTTTTGTTGTTGTTGTCTCTCAAATATAAACAATTTGTTGAATGTTTTAGTAACTATATTTTTTATTTAGAAAAGGTTTAAGATATTTATTTTTTTACAATTTTCCATGAAGTATTTCTTTCATTTGTAACACAATTCATTTTAATAATTCTGTTGACTTCCTGTATACTGACTAATCTATAACAATCTCTCAATCATTTGCATTGCATTGCTCACACTTTAAAGTGCTTTACAGATCAGAACAAATTAAGAAAACAGTATCTCAAATAAAAGTATTTCATTTGTATTTAAACTGTGACAGGGTCTATGAGAATTTAATCTTGAAAGAAATAAAATGAGGAGAATTAAATACTGGCAGTTATTATATAAACAATAGTTTATTTTACAGCTAGCCTATTTCTAAAATGAGGCATTTAAAATTAAAATAAAGAAGAAATGAGGGACAATTACAACATGTCAAACATGCAACTTTATTCTGAGGAACTGAAAACATGCCAATTTCTGTCACAGTATGAATATTCCAGAGGGAATATTGTCAAATGACAAATTTGGGGCATGGCATGCAAAACACCAAAATCATATAATAAATTATGTAAGTTTCAATATTAGAATACAGACTTTGGTTGTTAGTATTATATCAAATATCTGTAAAGAATACATTGCTAAACACAGCAAAGCTTCTGAAGAACTTACAGTGGTTAGCTTTACTTTTACATGTGTAGTTTCTCTTCATACCAGATTGTGAGGTTTTGTAGTACTATAAATGGAGCTGGGAGGAAAGGTCATGGAGGGTAATAATAAAGTAAGAAACATTCAGATTTGTAGAAACTAATAATTATGGTCTAGAGGAAGAAAAGAATCAGTGATGTCAAAAATGTAACATAAATGTTCATTTTGAATTTGTCTGCCATTTTGTATTATTCTTATAACTACTTTGATGTCCTTATCTTGGTTATTGAAGTAGTCAAAATATACATTTAAATTGTGTCTAACTTAGAAATAATATATGTATTTGTATGATCTTCATATATTTATATGATGTGTGTATATATATATATATGTATGTATGTATATATACATATATACATAAGTATATATACACATGGGATCTTTTGAAAACAAATAAGTAAATAAAATTGCCTAATCAAACTTTGAAGGAAAAAAATTCCATTAACCTGATATTGTTTGGGTCATCTTGCCCTGTCCATCAACTTGTCTACAGCAGACAATTCACTTTTTAACTTGTTTTATGAATATAACATCATCTACCATTTCTTGATCTGCCTCTATCTCTATGCTGTATAAATTAAACATATTCCTTATGCACTGAATCTTCTTTTCCAATATGGTTATAACTCTTAATGACTTCATACGATTCTATTACAAGCAGAATACCAAGATAATATATTTTTTTATCATAGTTAATTTGTTCAATATTAGTTTTCCTTAATTATGAATTGATAGTTAGCTTTTAGAATATTTAGTTCTTTAGAATAAATTCCTAGAAAAAAGGAATTTCTGTTGCAAAGAGCTTACATATATATATTAGAATTTGGAAAATATATGAAATATATTTCCAAAGGAAAGGTTAGCACATATGTAAATGGAAGCTATTCATATTTAGAAT
Source organism: Lontra canadensis (assembly GCF_010015895.1). Classification (NCBI taxonomy): domain Eukaryota; kingdom Metazoa; phylum Chordata; class Mammalia; order Carnivora; family Mustelidae; genus Lontra; species Lontra canadensis. The sequence goes on along the minus strand of NW_022631192.1, from coordinate 1,313,509 downwards.
GCTACGAATTCATTTTAATTCTCCTATGAGCAAGTTATGTGATAAATTATGTTATACGTTGTGTTATAAACAATTCTCCTATTGGTATCCTAAACCCCATTTGACTGTGGTGGACATTAATAGTCTACCATTAATAGTTACTAACTGATATATTATTTTATTTCTCATTTTATGTTAATGTTCATATTTGAAACACCCCTAGTTTTTCTCAGTCAAGCAGAGAAAGCTAGGCTATTACTACATCAGCATATATTTTAGGCCCTTTTATTCTTTTTTTTTAAATATAGAATATATCAGAAGTATTTCAACTTAATAGAAAACAATATAAAAATGAATGTCTGATTATATTGAAAACTTTTTCTAAATCTCCCATAGTTATTGATCTAATCATTTTTGTCTTTTTAGTTATTATGCTTTATTTTTGGTGAAGTATAGTTAACAAACAATGGTATATTAATTTTAGGTATACAACAGTGATTCAGCACTTACATACATATGAAATGCTCACCATGATAAATGTAGCTACTTTTTGTCTCCAAAATTATTACAATATCATTGACTATATTCCCTATGCTGTACCTTTCATCCCATGACTAAGTTATTTTATAAATGGAAATTTGTACCTCTTAATCCCCTTTACCTATTTCTCTCACTCCAACTCCTTTCTGCTCTGGAAAACCGCAGTTTGCTCTCTGTAATTGAGTCTACTTTTGTATTTTTTTTTTATTTTTTCATTTTGTTTTTTAGATTCCACACATAAGTGAAATCATATGGTATTTGTCTTTCTCTGTCTGACATTTCACTTAGCATAATATCTTTTAGTTCCATCCATATCATCACAAAACTAAAATTCCATTGTGTATATATCACACTTCTTCTTTACCCATCTATCATTGGACTTCAGGTCACTTCCATAGTTTGGGTATTGTAAATAATGTTGTAATAAACAAATGTGCATATATCTTTTTAAATTAGTGTTTTCATTTTCTTTGGATAAATAACCAGAAGTGGAATTACTGGGTTGTGTGAGATTTCTATTTTTAATTTTTTGAGGAATCTCTTATACTGTTTTCCACAGTGGCTGCACCAATTTACATTTCTACCAACAGAGCAGAAGGATTTCCTTTTCTTTACATTCTCAGCAACACTTATTGTTTCTTGTCCTCTTGAGTCTAGCCATTCTGACAGGTGTAAGGTGATATTTCACTGAGGTTTTGATTTGTATTTCCCTAGTGATTAGTGATATTGAGCACTTGTTGAGGAAAATAAATACAATCCCTATCTGATATGAGCTCCCCTAAACTAATGTCTTAGAGCCAATAACTTTGTGAGAGAATTTATATTTTTCACACACCTGTGCCCCTCTTAACTGTCCTTTAAAATGACAGAGCAGCATGGGAAGAGATTTGTTTTCCTGGAGCCCTTCCTATGGTGTGACAACCATGCTCAAGGCAAGCACACTTCTCTGTGGACTGATGGGAGCTTAGGAGACAGTCTGCTTTTGGCCTAGTCTTTGTGTCTAACTTCCATGAAAAAAAAAAAACATCTGTATAGATTATTACCAGAAGTGTAATAATAAATTATCAACAAGCATAATGAAATGTGTTTGATTACATGAAATTAAAACTACAACTTAAAGCCATGATAAGATGCCATTATGTGCCTTAAAAATATGGCAAGGTCTTTAAGTAATAATCATTTTCTATAATAACCTTTACATGTTGCATGATTCATTTATCAGTAGCTACTTTTTTATACCATCCTATGTCTGATTATTTAGGGAGCCATATTATTCTCAGTGCTTGGGATTCTGTATCATTTTTTCATATCAAATAATGACTGGTAAGTTTTCCCATTATGTAGAAATGGTTAACCACACACACAATTACAAACTCATATACATTTCTTTGAACACTTCACTTTGCACAAAGTATTGGAGAGAGTTTTTCTAAGTGTGTTATTCAATAGAAATACATGTTTTATAATTCATAGGTGTATTAGTTGAAACATATGGAACTGACATTTTTGTAGGTCAAAATGATGAAATATTGGCAAGTACATAAGTTTTGACATGATAGAATATAATATATTTCATTCTTTTTAACATTAATCGTGTACCAGTAATATCCAAGTATAAATATTTCACACTACAGGCTAGTAACTAATGACCATGGTTAATAAATTAATATAATTAACACTTTTTAAATACAAGAATTATTATACAACCTATAATTCATCTAAAATAATTTTCTTCTGAAAATTTCTCAAAGCATATACTATAGATGTAAGTAGCACCAAATTTGCAATGGTTTTATTAAAACTCAAATCATTCTACAGTCCTTAAATATCTGAGGGGAGATAGATTTTTTTGTTTTATTCCAATTTATTTATTCAGAATAATTAAAATGTGAAAATATTTTGTAAAATGTATACATTCTTTTCCAATCAGTGAAATAAGCTGGTTTAGGGCTGGAAAGTGCAGAAAATAGGTTTGTAAAACACGCTTAGTACATTGTCCATAATAACCCAGCTATGATAAATAGAGAAAAAATTGTAAATTGCTGTCTAGCCTCAAAGGATTACTGACACGTTGCCTTGACCAGAGATTGTTGCCATCTATGATTAGAAAGTAATCAGTCATTTTAGCACATTATTTACTTTTGGAAAGACAGACCAAGGTTTCTTGTTGCCAATTCATCTTCAGGTTACAGATTATTTATGTTTCATTATATGTATATTTTTGTTTACAAGCATATATTTAATATGTTATATGTTCTACATTTTATTTTGCTTAATTCAAATAGAAAATTTTCTTAAAATGTTTAATAAATATTACCTAGTATATGTTCTTATCTTCTGTTTTTAAGATTTTATTTATTTATTTGGAAGAGAGAGAGAGTGCAAGCAAAGAGAATGGGGAAGGATAGAAGAAGAGGAGGAAGCAGAATCTCTGCTGAGCAGGGAGCCAGACTTGGGGTTCATCCCAGGGCTCTGAGATCATGACCTAAGCAGAAGGCAGATACTTAACCAAATGAACCACACAAGGCACCCCTGTGTTCTCATCTTTCTTTTTTTTCTATGTTTTTGAATCATATAAAACCTCATAATCTTGAAAAAATTAAGTGAAATTAGATTTAGTTTCTCTGATATAAAATATAATACCTGAAAGGGATTTGATATCCTCTGTGTTGCATTGTAACTTCCTTTCTCTCTACATATTTTTATGAATGCATTTTATAGCATTTTAAGTTTTCTTTAAAAATTAGTGCATAAAACGTATACTATATAAAGAATGAATTATTTTTTAAATAATATCTTCAAAGGTAAGACATACTAGAGATCTAGAGAAAGCTTTATTACAAAATGTGATATAAGTCAAAGAAATACAGTGTTGCTCAGGGTTGGTAAAATAAACTTGGTGCCTTAGCATTAGTATATTTAAAAATATAAGTTTGATACAATAATCGATAATTTCGCTTATTGGGGTGCCTGGGTGGCTCAGTGGGTTAAAGCCTCTTCCTTGGGCTCAGGTCATGATCTCAGGATCCTGGAATCAAACCCCGCATTGGGCTCTCTGCTCAGCAGGTAGCCTGCTTCCCTTCCTCTCTCTCTGCCTGCCTCTCTCCTACTTGTGATCTCTCTGTCAAATAAATAAATAAAATCTTAAAAAAAATAATTTCGCTTATTATTTTAGATAGAATATGATATTATTGTTCACACGACTTATATGTTTGCTCTATATTTCTTTTTGAGGTTTTATTTTTTCCATCTCTATTGAGATATCATGGACACTTTAACATTTTTTACATTTAAGATGCACCTTTTAATCACTTGATATATGTATATGTTGTAAAATGATTATCATGAGAAGGGTAGTTAACACATCTGTCACTTCACATACTTAAAACCTTTTTGTGTATGGTTTGAACTTCCAAAATCTACTGTCTTAGCAACTTTCAGATATGCAATACAAACTGTATAACCATGCTGTATATTACATCCAAGGAATATATTCATCTTATAATTGGCAGTTTATTACCTTTGTCTGCCTTCATACATTTCCCACAAATTCCCACCTCCCATTCCAGGCAACTACCAACCTGCTCTCTTTTTTTATTTTATTATTTTTTTTATATTTCACATACAAATGAAATCATCCACTATTTGGGTTTCTCTGACTTATTTCACTTAATACAGTGCCTTCAAAGGACATCCATATTGTCATAAATGGCAGATTTCCTCCTTTTTTTTTTTTCTTTTGGCTGAAAAAATTCCTCTGTGTGTGTGTGTGTGTGGTGTGTGTGTGTGTGTGTGTGTGCTTTATCCCCCCCACTCATCAACATTTAATTTGTTTCCATGACTTGGCTTTTGTAATAATGCTACAATGAACATGGTTAGGGTGCAGATACAACTTTTAAATTGTGATTCCATTTCGTTCAGATTCATACCCAGAAGTGGTATTGCTGAATCATATAGTAGACTTAGTTTTAATTTTTTGAGAAACCACCATACTATTTTCAATAGTGGTTGCATCAGTTTATAATCTCATCAACAGTACACAGGGTTCCCTTTCCTCCAAATCCTCCCTGACACTTCTTATCTTGTCTTTTTGATGATGGCCATTCTTATAGGTGGGAGGTGATTTCTCACTGTGGTTTTGATTTGTAGCTCCCTGAAGATTAGTGATATTGAACATCTTTTCATCTTCCTTTGACCATTTGAATATCTTCCTTGGAAAAATGTCTATTCTGGTCCTTGCCCATTTTTAATCAGATTATTTTTGCTGCTATGTTAACATGAGTTCCTTACATGTTTTGGATATAAATGCTTTATTAGATATGTAGTTTGCAGATATTTTCTCCCATTCCATATGCTGCCTTTTCATTTAGTTGATTGTTAAATTTTGTGTGCAGAAGCTTTTCATTTTGTTGCAGTCTCACCTCTTTTTACTTCTGTTGCATGTGCTTTGGGTGTCATATTCATAAAATCATTGCTGCCTGCCTTCTCTATCTGATCCCCAGTGGTCAGACCCTGAAAATTCATCCAGTGATTTCACTGAGGCGAGGCCTGAGTGCAACTCTGAGAACTGTCTTTCAATATTGGGGAAGCTGAAAGTCCATCTTTGACTCTCTTTTTCCCGCTGATGAAAATACAGGCCCAGCAAGTCCATCTCAAAGAGACCTTGCATAGGTAAGGGGAGATGTGGCCAGACTACAGCTGCTTTTCTTACTGTTCTAATTTTAGTCCTTCTCAGTCTCTCTTACCCATTGAGATGCTTCAGCACAGCTCCAAGTTTCTGGGTTGTTAATAATGGTATCTTGTCTATGGATATTTGCTAGACAGTCTTGTGAGGGGGACTGAAGTTGGGAATGACTTATATCACCAACTTGATTGATTTTTCTTTACAAATTTTATTTACTTATTTATTTATTTATTTATTTGAGAGATTGAGAGAGAGAGAGAGAGCGTGTGCACTTCTGAGCAGAAGGAGGGGCAGGGGCAAAAGCAGACTCCCTACTAAGCAGAGAGCCTGATTCAGGGGTCCATCTCAGGACCCTGGGATCATGACCTGAGCCAAAGCCAGTTGCTTAACTGACTGAGCCACCCAGGTGCCCCCATTATCACCATCTTAGGAAAATATTTTTAAGCTTTTATTTATTTTTATTTATTTATTTTACAAATTCTATAAACTGAAAAGTGTCATCATCAACTTTATTGGCTTTATAGCATACCTTGGGAAGATAATATGAAACTTCCCAGTCCTGATTTTTTGTTGTTATACATATTGGTTGATTTTCTGTTGCTCAGTTGTTTTGTGAGATGTATATTTTATTCATAAGAAAATTGTTGAATTAAAAAAAATGAGATCTTACTCATATAATCATATTCATTCACATGCATACCTTAATTTTTTTTCTTTCCTTTTCTAAATATGAGTTTCTTATAACTTATATTCAATATTTTGTTATTGAGGAAAGATTAATAATTCAGTTTTCTTAATATGTGGTTTTCCCATATGCTATCACTTTTTCTGTATCTCTGTGATTTGTTTTGTCTTGTTTGGTAGTTTTCCTTGCTTCTTAAGCCAAACACTTAGACTGTATTTTTCATCCATTCTTACTTAGTAAAGAATTATGCCTACAAATTTTTCTTTGAACACTTGTTTGAAAATATGTAGTGTATGTAACACAAGCATTTGTTGATGATGAATGGTGCTGAGCATCTTTTCATGTGTCTGTTAGTTATCTGGATGTCTTCTTTGGAAAAAAAATGTCAATTCCTGCCTTCTTTCCATTTTTTTTGACTGGATTATGAATATTTTAGGTGTTGGATTTTATAAGTTCTCTCCTTTTTTTTTTTTTTAAGATTTTGTTTGTTTACTTGATAGAGACAGAGACAGAGCACAAGTAGAGAAGTGGAAGATGGAGAAGCAAGCTCCCACTAAGCAGGGAGTCCAATGAAGGGCCTAATCCTAGGACCTTGGTATTATGACATGATCTGAAGGCAGATGCCTAACCAGCTGAAACACCCAGATCCCCCAGATTTTGTAAGTTCTTTATATATTTTGGATAATAATCCATTATCAGATACATCATTTGAAAATATTTTCTCCTATTCCATAGGCTGACTTCAGTTTTGTTGATTATTTCCTTCACTGTGCAGAAGCTTTTTATCTTGATGAAGTCCAGTAGTTTATATTTGCTTTTGTTTCCCTTGCCTCAGTAGACATATCTAGAAAGAGTTGATGTTCTATTGATCTATGTGACGATTTTTGTGCCAGTGCCAACTCTTTTGATGATCACTGCCTTATATAATTGCTTGAAGTCCAGAATTGTGATGCCTCCAGCTTTGTTTTTCTTTGTCCAGATTGCTTTGGCTATTTAGGGTCTTTTGTGGTGCCATGAAAATTTTAGGATTGTTTGTTCTAGCTCTGTGAAAAATGATGTTGATATTTTCATATGGAGTCCATTAATGTATGGATTGCTTTGAGTAGCATAGACAGTTTAACAATATTTTTCTTCTAATCCCTGAACACGGAATGGTTTTCCATTTCTTGTATTATCTTCAATTTCTTTCAGAGCAAATTCACTGAACAAGATAAAGAATGTTGCCTTAGAATTATTAAACTGCAATAAAATTTTAACTAAAAATGTGTACTTTATATAATAACTAATACAATACTAAAGGAAAAGAAGAAAGTTGGAAGACTGGTACTACCCAACTTAAAGACTTACTTTAAACCTACCACAATCAAGGAGTGTGGTATTGCCAAAATGATAGGCAAATTGACCAATAAAATAGAACAGAGAACCAAGAAATATATTCACATGAATATAGTCAAGTAATCTTGGAAAAGGAACAAGGTCAATAAAATATGGCAAAGACATTCTCCTTGATAGATAGTGCTGGGAGAACTGGACATCCACAAGCAAAAAATAAATAAATAAATAAACAAACAAATAAATATATAATAAATAAATAATACTTTACACTGATATTCACCCTTCACAAAAATTAATTCAAAATGCATCACAAACCTATATGTAAGCTGCTAAACTATGAAACTCCTATCCCTGACAAACAAGGATACAGAAATCTCAATTGAATGCTAATAAACCAAATCCAACAATACATTGAAAAAATATATATTCACCACAATACTGTAGGATTTATTCCTGGGTTACAAGGTGCTTCAGTATTTGCAAGTCAATTGACTTGTTACACTACACTAATAAAAGAAAGGATAAGAACCATATGACCCTTCAATAGATACAGAAGGAACACTTGACAAAATACAGTATCCATTCATGATAAAAACCCTCAACAAAGTAGGTTCAGAGGAAACATATTTCAACATGATAAATGTCATATATGAAAAACCCAGAGCCAATATCATCTTCAATGTGGAAAAACTGAGAACTTATCTTCTATGATCAGAATGAAGACAGGATGTCCATTCTCACCACTGTTTATTTATTTATTTGTTTGTTTAGGGAATGTGAATGGGGGAAGGTAGAGGGAGAAAGAGAGAATCTTCAGTAGGTTACACACCCAGCATGGTGCCTGATGTGGGGCTTGATCTCATAACCCTGAGATCATGATTTTAATCAAAATCAAGACTCTGACACTAAACTGACTGAACTACCCAGGTGCCCCACTATTGTTATTTAGCATAGTACTGAAAGTCCCAACCACAGCAATCATATGGTAAAAATAAATAAAGGGCATCCCAATTGGCAAGGAAGAAGTCAGATTTTTACTACTTGCAGATGACATGATACTCTGTATAGAAAACCCAAAAGATAACACCAAAAAGCTGCTAGAAATGATACATGAATTCAGTGAAGTCATAGTATACAAAATGTGTAGAAATCTGTAGCATTTCTGTACACCAATAATAGAGTAGAAAGAAAGAAAGTAAAGAGTCAATTCCATTTACAATTACACCAGAAATAATAAGATAATTAGGAATACACCTAATCAAAAACAACAACAACAACAACAAACATGAAAGACTTGGACCCTAAAAACTACAAAACACTGTTGAAATAAATTGAAGATGAAACAAAGAAATGGAAATATATACCATGCTTATGGATTGGAAGAACAAATATTATTCAAATGTCTATACTACCCAAAACAATCTAAGCATTTAATGCAATCCCTAAGAAAATATCAACAGAATTTTTCACAGAGCTAGAACAAACAGTCCTAAAATTTGTACGGTACCACAAAAGACTTCAAATAGACAAAGCAATCTTGAATAAGAAAGTGAAAGCTAGAGGCATCACAATTCTGGACTTCAAGTTATACTACATGGCAGTAGTCATCAAAAGAGTTGGTACTGGCACAAAAATAGGCACAGAGATCAATGAAACAGAATAGAAAAGCCAGAAACAGACACAAAACTGTAAGGACAAGTAATTTTCAACAAAGCAGGAAGGAATATCGAATGGGGCAAAGACAGTCTCTTCAACAAAAGGTCTTGGGGAAACTGGACAACAACATGCAGAAGAATGAAATGAGACCACTTTCTTACACCATACACAAGAATAACTTCAAAATGGTTGAAAGACCTAACTGTGAGAAAGGAAACCATCAAAATCCAAAAGGAAAATACAGGCAGTAACCTCTTTGACATTGGTCATAGCAACTCCTTTCAACATATCTCTACTGAAGCAAGGGAAACAAAATCAAAATAAACTACTCAGACTTCATCGAGATAAAATGCTTCTGCACAGTGATGGAAACAATCATCAAAACTAATACCAGCTTACGAAATGGGAGAAGATATTTGCAAATAACATATTTGATAAAGGGTTATTATCCAAAGAATATAAAGAACTTACCAAACTCAAAACCCAGAAAATAAACAATCCAGTTAAGAAATGGACATAAGGGGAGACAAAATGGCGGGGAAGTAGGAGGAGGCCCCGTTTCAACCTGTACCCTAAAGTGAGCTGATTACCTACCAAAGAACTCCAATCACCCATGAAATCAGCCTGAGATCAGAATTATACATGTCTGGATCTCTACAGGGGCAGAAGACGCCAGTGGGCAGGTAAAGCAGAGTGGGAAAGTCAGACTGATATCGGAAAATAAACAAAAGAGGGAGGGAGCCACCAGAGGCGACCGATTGGAAACTTATACCCCAACACAAGAGTGCCCTGCGCCTGGGGACCAGCATTAACTTGGAGTCTGGTTGAAAGCACTCAAAAAGAGCAAAGGATCACAGGGGGAAATTGTGGGAATCGGGGCGACTAGGGACAGGGGCTTAAGTCCCTGGACCCAGGACAGCCTCCCCTGGCGCTGAGCCAGAGAGAGTGCGGCAGAGAAACCAGGTCTTGGCCCTGAGCCGCCAGCCCGCCCAAGAACGTGTGGGGTCTGACTCCTGTAAGGGGCTAGGAGCCTCTCCAGACGTCAGAACGATAAGCCTGCTAACAGAGCCTGAGATGTGCACGCACCTCACCCTCCACTGAGAGAGGTGCACAAAGGCCCAGCCTGGTGCTCTTAGACCCGCACCTTGCTATCAGAGCCTGAGACACGCGTGCCCCACACCCTCCCCTGAGAGAGGTGCTTGCAAGACCAGCGCTCTTAGACCCGGAAAGACCAGGCACTCCCAGCCCAGGCCAGCAGGAAAATCTCAGTGTATGATCCCTGCTTGGAACCTCTCTGGTGGTCTGGAGCTGCCCAGACAGCCGCCGCTGCCGTGGTTTTGGGTACAAGCAGAAGATCCTGCATCCCCAGGGACCACGACTTGTAACCTGCTCTGCCAGCGGCCAAGGGGGAATTTATATGGGCTCTGCAGCACCCACAGGGGAGCAGACTGAGGCTTCTCTCTGAGAGGGAGGTCGGGGTGCAGATTACTTTCCTCTAAACCTCCAAAAACCATCAAAAGCAGTCAAGGAGAGAGAAAAGAAGTGAACAAACATAAAAACCTCCAGAGAACAAAAGACTGAAAAAAATGGTTTCCTCAGAGCCCACCCCCTTGAGAGGGGCGAGAGGACTTAACTCAGGGAACATCATTGACTGAAAACCCACGTGGAAGACGCCTCCCCCAGAAAACCAACTAGGAATGAAAAAAAAAAAAAAAAAGACTACAAGAGAACAACCACCACAACTTAATAGATACAACTTTTATTTTTAACTCATTCCCACTATTCTGGTTCATTTTATATATATATATATATAGATAATTTTTTAACCTATTTACCATCACAGTGAGATGTCCAGTACATCAAATTCCATAATAAATTTCTAACCTGAATTTTTTTATACATACACCTGTGTTTTTATTTTCCTCTTCTATTTTTAAAATTTTTTAAAATTTTAGTTTAGTTTAGTCTAGTTTGTTCCTTTTTAATTTTTATTTTCTAATATTCATATAGAGTTAAACTTCAAGGTAATTCCCTTTCCCCAATCAATGCTACCTCTATAGGTAAACCAATTTTTAATCCCCCTTTATCTTAGGATAGTTGAATCCTTTAGTAAAGATATCAAGATACATCCAGGAAGATTCAAAATAACCTTCCTCACCCTTACTGAGAATTTACAACCACTCTCCCATCTTTTTCTTCCACTAGTGTTTCTACATATTTGTGTTTGTCCTGATAGTATATAAATCTTATACTTGGGGTTCTTTTTTTTTTTATTTTATATATATATATTTTTTTTTTCTTGTCATATACTTTTATCAGTCTTTTTGTTTGTCTGTTTTTGCCTGTATACTTCATAAATCTTACCTTGGGCCCATTTGAGCTGAACCTTCTCTTTTATATTCCCTTTTTTTCCTGTCTCTCTTTCTCTCTCTCTCCTTTTTTTTTTTTTTTTTCTTTTTCTTTTCTTTTTTTTTCTCATTGGGGTGGGGAATCCTGATTGCTCAGAAGCGTTCCAGGGTGCACCTTGACTGCACCACAGTCAATACATCCAGCTACATCCGTTCAGTCATCTCTCACCAAAATGAGTAGGAGGAGGAATGCCCAATAGAAGAAAAATACAGAGGATACGGCTTCTGCAACAGAGCTAACAACTATCAACATAGACAATATGTTGGAAAGAGAATTCAGGCTAACAATTGTCCAGGCAATAGCTAGGTTGGAGAAAGCCATGGATGACCAAATGGAATTGATTAGGGCAGAACTGAAAGCCACCAGGGGTGAGGTTCACAATGCTCTCAATGAGTTCCAATCTAATTTAAATTCTCTAAAAGCTAGGGTAACTGAGACAGAAGATAGAATTAGTGATCTGGAGGACAAACAGATAGAGAGAAAGGATCAGGAGAAAGCCTGGAACAAACAGCTTAGAAGCCATGAAAACAGAATCAGGGAAATAAATGATGCCATGAAACATTTCAACGTCAGGATTATTGGAATCCCTGAAGGGGAGGAGAAAGAAAGAAGTCTAGAAGATATAGTGGAATAAGTTCTTCATGAAAATTTTCCCAATCTCGTGAATGGAACCAGCGTTCATATACTAGAGGCAGAACGGTCTCCCCCCAAGATTATAGATTCCAAAAAAAATCAAGGCATCTGATATTAAAATTGAGAAATCATAATTGTAGATACAATCCCTTGAAAGCCGCTAGGACAAAGAGGATCCTTACATACAGAGGAAAGCCCATCAGAATAATGTCAGACCTGTCCACAGAGACCTGGCAAAACAGAAAGGGCTGGCAAGATATATTCAGGGCACTAAATGAGAAGAACATGCAGCCAAGAACATGCTTTATCCAGCAAGACTGACATTCAAAATGGATGGAGAGATAAAGAGTTTCTAAGACCGGCAAGGCTTAAAAGACTATGCAACCACCAAGCCGACACTGCAGAAAATATTAAGGGGGGGGTTCTATAAAAGAAGAAAAAATCCTAAGAATAGCATTGAACAGAAATATAGAGACAATCTACAGAAAGAAAGACTTCAAAGTTAACACGATGTCATAAAAACATATCTGTCAATAATCACTCTCAATGTGAATGGCCTAAATGCGCTCATCAAATGACACAAGGTTGCAGATTGGATAAAACGACAGGACCCATCCATATGTTGTCTACAAGAGACCCATTTTGAACCTAAAGATACACCCAGACTGAAAGTGAAGGGATGGAGAAGTATCTTTCATGCCATTGGGCCTCAAAAGAAGGCTGGGGTAGTGATTCTCATATTAAATAAATTAGACTTTAAACTAAAGACTGTAGTCAGAGATACAGAAGGACACTACATAATTCTTAAAGGGACTATCCACTAAGATGATCTAACAATTGTAAATATCTATGCTCCCAATATGGGAGCAGCCAATTACATAAGAAAACTATTAATCAAGATAAAGAGCCATATTGATATGAATACATTAATAGTAGGAGATCTTAATATGCCACTCTCAGAAATAGACAGATCATCGAAGCATAAAATCAATAAAGAAATAAGAGCATTGAATGACACAATGGACCAGATGGACTTCATAGATATATACAGAACATTCCACCCTAAAACAACAGAATACTAATTCTTCTCAAGTGCACATGGAACCTTCTCAAGAATAGACCACATACTGGGTCACAAATCAGGACTCAACTGATACCAAAAGACTGAGATTATTCCCTGCATATTCTCAGACCACAATGCTTTGAAACTGGAGCTCAATCACAAGGAAAAGTTCAGAAGGGACTCAAACACCTAGAAGCTAAAGATGACCTTGCTTAAGAATGCTTGGATCAACCAGGAGATCAAAGAAGAAGTTAAATGATTCATGGAAACCAATGAGAATGAAGACACTTCGGTCCAAAAACGATAGGATAAAACAAAGGCATCCTAAGGAGGAAATACATAGCCATCCAAACCTCCCTCAAAAAAATTGAAAAATCCAGAATACACCAGCTGTCTCTACATCTTAAAAACTGGAGAATCAACAACAAATCAAACCAACTCCACACATAAGAAGGGAAATAATCAAGATTAGAGCTGAGATCAATTAGGTAGAAACCAGAGATACAGTAGAATGTATCAATGAAACTAGAAGCTGGTTTTTTGAAAGAATCAATAAGATCAATAAACCAATAGCCACACTAATCCAAAAGAAAAGAGAGAAAGCCCAAATTAATAAAATTATGAATGAAAAGGGAGAGATCACAACTAACAACAAGGTAGTAGAAACAATCATCAGAAGTTATTATCAACAGTTATATGCCAATAAACTAAGCAACCTAGATGAAATGGATGCATTCCTGGAAAACTATAAACTCCCAAAACTGAACCAGAAAGAAATTCACAACCTGAATAGACTGATATCTAGTAATGAGATTGAAGCAGTGATCAAAATCCTCCCCAAAAACAAGAGCCCAGGACCTGACGGATTTCCTGGGGAATTCTACCAAACTTTCAAAGAAGAAATAACACCTATTCTCCTGAAGCTCTTTCAAAAAATTGAAGCAGAAGGAAAACTTCCAGACTCCTTCAATGAAGCCAGCATTACCCTGATCCCCAAGCCAGGCAAAGACCCTACCAAAAAGGAGAATTTCAGACCAATATCACTGATGAATATGGATGCTAAGATTCTCAATAAGATCCTAGCAAACAGGATCCAACAGCACATTAAAAAGATTATCCACCATGACCAGGTGGGAGTCATCCCTGGGTTAGAAAGATGGTTCAACATTTGCAAATCAATCAATGTGATAGAACAAATCAATAAGAGAAGAGAGGAGAACCACATGGTCCTCTCAATTGATGCAGAAAAAGCATTTGACAAAATCCAGCATCCGTTCCTGATTAAAACGCTTCAAAGTATAGGGATAGAGGGAACATGCCTGAACTTCATAAAATCTATCTATGAAAGACCCACAGCAAATATCATCCTCAATGGGGAAAAGCTTGCAGCCTTCCCGTTGAGATCAGGAACACTACAAGGATGCCCATTTCACCACTCTTGTTCAACATAGTATTAGAAGTCCTAGCAACAGCAATCAGAAAACAAAGAGAAATAAAAGTCATCCAAATTGGCAATGAAGAAGTCAAACTCTCTCTCTTCGCAGATGACATGCTTCTTTATATGGAAAACCCAAAAGACTCCGCCCCCAAACTACTAGAACTCATACAGCATTTCAGTAACGTGGCAGGATACAAAGTCAATGCACAGAAATCAGTGGCTTTCTTATACACTAACAATGAAAATATAGAAAGGGAAATTAGAGAATCCATTCCATTTACTATAGCACCAAGAACCATAAGATACCTGGGAATAAACCTAACCAAGGAGGTAAAGGATCTGTACTCAAGGAACTACAGAACACTCATGAAAGAAATTGAAGAAGACACAAAAAGTTGGAAGACCATTCCATGCTCTTGGATCGGAAGAATAAACATTGTTAAAATGTCTTTACTACCTAGAGCAATCTACACCTTTAATGCCATTCCAATCAAAATTCCACCAGTATTTTTCAAAGAGCTGGAGCAAATAATCCTAAAATTTGTATGGAATCAGAAGAGACCCTGAATTGCTAAGGAAATGTTGAAAAACAAAAACAAACCTGGGGGCATCACGTTACCTGATTTCAAGCTTTACTACAAAGCTGTGATCACCAAGACTGCATGGTATTGGCATAAAAACAGACGCATAGACCAGTGGAACAGGGTAGAAGTCCAGACATGGACCCTCAACTCTATGGTCAAATCATCTTCGAAAAAAACAGGAAAAAATATACAGTGGAAAAAGACAGTCTCTTCAATAAATGGTGCTGGGAAATTGGATAGCTATATGTAGAAGAATGAAACTCGACCATTCTCTTACACCATACACAAAGATAAACTCAAAATGGATAAAAGACCTCAACATGAGACAGGAATCCATCAGAATCCTAGAGGAGAACATAGGCAGTAATCTCTTCAATATCAGCCACAGCAACTTCTTTCAAGATATGTCTCCAAAGGCAAAGGAAACGAAAGCAAAAATGAACTTTTGGGACTTTATCAAGATCCAAAGCTTCTGCACAGCAAAGGAAACAGTCAACAAAACAAAGAGGCAACCCACAGAATGGGAGAAGATATTTGCAAATGACAGTACAGACAAAAGGTTGATATCCAGGATCTATAAAGAACTCCTCAAACTCAACACACACAAAACAGACAATCATATAAAAAATGGGCAGAAGATATGAACAGAAACTTCTCCAATGAAGACATACAAATGGCTATCAGACACATGAAAAAATGTTCATCCTCACTAGCCATCAGGGAGATTCAAATTAAAACCACATTGAGATACCACCACCTTACACCAGTTAGAATGGCCAACATTAGCAAGATAGGAAACAACGTGTTGGAGAGGGTGTGGAGAAAGGGGAACCCTCTTACACTGTTGGTGGGAATGCAAGTTGGTGCAGCCACTTTGGAGAACAGTGTGGAGATTCCTCAAGAAATTAAAAATAGAGCTTCCCTATGACCCTGCAATTGCACTACTGGGTATTTACCCCAAAGATACAGATGTAGTGAAAAGAAGGGCCATCTGTACCCCAATGTTTATAGCAGCAATGGCCATGGTCTCCAAATGAGGAAAGAACCAAGATGCCCTTCAACAGACGAATGGATAAGGAAGATGTGGTCCATATACTCTATGGAGTATTATGTCTCCATCAGAAAGGATGAATACCCAACTTTTGTATCAACATGGATGGGACTGGAAGAGATTATGCTGAGTGAAATAAGTCAAGCAGAGAGAGTCAATTATCATATGGTTTCATTTATTTGTGGAGCATAACAAATAGCATCGAGGAGAAGGGGAGATGGAGAGGAGAAGGGGGTTGAGGGAAATTGGAAGGGGAGGTGAACCATGAGAGACTATGGACTCTGAAAAACAATCTGAGGGTTTTGAAGGGGCGGGGGGTGGGAGGTTGGGGGAACCATGTGGTGGGTATTAGGGAGGGAACAGATTGCTTGGAGCACTGTGTGTGGTGCAAAAACAATTAATACTGTTACGCTGAAAAGAAATAAAAAAATAAAAAAAATAAAAAGAAATGGACATAAGGCATGAATAGACATTTGTTCAAAGAAGACATCCAGATGACTAACAGAGACGCATGAAAAGATGCTCAACATCACCCATCATCAGGGAAATACAAATAAAAACTACAATGGCTGTCAGAATGGCTAAAATTAACAATACAGGGAATAACAGATGGTGGCAAGGATGCAGAAATAGGGAAATCCTCTTACACTGTGGGAATGCAAACTAATGCAACCACTGTGGAAAACAGTATGGAGATTCTTTAAAAAGTTAATAATGAAATTATACTATAATCCAGCAATTGCACTACTAGGTATTTACCCAAAGAATACAAAAGTACTAAATTGTCAGGGCACATGTGCGCCGATGTTCACAGCATCATTTCCAACAATAGCAAGTTATGGGAAGAACCCAAATGTCCATCAACTGATGAATGGATAAAGAAGTTACACACACACACACACACACACACACGGTGGAATATTCTTCAACCATAAAAATGAATGAAATCTTGCTATTGCCATTTGCTATGACATGGGTGGACCTAGACTGTATTATGTTAAGCAAGATGAATCAAAGAAAGGTAGATATCATATGATTTCACTCATATGTTGAATTTAAAAGCAAAACATGAACATAGGGAAAAGAAAAATAAAAGGGAGAAAAACCAAGAAACAGTCTGTTAAGTATAGAGAACAAAGTGAGGATTGATGGAAGGGATGTTGTTGCAGATGCTGGGCTGAATGGGTTAATGGTATTAATGAGGGCACTTGTGATGAGCATTGGGTATTACATTTAAGTGATGAATCACTGAATTCTCCTCCTGATACTAATATTACACTATGTTAACTAATTGAAATTAAAATAAAAATTTGAAAAATTAAAAAAGAACTTGCTTTGAATTCAACTCAACATCATGTAATTAGATTTTGTTGTGTGTAGATTTAAAGGTTTTTTGTGATCTAAATATTGAAATACTTATTTTCATAAATATATGTTATATATACTGTAAAATGAGATATGTTTGTTCTTGACTGTGTCATGTTCTATTTGTTACAGTATCTCTTTCTAATGCTTCCTTTGATCTCCTTCCTTTTTATATGATCTGTGGTTATTTTTGTAATGTAGATGTGAATATATTTAGAAGTTATATACATATTTTAATTTCTTATTGGTTTATTTTTATCATTTTGATTAATAGCAAATATCTATTCTTTATACACAGTATTCATTCACTGTCAATAAAAAAATTGTGCTTTCACTTCCATACTTATCTGTCCAATTCACTTTGGTATATTTTGGTTACATTAATTTCATACCATGGTTACCAATCTATTCTTTAGCCAGGACTTTCCAAATTTATTAATTTTATATATTTTTAATTCAATTCTCATATTTGACATATTAAATTGGTTTTCATTTTATATAACTTATTGGTTACCAAGTTTTTCTTTTTTTTATTATTAAAATTATGACATAAACCCTCACATTTGCATTTACAAATATCAAATATCATTAAATAGAATCAAAGAAAAAGGTCAACCTTCTCTTGCCTCACACCTTTAAACTTATATACTATTTTTATAATTCATTTTTAAATGAAGTATAGTTAACATTCAATGTTAGTTACAGGTGTACAACACTTGTGATTTAACAATTCTATACACTACTCAGTGTTTACCAGGATAAATATAGTAATAATCTGTCACCAAACATTATTATGATATTATTGACTATCTTCTTTATTCTGTAATCTTCATCTCTGTGGCTTATCTATTTTATAACCTATAATTTATATAGCTTAACCCCCTTTATTTCACCTCCAACACCTCTCTTCTGCTATTCATCAGACTTTTCTATTTAGAAGTCTATTTTTTTGTTGTTTGTTTATTTTCTTCTTGGATCATTACTTTTTTTTTTTTTTTTAGATTTTACATACAAGTGAAATCACATGATATTTCTGTTTCTCTGTCTGATTTATTTTACTATCATGTCCATCTATGTTGTCACAAATGGGAAGATCTCCTTCTTTTTTATGCCTGGATAATATTCCATTGTGTATCTATTATATTATGAGGATTACTTCTGGTGTTTTTAATACAAAGTTAGCATCTTGAATTCTTTCTTTCTTTCTTTCTTTTTTTTTTTTTTTTGATTGATTTATTTATTTAAGAGAGAGAGAGAAAGAGAATACGAGTCTGGGGAGGGACAGAAAGAGAGGGAGAGAAAGAATTGCAAGCAGACTCTCTGTTGAGAGTGAAGCCCAGTGCAGGGCTCAAGCTCTTCGCCATGAGTACCAACTCTACAGTTAGTATCTTCCCTTTATTATTATTTATTTTCTCTGTATCTTTACAATGCATATCAATCTGTGGTTTAAGGATTGAAACCTTTTCTTTAGTTTGGTGAAGAGTGAGTTTTCTTGGCTATTTTATTTAAAAAAAGTTAATTGTTCATATTTCAGGGTAGAATTTGGATAGCTGTACATTATTCTTCCATTCCCTTTTGAAACCGTAAATTCTTTAAATGTGTCAGGATACTTTATTTGACAAAATTGGAAAAATAAAAATAAAAGCCAGATTAAGAAACTAGTTGTTTTGCATATGGAGAGAAAATAAAATAAAGTTAAATGTTTTTAATGCACATATGTTCTTAGTGCAAATATTTAAGACTGTGCAGATGTTCTCAGCTTGCAAATATTGAAAATATGATTTCCTGCTATGTATGTTTTAATTTTATAAAATCTCTAGGTTAGCTTATTCTCAAGCATGATTACTTTAACATTTGTTAAGACTTAGAAATTTATAATTTGATTATTTTAAAAATTCAAAGGGGTACAAAATAAGTAAATTGTCTATAAAGGGAAGACAAAAAATAAAAACCAAATTAATATTTCTATAAAAATATAGGCACATTTTCAAGAGTTAAAAAAAGTTAATTTCATTACTCAGGAAATTTTAAGTGTTTTTGTTGTTGCTGTTGTTGTTTTTGTGCAACTATGTGAATTGACTGTTCATAATGATTCAAATTACTGGATAACTTTCTATATTGTCCTTTGCTTTTTACCTGGGGAAAAATAGTTTTTCTCTACATTGAAACAAATTTTTGTCTAAGAAAGAAAAAGAAGCAAAAAATAAATGTTTTTAAAAAATAGTGTCATCAACTATTTATTTGAAGAGGCACCCAACTGAGAATATAATGTGTGTGTGTGTGTGTGTGTGTGTGTGTGTGTATTATTTGAAGCTTTAGATATTCATGTCTTTAAGAATAACAAGTATGTGAATTTTTATTGTCTTAAAATTTCAGATACTTTTTTTTTCTATAGTGTCACATTTTTTTAAGAACAATGTTTTTGACCACTTTAGATTGCCACAATGTGAAACAATTTTTTCAATGTGACAAATAATATTCACTACTAGGGACTAGAGGGTGTCTTATTTAAAAGAACAAAATAGCATGGAGACATATTTCTTTCCCTTCCCTCAGAACAGATAAACATTTTGCAGCCTAACTTTATTTATTTATTTTGTCTTTGTGAAAGTATTCATAATTCAACTGATTTCTAACATTTATTGAGTAACTACAGCATTCTGGGAGGAATGTTTCATTAAAAGAAGGAATAATTTCTAGTTTCTTATATACTATTTCTGATGGGATCTTCCCTGTTTCTCTTCAGTATTTATCTCCTTCCTATGAAAGTTTGAAGTAAAAATTTAGGTTGAAAAAAGCCCATTATTTTGATAGTGTGCCTTATATCTAATGATTTTTCTTTTCTGCTACCAATTAGGCTAGGAAATTATGTTTATTTAGAATACTGATTGTTTTAATTTTCTTAATTAGTACTTCTAAGTAATGTCACATGATTAAAGAAATTTGTGAGTATGTGTGATATTATTGCCAATTAAAGTTATAATATGTAAGTTCCCATTTGAAAAAAAAATCAAAAGAAAACAGCTTGTCAAGAAAAAAATATTTAAAGAAACATATTGCTTGTGAGAGGTGATTATCATTATGCTAGTAATTTGGTATTGTGTGTAAGGTTACCATTTTTACCTCAAAAGACAGCCTTTCCACATTGCCTATGTGCCTGATCAATGAGGTAAAGGCAATTCTAGAAAAGACTTTGCATCTTAGAACTGGAAGCTCACTGCCTGAATTTTCTTGGTTTCTAGACTGCTGTAAAATTGAATGTTATTTTAAATCTGTATCCAGGGGTGCCTGGGTAGTACAGTTGTTTAACTGTCTAACTTTTTGTTTCAGCTTAGGTCATGTTCTCAAGATCGTGGAATGGAGTCCCATGTCAGCCTCTGTGCTGAGCATGGAGTCTGATTTGAATTCTCTCTTCCTCTCTTTCTACCCCTCCTACTGATGCACTCTCTCTCAAACACATAAATCTTTAAAATCAATCAATCTCTATCCATAGTCTCTAATTCTCTCATTTTCATATGCTGAAAACCTACATTCTATAATTATGGTTGCTTGAATTTAGCAATGGAATAATATCATCTCTTCTTCACTGTCTTCTGAAGGTCACTGTGTATTGGTAATAATTATTCAATAATAGCTGCAATCTAGGGAAAAATAGGATTATTTATGAAAAGTGTTAAATTATAGATTATTGAAGCCAAAAAATTTCAAAACAATTTCTTATTTTATGAAAAACTTAAAAGAAAATTGTACTGTGTTACATTTTAGTTGTAGAAACATCTAATCAAGAGTAAATTAGAGGTCCCTGGGTGGCTCAGTGAGTTAAAGTCTCTGCCTTCGGCTCAGGTCATGATCCCAGGGTCCTGGGATCAAGCCCTGCGCCTGCTCTCTGCTTGGCAGGGAGCCTGCTTCCCTTCCTTGCTCTCTGCCTGCCTCTCTGCCTACTTGTGATCTCTGTCAAATAAATAAATAAAATCTTTAAAAAATTTTTTAAAAAGAGTTAATTAAACATTTTATTAGTATGTTTTTATTGATTTGATTATGAAGTAAATTTTGTAGGATATTTAAATAATACATACTACTATAAAATAAAGTTTACTAGTAACCTTTCTAGCACAGAAAATTCCTCTTAAAATTCTGATACATGAAATTGGAAATTTTTTGTATGTACATGTCCCAAAATTGTCATATTGTGACCATTATATTTACTTAAAAATATGATTCTAATAGTTTCATACTAAGTGTATTTTTCCAATGTTTTCAAATTATTTAAATATCATTATTAAGTTATTACTATCTATTAAATGATATTTCATTATTAACTGATATTTCATTTATTTTTAATTTAACTGTAATTAAACACTGCCAAAATAATGTATTAATACAGAGGTTTTGCATATCTCTATTTTTTTAATCTTGCCCTTAGAACTTGAACTTAAAAACTCAAGGCATTTTCAGCTCAGGTCATGATCCCAGGGTCCTGGGATCGAGCCCCACATTGGTCTCTCTGCTCAGCAGGGATCCTGCTTTCCTCTCTCTCTCTGCCTGCCTCTCTGCCTACTTGTGATCTCTGTCTGTCAAATAAATAAATAAAATCTAAAAAAAAAAAACCTCAAGGCATTTAATACATGCATATGAAATATGTATGAAATATGTCTCCATGTTATATACATATTGGTATTATGTATTAAATTTCAAATATTTTAAACTGTGGAATCCAGTTCAAATTGTATTTTTCTTTTCAGTATATTTGTCTCTTGACATCTTAAATAACCTCAACTTATTCTATAATATTTGCATAAAGAACTTTTCTTTAATAAACAATTGGATTGTCAAGATTTCTTTACCGTTTTGAAATTCAACTTTCACTAATAAATGAAATATTGACACAGATTTGAAACTTCTTAGATTTTTGCCAACTGTACATTGATTAATCTGTGTTTTTAGTACTAAACACTCTATTTAGTTTTAGATTATTTTATTGAGAAAAAATAGCACTTAATCAAGTACTAGGCTTAGTGTAGTGCTTAAAAAATATTGTCAGGGTGCCTTTGTGGTACTGTCACTTGAGTGTCCAACTCCTGGTTTGGCTCAGCTACATGCTCAGTAGGGAGTCTACTTGAGATTCTCTCTGTCGTTCCCACTCATGCTCTCTTTCTCTCTCTCAAAGAAATAAATAAATCTAAAAATATACTATTTGTACTAATGTATTTGTAATTAGATGTTTAAAAAATCGTCTCAATAATGATTGTGATTGAATTAAACCTACCAGCTAATTGGGAATTTTGCACTGTATTAGACACTACTTTAATAATGCTGCCTAACAACCACAAAAATCCCAGAGGTTTTTAACAATAACTATACATAGTTTTGCTAACTTCTGTATACATTTTTATTTGGTTTGTTTCCTTTTTCTTTATAATTCACCTAGAGTAATTTTTGCTTAGTTTTTTTTTCCTCTTTAACTTTTTAGTAATTAAGGAATGATGTACCTATTATTTATTGGAAAATGATTGAAACATTTGGATGTCCATCTTGAAATATTTTGGGTTCAGACAAAAAGAGAAGAAAGAGCTAAGGTAAGATATGTTTACAACTCTACTCTGCCAGTTCAGAAATACAGCAACTGGAAGTATAAGGACTTAGAAAAAGTAGTAAAAAAGGCATTATTCTTTCATTCTGAAGACCATCATTCTTCACTCTTTATAAATAAAAATTGTATGTACTTAAGTTACACCACATGATGTTTTGATATTCACTATGAAGTGATTTTTTATAGTCAAGCTAATTAACATGTACAATGATGCACATAGTTACATTTATGTGTGTGGGCAGTGAGAAAACTTAAAATCAACTCTCAGAAAATTTCAAGTATATGGTACATGTTACTAACTTTTGTGACCATGTTGTGCTTTAGATCTAGGATTTTACTTCCCTCACATAACTGAAATTTTGCACCATTTGACTAATATCTCACCCCTTACTCCACTGTTCACCCCTGGTAACCACCATTCCAATTTTTCTTCCATGAACTTCCATGAATTGTTTTATTTTATTGTTGCTGGGTTTTTTTATTTATTTGTTTGTTTATTGTTTCTCTTTTTAAATTACGTTATGTTAGTCAACATACGGTACATTAATTTTTGATGTAGTGTTTCATGATTCACTGTTTGCATATAACACCCAATATAAATTCTTTTAAATTCCTCAAATAAGTAAGATCATAGAGTATTTTTCTTTCTGTGTCTGGTTTATTTCATTTAACATAATGCCTTCCGGGTTTATCCATACAGTTGAAAATGGCAGATTTCCTTCTTACTTAGGACAATAAAATTGTGTGTGTGTGTGTGTGTGTGTGTGTGTGTGTGTGTATGCATGTGTATGCATATCTGCTATCTAGATAACATGTGTATTATCATAGATAATATGAACAAAATTGTTTTGACTATTAAAGTTCTTTTGTGTTTCCATACAAAATTTAGGATTTTTTTTCTTTAATATCTGTGGAAGATGCCATGAAATTTTCATAGAGATTTCATTGAATTTGTATGTCACTTTGGCTTGTATGGAAATTTTAACAATATATATTAACTTCAGATGTACAACATAGTAATTCAACAATTCTATACATTATGCCATGCATACCACAATAAATTCACTTATCTTCTTGGAATATTTTTGTTTTCATTTGTCTTAGAATATTTTCTCAAATATTTTATTTATTTATTTTAGAGGGAGAGAAGGAGGGAGGGTGGAAAGAGGGCCTGAGGGAGAGAGAATTCCAAGCAGACTCCATGCTGAGCATGAAGCTCCATCCAGGGCTTGATCTCATGACCCTGAGATCATGACCTGAGATGAAATCAAGAGTTGGACGCTTAACCAACTGAGCTACCCAGGTACTATTGTCTTAGAAAATTTTTAAATTTCCTTTTGATTTCATCTTTGACCCAATGATTATTCAAAAATATGCATTCTAGTTTCCCTGTATTTTTAAATTTTCCCATTTTCTCATTGTTATTAATTTTTAGATTCATCACTTTGTGATCTGAAAAAAAATACATTGAATGATTTCAGCCTTCTTAAATTTGTTGAAACCTATTTTGTGACCTAACAAATGATCAACTTGGGAATGTATTTCATGTGCACTTTAGAAGAATATGTATTCTCCTCTTATATGAAAAGTTCTAAATATGTCTGTTAGGTCTGTTTATCCTACAGTATTGTTCAATGCCATGGTTTCTTTATTGATTTTCTATCTTGATGGTCTATCTATTATTGAAAATGGGATATTAAAGTCTCCTGTTACTCTATTGCTATTAATTGGTCACTTTGTGATTATAGTTATTTTCTTAATATTTCTTTTAATTTTTATATCAAGTTTAAAAATAATTCACGCACTACCATTATACTACTACATTGTTCTGTGTTAACTATGTATTTACTTTTACCCTTGAGATTTATGCTTCCACATGCTTTCATTCATTGTTCAGCTTGTTTCACAATCCCAGATCAAGTTATCTTACAAAGCTGTAACAATCAAAACAATATGGTACTGTTAGAAATATAGACACACAGATCAATGGAACAGAACAGAAAACCCAAAAATGAACCTACAACTGTATGGTCAATTAATCTTCAATAAAACAGGACAGAATATCCTATAGGGAAAATACAGTCTCTTCAGCAAATGGTGTTGGGAAAACTGGAAATCAACATGCAGAAGAATGAAACTGGACATTTTCTTAAACTTTACACAAAAATAAGTTCAAAATGGATAAAAGTACTAAATGTGAAACCTGAAACCATAAGAATCCTACAGAACATAAGCAGTAGCCTCTTTGATATCAGTCATAAGAATGTCTTTCTAGATATGTCTCCTGAGGTAAAGAAAACAAAGGCAAAGCAAGCTATTGGGACTTCATAAAATAGCTTCTGCGTGTAAAGGAAACAGTCAACATCAGTTTCATGAAGTTTAAAATTTCTGCCTGCAGCTATCCTTGCTTGACAAATAAATATCCTTGCTGACAAATAAATAAATAAAATCTTTTTAAAAATTAAAAAAAATTTTGAACCTTTATAGAAATAATTTATTTCTTTAGGCCTGGTTTCTAGCATCTCTGATCTATTAATTTCCAGGAAGATGTTGACCCCAGGCAGGATATTTTAAGAGGCTCTCTGTTAACTTTCTTGGACTGAGCATCAAGTCAATTTAATGTTTATAGGACTGAACTAGCACATTTAACCAAATGACTGTCTTCTAAAATAAGGATGACTGCCTCCAAGATCATTTTTCCTTGTAGTGGTCACAATGGGTATCTACAAGTCTACTCTGTAGTTTCTCTGAGTGGGAAAGACTATGCTTAAACAATTGGCAAAGCATAGTCTATGTAAAAGTCACAGTCATTTTCAGAATCTGAAGTAATATATTGTAACTATTATTATAATAGTTTTTTAATGATATTCAAATCACTATCACCACTAACATCACCAGAAAAGAAGCAATCTATTATATTCCTTACAAAAGTTTTTGCTTTTTTTATGGTTTTCTATTTTATGGTGTGCTATTGTTTATAGCACTCTGATGCTTGAAAATACAATTTCATTGACCATTGATTTTATTCTGTGTTATTTAACAGGCACTGGGATGCATGGAGATTTACAGAACTAACTTCCAATGCAGTATGATTAGAAAATACAAAATTCTGTCATGTTATTGTTGATCATACAAAAGTAAAATATAAGTTGGTTTCCTTGCAATTGTTTCCTAAATTATTTATTGGGTTTCTCCATATTAATTAGTGTTGATTACTTTATGAATTGGGACTTTAGGAGCAACTAAAAATGAGAAGGCCTACACACAACCCAACATAGACTTTTAAATACATCTAGGTTCATAAGCTTTAATTATTAATATAAACTCAAATATAGGCTGAGTTTAAATGACAAGAAAGAGAAACACAAATATATACTTATAAAAACGATGTACTCCAGTCACCAGTGATTTTGGCAATGTTATTCTTTTTTTTTTTCACTAACTTACATGTATTTTTAAAGCTTTTTACAATATGTAAATGTGTATAATAAATGTCAGCATTGGGAAGGCTTGCTTAACCTAAATAAGTAATTATACTCACTTTTTCTCTATGAATGGCAATACTTCCTGCAGCACACAATTTAGAATATATTTTATGTCCTCCACAACTGAATAGTTAAGGTTATACAGGATAAAAGAAAATGGCTATAATTAGCTTATAACTTTAATGCAACAATATAAAGAAATATCAGAAGTGGGTCTTAAAGTATATGTCTCTGTTCTATGAATGAATGAGATTATCCAAAGCCTGTATGTGTCCTAGAAGTTTTCTAGATGGATTCAATAATGGAAACATTTGTTACAGAATGTGAGACCTAAAGCATTAATTTATTCCTGAATAAACGTAGTGGACTTAGATTGGAGTTTTGCTTCACTACAATCTATGACAAAACAATAAAGATATAATAATTTAATATTAATAATTATTATCAAGCCTAAAAAATCAAAGTAGACTCAGCCATTAACAGATTTTAGAAAAGAAAATCATATGTGTAAATGAATGATATACTAGTTATAATACCATATGATGTAGAAAGGATGAAAGATGGATATAGTTAGATACATATAATTTTCTTATAATTTTAATTTTTAATGAAAGTAGTATTACTTAATCCGGTGGTAGACGTGGCTTAGAGGCAGTTAGCTGCCAAAACCCAAACAATGCCAAATTTTTATGAATTAGAAGATACTTATGAATATAAAAATAAATTAAAAGCTAATAAAAATGTAAGCATAGCAGAGCAGATAATAATCGGGAGGGAGGTAAAATTTTAAATGACATATTTATAATACTTTATAGAAAAACAAATTCTACTTTGTTTCTTAATATTAAAAAATTAAATCAGGGGAGACTGCCAAGTTTACACAGCATTATGGGTTGAATTGCCCCATCAAAATTCATATGTTGAAGTTCCAACTCTTAGTATGTCAAAATGTAACATTTTTACTATACTCACATTTTCCTGGAGTAAGCATCTAAGACACAGATATTATATTATTTGGAAATTAGGTCACTGTAAAGGTAATTAGTTAAATTCATTGCAGTGGGCCCTAATCTAATATGACTGGTGTCTTTAAATAAAGGGGAAATTTAGACAAAGACACATACAGAGAAAACTCGATCTGAACAGGATCACAGCCATATACAAGCCAAGGACAGAGGTCAGGAACAGAGTCTTATCCTTATAGCACCTTGATTTTATAGTTCTATCTGCCAGACTGGCAAAATATAAATTTCTGTTGTTTATGCAACCTAATTCATAACACAGTTGTGACAACTGTAGCAAAGTAATACATATGGCATATTCTACTTTCAGTGTTATTTGATTTGGCAGGTGAGTTGTTATACACTCCTTAGTGGATTTTGACTTCCATGACCACTGTCCTGGCATATTCTAATATTCAAATGGTGACTATACTTACCATTGAACTTCAACTTAAATAATAAGTTGGAGAGGGGTGTCAAAGTGTCACACACACACACATACAAACACACACACATGAGTTGAGAGAGTGGGAGAGAGCTTAAAGAATTGGCTCATTATGGGGGCTGACAAGTCTGAAATCTGAAGGGCAGACTGGAATCCTGGAAACGCAGGCAAGAGTTGAAGTTGCAGTCTTTGGTAGGTGAATCAAGCAAGGTTTCTGTTACAGACTGGAGGCTGCATTTTTCCTTCTCTGGGATACTTAAGACCTTCAACTGATTGGGTGAGGCCCATACATATTATTGAGAGTGATTTCCTTTTTTTAAAGTCAACTGATTGAAAAGTTAACCAAATGTACAAAATACCTTCATAGTAACATCTATACTAGTTTTCTTTTAAATTAAATTAAAGTTTAATTTTATTATAGATAATATACAGTGTTTTATTAGTTTCAGGTGTATTATATGGTGATTCAGCAATTCCATATATTACTCAGTATTTATAATGATAAGTGTATTCTTTATCTAATTTAAATTCAATTATTCAGCATATCGTACATCATCAGTTTCAGTTATAGAGTTCAGTTATTCATCAGTTGGATGTAACACCCAGTGCTCATCACATTATCAAACAATTGGGTGCCATTGTCTAGCCAAGTCAACATTTATCATTGGTCATCACACGAATTGATGTCCTCCTCTTTGAATGAAATCTCAAAAGGGACCATTATTCAAAGTCACCCTCAGATAGTTAAAAAAAAAAAAAAATTCATGAACAGACTCAGTTCAACTATTAAAATTCAATTTGTTAATAAAAATTCCAAATTTCATCTAACATTAATGTTTATAGGCATCCATTTAAAGATTAAAAAAATATTCTTTATCTCCCTCCTTCTCAAGTGTCCACTCAAATAACAATATATGGATGTTTGAATAGAAACAGTCCAAAAACAAATTCACACATGCTGCTCATTTTTCCTTAAAACAAGCATGAGGGGAAAAACAAACAAACAAAAAAATATATATATGCACTCATATATATATTTATAGAATCTATATATGTGTATATATATATAGTTTTCAGAAATAGTACAGGTAAACTGAAAATTCAAGCAGGAAAAAAATTTTCCCAAGTCATATCTTAACAACATATAAAAATGTGAATTACATACAGATAGATTGTTTATGTAATTGTAGATAGTAGCCAATTGAGCTTCTAGAAGAATATATTCATAACTTCATGTTATGGATTTAAGGAAATTGCATTCAATGTATTAAAAAAGGCATATATATTTTTAAAGGATTTATTTATTTATTTTAGAGGGTGAGTCTGAGAGGGGCAAGGGGCAAAGGGAGAGGAAGAGAGAGCACCTGGAGCAGACTCCCTGCTGAGCACAGAGTTTAACACAGGACTCCATCTCAAAATCCTGAGATCCTGACCTGAGCCAAAATTAAAAGTCAGATGCTCAACTGACTGAGCCGCCCAGGTGCCCCAGAATTAGGCAAATATATCTTAAACAGGACACAGGAAGCATACCATGAGAGAAAACACTGATAATTGGAGTGCAATAAAAGTAAACATTCTCTTCCAAGAACATTATTTGAAGAGTTAAAGGGAAAGCATAGGTTATATTTTAATACATGTAAGTGAGAGAGTATACAGGAAACTCCAGCAAATAATAATCTAAGCAAACAAACAACCCAATAGAAAAATATGACAAATATGTGAATGAGAACATCAGAAAGATGATATTCACATAACTATTACACATGTGAAAATGTACTAAAGTTTATAAGTCACAAAGAAATGGGAAGTAACCTATGATATTAAACCTCTAGATATACCCGAGATTGCCTCCAAATTATAAAGGCTGATTATATTATGTGTTGGGTAGATTATGGAGCAACTGGAACATCCCCTTTTTAGGCTGTTTTTATTAAAAATAAATACACTTTGGAAAAGAGTTTGATCTGATAAACCTACACATGTGCCTTTTCTACAACTCAGAAATTCCACAGCCTATTACAAAAAGTACCTATGTCTATCAGTGATGTGACAGAAATGTCCATAACAGCTTTGATAATAGCCAATTAGTAATTAGAGAGGATATGTAAAACTTGTACATTCATTAATAAACTTAAATACAATTTTAAAAGTACTGAAAGAAGAAACAAACCTAGACAGTTAAGAGTATTTACAATTTGATTTCACTTACAATATATTCAAAACAGGGCAAACCTAATTAACTGTGGTAGTAAGACAAGGGACAATAATTGAGAGGGGTTAGGATGTTGGTGGTGTTAAATTCATCAGATCTTTGTTGTTTTAGATTTTGCTAGTTCTTCTATCTGTAAACTTAAGACTTACATACTTTTTAAATAAATTTTACCTAAAAAGCCATTATATTATAGAAGAGACAAATCCACAAAGATAAAACGAATGGGGGAAGAGAGTAATTTTGGAAACTGGAAAGCAGATGGATAAGTGGTAAATATGGGTGCCATGTACTTATTTTTTATTCAAAGAATCCATTTTAGCAGGATGTACCTAGATTCTCTGAATTTTTCTTGTTATAGAGAATGCCAGTTAGAAGGATTTTGTGATCAGTCAGGTGTAGAAACAGATCAAAAACTAAGTGGCCTCTCTGGGTTACTCCGAAATGTACATATTTTGCAAAATACTTGACAAGGTATTTATAGATACAATAAAACAAAAATGCATCTAATAGCAAATATTATAAATTATTTAGAGGATGAAAGGGTGCTGCTGTTCTTTTTATTTTTCCTTAAAAACACTTTAACCAATTTTTTACCCTCATTCTCAAAGATACAATTCCTTATTCTTTGAGGATTCCTATGGTTTTTAGATGGCTTTTCACTTTTTTTTTTCTTTTTCCCATGTACTATCTGGTCTCTATATACTACATTTGATAGTTGTTTCGACTACTAACTAATACATTTATCTACCACCAATAAATTATGCCACCTTGTTAAAAAAATTTTTTAATGTAAACCAAACTCCTTTAGGTGATTCTGAGTTACATGTTAACTTTTTTTCCTTGATACCAATATATATATAAATAATTAATTTTAAGTATAAGTTTGCCTAATGAATTAAGTCATGATTTTTTCTCAACTCAGTTCCTAGATTTATGTCAC
This sequence comes from Lontra canadensis, assembly GCF_010015895.1. Classification (NCBI taxonomy): domain Eukaryota; kingdom Metazoa; phylum Chordata; class Mammalia; order Carnivora; family Mustelidae; genus Lontra; species Lontra canadensis. Next base: position 1,282,414 of record NW_022631192.1, on the reverse strand, counting down.
AGTATAAACTCCAGGTTTCATGTCTGATTAGTCCAAGAGTAAAGTCTTAACAGTATTGACATCACGGAGTTCTAAAATGTTGTAATCGTTAAGTATTATATATATATAATTCTCCTGTTTGGTTCCAAGTGTCACGTATTCTCATTATTGAGAATAAGAGTGTCATATAAAATTATTTGATTTAAACGTACTCTACATCAGAGCATAAACCTCATCCTTACAAAATATTATTTCATCACCTATGCCTTTCACACTCAGCTTCCTAACCATCCATCTTTAAATTACTTCTGCTGATATAAACTAACTTTTACCCTTGCTGAACACCCATATGTTTGTCCCTATTGATACTGTGTTCTCATAATATCTCCATAATTCTATGATGTTCTCCCACCCTGACCCTCATGTTACTTTGTCAGTCATTAGAATTATTGCATTAACCTAGCTTGTCATGATTAACTACCACCACTTGGCTTATAGCATTTTAAAGAGGACTTAATCTCCATTCTATCAGCAAATATAAGTTTTATAGCAGTCCCTTCTATCATCAGCCTGGTCTATAGAAGACAGCCAGCAGGTGACTTTAATAATGCTGATGTTCTTCTCAACAACATACTTCTGAGTCCTAATGGCTTCCATAAATGGTGTCTTTCTTTGGCCTTTCCTGAGGAATGTAATCATTTAATGGTTTTACAGCCATATGCAGAATGCCCATTTTCTCAAATTTTAGTCCTTTTCTGACTGTGTTTAACAGCAGTTCCGCCATTTTAAGAATTGTGGTATAATTGATGAATAATGTATTAATTTCAGGTATATATCATAATGACATAATACTTGTATATTTTGCAAAATAATCACTATATTAAGTCTAGTTAACATCTGTCACCATATATATTTACAATCTCTTTCCTCTTGTGATGAAAACTTTTAAGATCTACTATCTCAGCAACTTTCAAGTATTCAATACAGTATTAACTATAGTCACCATACTGTACATAACATCTCCATGACTTATTTTATAACTAGAAGTTTGTAACTTTTCATCATCTTCACCCATTTTATAACTCCATCCCCACTTTCTTCCCCTGGCAACAATCAGTCTGTTTTATGTATCTATGGGCTTTTTTTTTTTTTAGGTTTTGTTGTGGCTGTTTTATATTCTACATACGAGTGAGAGCATATGGTATTTGTCTTTCTCTGTCTGATTTATTTCACTTAGCATAATGCCCTCAAAGTCAATCCATGTTGTCACGAATGGCAAGATTCCTTTCTTTTTTTTATGGCTGAATAATATTTCATTACAGATATATATAATATATTCCTCCAGTCATACATCAATGACCACTTAGATTGTTTCCATATCTTGTGTTTTATAAATTATGCTGCAATAAACATGGAGTTTCATCTATCTTTTCAAATTGTGCTTCATTTTCTTCATATAAATTCCCAGAAGTTAAATTTCTGGGTCATATGGTAGTTCTGTTTTTAATGCTTTGAGAAATCTTCATACTATTTTCCAAAGTGGTTGTACCAATTTATATTCCAACAGTGCATAAGAGTTCCCTTTTATTCACATCCTTACCAATACTTCTTATTTCTTGCTTTTTTGATAATAGCCATTGTAACAAATGTGAGATGTTATAGCATTGTGGTTTTGATTCATATTTATGTGATGATTAGTTGTGTTGAGCACATTTTCACATACCTTTGGAAAAATATATATTGAAATCTTCCAATTTTTTGAATTGGATTGTTTGGATTTTGCTATCGAGTTATATGAGTTCTTTATATATTTTGGATATTAACCTCTTGTCAGATATATAATTTTCAAATACCTTCTCACATTTGGTAGCTTTCTTTTTCATTTTGCTGATGGTTTCTTTTGCTGTGCAGACAATTTTTATAATTTGACATAGTCCCACTTGTTTATACTTGCTTTTGTTGTCAGATTCAAAATATCATTGCCAAGGCTAAATGTCAAGAGCTCACTGCCTATGTTTTCTTCTTATGGTTTCAGGTATCTTATGGTTTCAGGTATTACTCAGGTATTATATTCAGGTATTATATTCAAGTCTTTAATCCATTCTGAGTTTACTTTTGTGTATGTTGTAAGACAGTGGTCCAGTTTATTTTTTTTGAAATTTTTATATTTTTTAATTTATTTTGAGTGTTCCAGAATTCATTGTTTATGCAGCACACCCAGTGCTCCATGCAATATGTGCTCTCTTTAATACCCACCACCAGGCTCACCCAACCGCCCACACTTCTCCCCTCCAAAACCCTCAGTTTGTTTCTCAGAGTCCACAGTCTCACATGGTTTATCTCTCCCTCCAGTTTCCTCCAACTCACTTCTCCTCTCCATCTCCCTATGACCTCTGTGCTATTCCTTATGCTCCATAAATAAGGGAAACCAAAGGATAATTGACTCTCTCTGATTGACTTATTTCACCCAGTATAATCTCTTCCAGTCCCATCCTTGTTGATACAAAAGTTGGGTATTCATCCTTCCTGATGGAGACATAATACTCCATAATATATATGGACCATATCTTCTTTATCCATTCATCCATTGAAGGGCATCTTGGTTCTTTCCACAGTTTGGCGATTGTGGCCATTGCTGCTATAAACATTGGGGTACAGATGGCCCTTCTTTTCACTACATCTGTATCTTTGGGATAAATACCCAGAAGTGCAATTTTACAGGCTCATAGGGTAGCTCTATATTTAACTTCTTAAGGAATCTCCACACTTTTCCAAAGTGGCTTCACCAACATGCATTCCCACCAACAGTGTAAGAAGGTTCCCCTTTCTCCACATCTTCTCCAACACATGTTGTTTAATGTCTTGTTAATTTTTGACTATTCTAACTGGTGTAAGGTGGTATCTCATTGTGTTTTTTCTTTGTTTGTTTGTTTGTTTGTTTTTTAATCTCATTGTGGTTTTGATTTGAATCTTCCTGATGGCTAGTAATGATGAATTTTTTTTCATATGTCCGTTACCTATTTGTATGTCTTCTTTGGAGAAGTTTCTGTTCATGTCTTCTGCCCATTTTTTGACATGGTTATCTGTTTTGTGTGTTGAGTTGAGGAGTTCTTTACAGATCTTGGATATCAGCATTTTATCTGTACTGTCATTTGCAAATATCCTCTCCCATTCCGTGGGTTGCCTCTTTGTTTTGTTGACTGTTTCCTTTGCTGTGCAGAAGGTTTTGATCCTGATGAAGTCCCAAAAATTCATTTTTGTTTTTGTATGCTTTGCCTTTGGAGACATATCATGAAAGAAGTTGCTATGGCTGGAACAGTTCTAGTAGTCAGTTTATATTGTCTCCTGGAGTCCCTACCATGTTCATCTTGTATCTTAGGATACTTTGCCATAATTATCCTCCATCATCCCACCACCTCTTGATTTGCCACTCACACTTCAATTCTGTGGATAATTTTCCAATTTCTAATTTCTGCTGGCACATACCGGTTATATATTTTGGTTGTTTTGGATATAGTAACTTTCCTTCTTTATAGACCCAGCAAATCTCTATGTAGATTGTGCTGACACTTAACTGTAGTCATAAGTCCATTTGTCGGGAAAGTAGCTGGGTGCCAATTGAGTGTTTTGTTTCATCTTCTTAAATTCAGAGAGTAGACTCTGCATTTTCTCCTACCACAGGAGTGGGGATGATTCTTAATAGGTTAAAATGGGCCTCTTCTTCAGGTTTAGAAATTACAGAAGAGAAGGGGTGGGTCAAAACCTTTGCATATTTCCACCCAGATGTCCTGTCAATTTGCCAAGGCTTCATATTTTTTTAATCAGAGCTCTTACTTAAGCATAATTATTATTCTTTGATTGTTTAATCATCTTTGAAGTTACCTGCTCTTGATTATTAATTCTAAGAGTGCAGTGTTTGGACTTGGCTCTGTGCCCACCTATTCTGATATGGGAGATGATAGCTCCTTTGTTAGCAAACAAATATATCCTTTGGGTTTCATACCAGATATTTAATTGGCTATTGCTGACCCTTAGCACTTTATGATTTTTCAGTCCTACACTAAACATACTTATTTTTATTATTATTATTACTTTTCCATATATTCACATGCCTGATGCATCACACCAGCTAGTAACTTCCCTTCCATAGCCATCTCCTCAACTCATCACTGATTAAAGTATTAATGGAGCTTACACTGTGGACCATGATCTATCTGTGCTTACCAACCACTAGTGATTTGGTCTTCATTTCCTGGTAAACACTAAGTGATTCTCCTCTTTAACCAAATTGTATCACATATTTTCTCCATCCACTCCTGGGACCAACTATTTAAGATTGGCTTTAAAGAAAACAAAAGCTGAGACAGGTTTTGAGTGAAAAATATTTATTGGAGACCAGTATCTCTAAAAGATAGAGAGAGAAAAATCAGAATTATATATAAGGCCACATCAACCATCAATACAGATCTGAAAAACTCATTGCTAACTGTTTAGGTAGTTCTGTAGTGAGTAGTGTCCAAAACTGTGGGGAGCTATATAGCAAGAAGTTTCCACCAGAGCTATATCTGATCTTTATTACCCCATCTCATTCAGCCAAAATGTTTGAGATTCTAGAAAGATCAAGACTCCAGGCAAGAGGTCTCTTTGCAGTTGAAGAATACCCTAAATTGCCTGATAGCTGAAGACCCACTGCTGACTACATTCTGTGTCTTCTAAATGGCTGTCCTTTCCTGTGTCTTCACAGTTTTCCTTCTGTGTGTGTCTGTATCCTAACCTCCTTTTTGTATAAGCACAACAGTCATATTAGATTAGAGCCCACCTTAGTAACCTCCTTTTAACTTCTTTATTTCTTAGATGATCTCATCTCTGCAGTCACATTAAGAACTTTGACATAAAAATATTGAGGGAACACAATTTAACCCATAACAAACAGTTTTTAATTAATTATTGAGATCCAAGCCATTATAAAAGAGTTATTTCTGTTATTTATTATTGTTTAAACATAGATTTAAGGTTGGAAAAATGAAGCTTCAAAGTTGTCATATAAGAATTAGTACTACGTGAAAAGGTTGTTCAACTATTAAGTTATTAATCATTCTATATACTTTTCATTTGACTTTCAGGTTATCTACAAAAGAAATTTTTGAAAAGACAGAATTGAGTTTTTCCTCATCTAGAGTCTTAATCTTCCACTATAAAAGTACATAATTAAATTAAAAAAATACTTAACCGATTTACATGCAATGCTTTGTCTCATTGATTTTCTTCAGAACATCACTTCAGTTCTGTGCAGTACTTCAGTGTTTTTAGCAATGCCAGCAAAATGGAAGGTTCTCAAGAATGTTTGTTGAATGAGTAACCAAGTAACAAATTGAGAGACTACTTCGTCTCTCATAGAAGTAGAGTAAAACACTATTAGAAGGTTTTTGACTAGGTTTTCAAAATTTGCTAATAAGATAAAAATTTATCATTTATTCATTTTATTTCCAAAATATACATATTACCATATGACAGAAAATATATATTTTTCAGGTTTAGAAAATTATATGAAATTATATGTATTAGTTATATAAAATTATTTATTTCCTATATTTAATGAAAAGGTTGGTTTCAAAATAATGTTTATGTATACTGCTTGAAAGAAACTAACTTCATTGTTTCCTATATATATCCTAAGCTATATTCCAAGATCCAACTGGATCCTGCTACTCAGTATTTTTTTTTAACGTACTAGCATTCAGTATGTATAAATATTCAATTTTAGGTTTCATCTATACAAAACATTGCTATGACATTGTCTATTTCACCTCTGTGTTACTCATGACTGAATATCCATCTGAGACATTTCAAAATTAATTTTGAAGACTTTTTTTTTTTTCTTCATAGGCCTGGATAGTCATTTCTATATGGCAATGAGAAGCACAGGAGAGGTTAAGTTTTACTTTGATGTGTTAGGTTGCAATGAATACTAGAGAAAAAATTCTAGTTCAACCTTAGGAAAGATTTTGGCTGTTTTTCATATATCTGTTCAAACTTCTAATATTTTATTTGATGGTTTATAATATCTTCTGTGTGTTTTTGTGTAAATGAGTCACCAAATAAATTTACATGCAAATAAAATCTTTCAAATGTTAGCTGTATATGTTATGATTTTACTATAATGTATGAGAAGTCTGTCTCACTGTGTCTGTATTATGTACTTTTATCATGACTCTATGTAATCCAATATTTGTTTTTATCTACTTAATTCACTGGAATGGGAGCTCTTTGAGAAAACCAAAAATCTATTTGCCATAGCTATATTAACTCCCCAAAATCACATCAGACATATTGAAATGTAATTCCACTTGGCAATTGCTTTTGACCAGTTTCACTTTGTGTACTTCCTCCATGATGCTAAAGCAAGAAAAAAAAAGAAAGTGCCAAAGTTTATGAGTTCCCACTTCTATATTTGTGTGTGTGTGTGTGTGTGTGTGTATTTACATATATATGAAATATTTTCCACAATGTAGATTACTTTCTCTATTATACAAAAAAGGATCCATAATAGTTTTGTGATAGTACCTGGTATGTTCTTCTGTTTATCATAATACATTTGATTGGGATCAGAATGTTTGTTTTTAGACAACTTATTGACAATATTTAGGAACTATGAATACTATGATAAACTGCAAATATTCTGGAGACTATGAAATAAAATTTTGTTTAAAAAATCCTTTACATTCTTCCATAAGCTGCTATTTGATTATTAAAGTTCTTTAAAAACAAATGAAGTATAAGAAATGAAAAGAATATTAATTCCAGAACTTACACAGAGTGAATCTGTCACTAGAATAAATAACCTAATGAATAATGCCTTAAACTCTTCTTAATTTTTAATTAAAAAAAAAAAAACTAGAAAAATGGAACCAAAGACTAACAAAATCTTAAAAAAAAAAAAAAAAACAAACCAAAACCCACAAACAATGTGCTTTGAGAAATGGGAACATTTTGAACAATTACACCAGAATTGTTTATGCATAAGGTGGGATTGTATTTGCTATTCAGTGGTTTGAGGCTTATAACTTGTAGGTTACTGGAGGTCAGAAAATAGAAGCATAGCCTGATAATTGGGGTTTTATAAAAGTTTAGAGAGTCCTCTAAGTGTATTTTAAAGAAGGAAGTAAAGGTCTTATAACAAATGTATACTTGCTATATATGCAATTAAATTAAAAGGAGGAGTTTTAAATAAGATGCAACCATCAGCTAATTGAATAAACAACAACAACAACAAACTTATTGTCTCACAACAATAAACATTTCTTTCCATGGATCAAAATATAGAAAGGGAAATTAGAGAATTGATTCCATCTACTATAGCACCAAGAACCATAAGATACCTGGGAATAAACCTAACCAAAGAGGTAAAGGATCTGTACTCGAGGAACTACAGAACACTCATGAAAGAAATTGAAGAAGACACAAAAAGATGGAAGACCATTCCATGCTCTTGGATTGGAAGAATAAACATTGTTAAAATGTCTATACTGCCTAGAGCAATCTATACTTTCAATGCCATTCCGATCAAAATTCCATGGCATTTTTCATCAAAGAGCTGGAACAAACAATCCTAAAATTTGTATGGAATCAGAAGAGACCCTGAATTGCTAACGAAATATTGAAAAAGAAAAACAAAACTGGGGCCATCACATTGCTTGATTTCAAGCCTTACTACAAAAGCTATGATCACCAAGGCACCATGGTACTGGCACAAAAACAGACACATAGACCAGTGGAACAGAATAGAGAGCCCAGATATGGATCCTCAACTCTATGGTCAAATAATCTTCTACAAAGCAGGAAAAAATATACAGTGGAAAAAAGACAGTCTCTTCAATAAATGGTGCTGGGAAAATTGGACACTATTGAAACTCGACCATTTTCTTACACCATACACAAAGATAAACTCAAAATGGATAAAAGACCTCAACATGAGGCAGGAATCCATCAGAATTCTAGAGGAGAACATAAGCAGAAAAAAGACAGTCTCTTCAATAAATGGTGCTGGGAAAATTGGACACTATTGAAACTCGACCATTCTCTTACACCATACACAAAGATAAACTCAAAATGGATAAAAGACCTCAATGTGAGGCAGGAATCCATCAGAATTCTAGAGGAGAACATAAGCAGTAACCTCTTTGACATCAGCCGCAGCAACTTCTTTCAGGATATGTCTCCAAAGGCAAAAGATACAAAAACAAAAATGAATTTTTGGGACTTCATCAAGATCAAAAGCTTCTGCACAGCAAAGGAAACAGTCAACAAAACAAAGAGGCAACCCACGGAATGGGAGAAGATATTCACAAATGACAGTACAGATGAAGAGCTGATATCCAAGATCTATAAAGAACTCCTCAACTCAACACACAAAACATGTCAAAAAATGGGCAGAAGACATGAACAGACACTACTCCAAAAAAGACATACAAATGGTTAACAGACATATGAAAAAATGTCCATCATTATTAGCCATCAGGGAGATTCAAATCAAAACCACATAGAGATAATTCTGCTTTAGGTTATATTTTGTCAGTTTGGGCTCCAAACTGCATGCTGGGTCCTGACTTGGCCCATATGCCATTATCCTTGGACAAGCTAGCTGGCATGTTTCTCCCATGGTTTTACTAGAAGTGCAAGAAAACAAGTGGAAATAGGTGATGCATCATATGGCTTATCCTAATTGGCATACTGTAACTTTCACCCACATTCAATTGGTCTAAGTCCGTCTGTCATGGGTAGTTCCATGTATTAAATTGTCTGGGCTAGTGGATGCCCCATAAGCTCATAAAATATTCTTTCTGGATATGTCTTTGACGGTTTTGCTGGAAGAAATCAGCACTTTATTCTATAAAGTGAATAAAAAAAGAGTACCCTCATTAATGCAGGTGGGTATTATTAAAAACAATTATAATTACTCATAAATGGGCGGTATTTGGATGAAGCCTCTCTATTTTAGCTGATTCTACTATAATTAGACACAAAATTTATCCTGGGAAAATTTATCTCAAATTTTATTCTAACTATGCCATTCTCAGGAAAATTACTAATAAATTTGAAAAATCCTATAGCCAACACAGCAATAGATTTAGTAATCATATACAAAAAATTTCAAAATCCTCATTCACATTTTCTGCCAGTTGTGTGTGTATATATATCATGCATTTTTATAAAATTTAATTCAATATCTGAAAATTTTTCTCAAAATAATCTGATTTTATAATTATTTGGCCATTGTTTTTTACATAAGAAAATGTTCAAACCTAATAGTGATCACGAAAAATAAAAAAAAACTAAGACTTTTCACACATATCTGACAGATATATATTTTTAAATCCTGAAAATATGGAACATTAGAGTACATTTGGATCAATAAAAATTGAAAGTTTAGGTTAAATTGATACCATCTTACTAAAAGCAATTTGATGATGTCTTTCTCTCTCTTTCTCTTTCTCTCTCTCTCTTTTTTATTTTTTCACTATTTCAAATTTTGATTTAAATTCTAGTAGTTAATTAACATATAGTGTAATACTAGTTTCTGGAGTAGAATTTAGTGATTCATCACTCTGGTACTGGTCAGTTCTATGAAGAAAAAATATATAAAATATTTTAAAAATACATAAAATATTATCAAAAGTTCACATCCAAAATGTATAAAATGTGTACGTATAATTTTATCCTTTTATTGTTATGTTAATCACCATAGAGTACATCATTAGTTTTTGGTTTTTTTTTTTTCCAAAGATTTTTATTTTATTTATTTGACAGAGATCACAAGTAGGCAGAAAGATAGGCAGAGAGAGAGGAAGGGAAGCAGGCTCCCTGCCGAGCAGAGAGGCCAATGTGGGGCTCAAACCCAGGATCCTGGGATCATGAACTGAGCCAAAGGCCAGATTTAACCCACAGAGCAACCCAGGCGACCCTCATTAGTTTTTGATGTAGTGTTCCACAATTCATTATTTGTGTATAACACCCAGTGTTCCATCAATCCATGCCTTCCTTAATACTCATCACCAAACTCACCTAGTTCCCTACTCTCCTCCCTTCTAAAAACCCTCTGTTTCCTGGAGTCCATAGTTTCTCATGGTTCACCTCCCACTCCAATTTCCCTCTCCTTCATTTTTCCCCTTCCTTCTCCTAATGTCCTCCATGTTATTCCTTTTTGTTCCACAAATAAGTGAAATGATATTATGTATAGTTTTAATGCAATGATTTCAAAATTAAATATGTGGTTAATACAAACCAGCTGGTAATAAAACATTGCCAACTTCTTTGAAGCCCCTCTGCTTTTCACTAATCATATTCTCCTTTGTCACCCAAAGATAAAGACTGTCCTCGATTATTTCTTTGCTTTTCTTTATTGTTTTACCACAGAAAATTATACCCACAAACAACATATTTTTCAAGTTCTACGTTTTATTTTTTTTCAAGTTCTACATTTTAATTACACGATAATCCCTAGTAGAATTTTTATTTAAATGTTGTAAAATCTGTACAACAGTTTTAAATAACTAACATCCTTTCATTTATGAATTCCCTTTCTATGAACATAGTTTAAATTTCCTTTAATGTGTTTTTATAAATTTTTATATAATTAAATATCAAAAATAATGGTATATTTTCTTATATTATCTTGCAACAGATAGGATACAGTATTTTTTAAGGAATACTTGTATTTTATCCCTAGTTTAAATTTTATTCACATAAGTTTACAACATCTTATTATCACTTTAATATTAGTAAAACCTTTAATTATGACCCCTTACATTCTTTACTCATATGTGTGTATATATATTTAAATAATCAGTCTCACAAGATGTGATTTTTGGTCTTTCAAAGACAAACTATTTTATTCTGCTATTACTCTTTATCCATCTTCTATTTCATTAACTTCTCATATGATTACTTTTGCTTTCTATTTATTTTGCATTGATTTTACTATTCTTTTTTTACTTTTGTGAGATAAGTATTTATTGATTTTTCTACCTCTCCTGTTTTATGATATGCAAACTGAAGAATGTTAATTATTCTCTACTTCAGCTGAATGACACATTGTGATATGTAATATTTGGGGATCATTAGTTCAAAATTTTTGTGTCAGTATTAATTTTTTTTTCTTTGTCCAATAAGTTCTTTTGAATATAAGGATATTTTATAGTATGTTCTTGTTATTTTTTTCTAGAATAATTGAACTTTGGCCAGAGAACATAATATTTGTGGTCTTCTTTTTTTTTTTTTTCTTTAAGGTTTGGTATCTTCTACCATGGTTGTAGAAGATATGTTTTATATATGTTTATATATTTTATATATGTTTACCAGAATAAATTTACTTGAGTTTTTAAAAATATTTAATGTATTTTTGTGTTAATTTTTTAGAAAGTCACTGAGAGAAGTATTTTTTTTTAAATCTTACAATAATGTTTTGTCTATTTTTCTTTATAGTTTAGTGCATTTTTGTATAAAAATGACACAAGGTCAGCAGGTACATACTCATTTAGAATTGCTGTGTCTTCCTAGTGAATTGAAAAATTTATTATTCTGAAACATTTTCTTATCTTGAATAAAGATTATTGTCTAAAATAATTTTTTCTGCAATATACCCAATTTCTTTTTATGTAGAGTTCCTTTTGTATGACTTTTTCCTTTTTTTTTAAATTTCTTACTATCTGATACCTATTTTTATTTATTTTTACTTAAACAAAATATTTAGTTGACAGAGCATGAGAGAACACAAGCAGGGGGAGGGGCAGAGGCTCCTCACTGAGCAGGGAGCCCAATGTAGGTCTGGATCCCAGGATCCTGGTATCATGATGTGAGATGAAGGCAGAAGCTTAACTGACTGAGCCACCCAGGCACCCATCGAAACCTACTTTAAGATATATTTCTTATAAATAACAAAATAGTACATATCTGGAATTTGCTTTTTTTTCTTTCTTTCTTTAGTTAGTCTTAAAATCTTTATCTTTTATAAAGGTAGACTATTCAGTCAATTTATATTTATTTATTATTGCTGAATTGTTGAACTTAAAACTTCTAAATTCCAATGCTTTCTACTTTTTCTGTCCTTTTTCTTCTCTCTTCTGTCTCTTCTTCTATTAAAATGACTGTTTTATATTTCTTACCATTAACTCAGAAGTTACTTACTCTCTTTAGTTTACCCTACATATTATTTTATGTATCCTTGACTAATAAAATCTAGCATTAATTGGCACCTTTTTCCTCTTAACAAATTACATAATAAACTAAAGCTTTAACTATTTTTATTTCTTACTGATATATATGCTATGCTTTTTGGTCTTATTTTTATTTAATAAGTTATCACTTCATTATATTTATCCACATTGTTATTAGAACTATTAATCTTCATTTATTTCAACATTTCCAAACTTTCTTCTTCCTGCTAGAAGAATGCCTTAATTTTCTTTTAGTTTTTCCTATAATGCATATCTGTCAATGATAAGTGGTTTTTAAAATGTCCTTGGAATTTTTAAAATTTTCTTTTCTCTTTATCTTTTTTTTCTTTCTTTTTATTTGTAGTTTCAAGTTTTTATTTAAATTCTAATTAGTCAGCATTCAGCATATAATAGTTTCAGGAGTAGAACTTTCATCCTAAACACTAACTACCTTGAAAAAAATCTCACGATTAAGGGAGATAATGTATAAAATTTACAAAATAATTTTAATTTAAACATTTAGTATAGAGAATAGAAATTTGCTATAAATGTCTAGTAGTTTGAACAGTACGTGGTGTAAAGTTGGAAAGAAAAACTTCAGCATAGGGAAAAATATCAAAAAATTTTTGTAGTTAAAACAATAAAGAGAAGAGTGGTAGCTGATTGCTAGAAGATTTTTCTCATACCTGCATATTCTTCAATCTTAAAAAATCTTATTTTATATTGTAATTTCAAATTAATATTTATGGAGGCTTGTTTTTAAAATCATTTGAATTTTTTCAGAATATACATCTATGATAAACATTTTTCATTTGTGATTTTTTAGTTTTAGGTGGTTAAAAATATATAGATTTTAAGAAATATTAACATTTAGGTAATTAAATAAGTGCAAATAAATACAGTTGTTCTTCATCATTCATGGTCCATATATGTGAATTTGCTTACTCACTAAAATTTGTTTACAAACTTCAAATCAGTGCTCCTTGCACTTTCATGGTCATTACAAATATGTACGGAGGCATAAGGAACACCTGATTGCACATTCTCATCTGGAATCAGATATGGAGACACTGGCTTCTAGTTTTAGGTCTTATAATGTAAAGAAATGTTTACAAAAATTTTTGTGGCTTTTTAATGTCATATTTTTACATTTCTCAATTTTTGTTGGTGGTTTTACTGTTTAAAATGCTTCCCAAACTGTGGAAGTGCTGTCTATTGTTCCCAAACTCAAGAGGACTGTGATGTCACTTATAGGGAAATTATGTGTATTAGGTAAGCTCCTTTCCAGCACAAGTTATTGTGGTGTGGATCATGAGTTTAATATTAATGAATTAACAATATATATTAAATAAGCATCTTTATTATTTTTTAAAAGATTTTATTCATTTATTTGACAGACAGAGATCACAAGTAGGCAGAGAAGAAGTCAGAGAAAGAGGAGGAAGCAGGCTCCCCGCTGAGCAGAAAGCCCAATGCGATGCAGGGCTTGATCCCAGAACCCTTGGATCATGACCCAAGCTGAAGGCAGAGGTTTTAACCCATTGAGCCACCCAGGTGCCCCTAAATAAGCGTCTTTAAACAGAACGCAAACCATAAAACATAATAATGAACAGATCGGTTGTTGAAAATGTGACCAGAAGTCCTCAGGAAACTTTGTATTTCCTCTTAAGCAGTGGTTCTATGGTCATCAATTCAGTGTTCACAGGGACTTCATAGAACATAACTGCCATATAAAACAGAATCTATTATGGTTCTTTGTTTACGGTGATTTGATGATCATTTCAATATATCTCAGTATGTTATTTATATCAGGTCATGAGTTAAATAATTTGAAAGAAATACCACAAATATTAACAAACACTTTTTTTTCAGTATTTTATTTATGTATTTGACAGGGAGAGACACACACACAGCAAGAGAGGGAACACAAGCAGGGGGAGTGGGAAAGGGAGAAGCAGGCTTCCTGCTGAACAGGGAGCCCAATGAGCAGGCCCAGGGACCCTGGGATCATGACCTGAGCCGAAGGCAGATGCCTAATGACTGAGCCATCCAGGAGCCCCTACAAACACTTTTTACTGAAAAATATCAGTATGCCTTTAATATATGTGATAGCTCTATAAGTATATTTTATTTCTACTTGTGTTATTAAAAAAATGCAGGGACTTTGGTAATAAACCAAAAATCCGAGTTCAATGAAGATATGTGGGAAAATATTCAAAAGTAAAATAGCAACTACATGTGGGAAATCAGTGTAAGAAGACTTGATAAGAGATATAGTTTTCAGTATATATTTGAGGAATTCAAGGGAGTTCACTTACTTCTCTGGTGGGCAGATGTTTTCTAAATGGGATGTCAGAAAAATGAGGCTTGCTATTCCAAGTAGGATGGGGGAATAATGGGAATGGTTGAACATGAGTTAGAGGAAACATTTGTATAGCATTATAAGGAAAAGTGATATACTATAAGAAATATGAGAGATGATAAAAACACCCAAAGATATAAATGAGAATATTCATAATTAATGTATAGAAAACAATGATCAAGAGGGTTTTGGTTAAAAAGTAATGAGTATAGAATATCTATAATATATGATTATAAGCTTTCTGTTTAGAATTTGTCTCAAAACTCTTCCTGTTACCACAGGATGAAACAGTTTTCCAATAGTTCAGACAAGTGGTCATGAAATTTATCTCTATGTTAGTACTTTGGGTGGGAAATTACCATACTCCAGGCAAACGGAAACAGTCTTTCCTATTGCTGGCTCCTGGTGGTTTAGAAACTCTGAGTAGGAATTAAACATAAAGAGTGACATCATTGTTTCATTGATAGCCATGTAAAACTACTGAACTGATGGCAAAATCATGACAATGAAAAAAATAGAAATATATGAGAACACCAAACATGATGAAGAAAAGCTAACGGATTCAGTGAATTAAAACCAAGAGATTAACTTCCAAGGAAAAAGGATATAGACATAAAGATATATTTTATAAATAATAAAAAAAGAGTGCTCATCATTTTTGTTATTTTTTTTAAATTTATTTTATTTATTTGACAGAGAAAGAGAGATCACAAGAAGGCAGAGCAACAGCTGGGGAGAGAGGGGGAAGCAAGCTTCCTGCTAAGCAGAGAGCCCGATGTGGGGCTTGATCCCAGGACCCTGAGATCACGACCTGAGCTGAAGGCAGAGGCTTAACCCACTGAGCCACCCAGGTGCCCCTCATCTTAGGTATATTATTAATAAAAAATAAGTTAAAACCAGAAATCAATATTGAAGTATAAGAAATATGATTAAATGAAGAAGCTGTTCCATTTATGGATAATTTTAAATTATTTGCTATGGAAAGTAAAGTTACAAACTTAAGAAAATGCAGAAAATAAGATTCAAAGGAAATTTTCCTCAATATTACATAAAAATATTGATAGCTGTAAGTAAATGTTAACATATTCTTGTTGTGGTTTGGGAAAAAGATAGATATACTGGTTAAATCACGCATACAGAAAAACAAAAAAACAAACACACAAAAAAACAACACAGTAATCTAAGGGTCTGAGACAGTAAAAAAAAAAAAAAAAAACCTTCTCTAAGATACATAGCCAGTAAGTGTCCAAAAATGCCTGAATTAAAATAAAAACTTGTTCTACTTTTTTGATGATATACCAAAAAAATAACACATACGTATATTTAAATTTTGTAGGTACTTAACAAAATATTCAAATTATAATCTATATAGTCCAACAGGGAGGGAAAGATAGGAGTAATAAAAACTGTTTCTGTGCTGGACAAGGGGGAGGAAAGAAAGAGGGACATACTGAGTCAGAAAGAGATGACTGAGTTCACAACTTCTTCAGAATTCGACTGATAAAGGACGTTTCACTAAATTACCAAATTGTTGACAATGCACATTTTGTACAAATTCAACATGGTAGGGTATAAATTATAATTTAAATGTAAACTAGTTTAAATTTATATTTTGTAATGTTTTCCTAGATGTTGCTTGCCTTGGTTTGCTACAGATTTACTACATAGAAAGTGTCAATAACCAGATTACAAAAGTTGGTCTTCTTTATCTTAGCATAGTTTGTAATAAATCTAGGGTACTATTCTTACTTTGTTCATTTCGCTAAACATATAGATCACCCTGGAAGTGGTAGTAAGAAATAACGTTCATAGATTTTTTATTTAAAGTGCCAATAAAACTGAAAAGAGAGGTTGTAAAATCTTATTTATTGCAGAATGACAAAGATTATAAATAATAGTTTTCCAGATGGTTTTGGTCATTATTATTTCCTGAGGCCTAAGCAAATATTTTAGATGGATTTTATTAATGCTAAGAAAAAAAAGGAAATGATGAATGTGGAAACCAACAGATTTTTGTTTCTGCTAATATTTTATATATTTGTATGCTTTTAAATACATTTAAAATTTACATTTTAAAATCAATATAATGAAAATTTATGTGAATAACATAATTTTTTTGGAGACTGGAGTGAGAAATTTAAATCTTTCTTGTGGCAGTTTGAAACAGAAGAATTTGTCTTATTTTAATTAATTTATTAACTTGGTTAATTACCAAAGATATCATTTTCCAAATGTTTTATGTAAGAGCCATTTCTGAATTTGATATCTCATTTATTCTTCAGTAATTTCTTCTATAATTTTTTAGGGATGTTCATTTTAAAAATAGTATTTATTGAGATATAATTGACATATAATATTGCATAGATTTAAAGTATACATTCATATACTCAATATGATGACCACCTCAGTGCTAGCTAACACATGGTTTTTATTTCTTTTTTGTAGTGAGAACAATTAAGGTCTGGACTATGAAGTCTATAATACCGTATTTTTGTCCATAATCACTACAGTATGGATCTCCATTATATCTTTAAAATTAGTTTTGCTTATATATTTTAAATAACTTGCTTCTTTACCATATTTCAGTATCTTTAAATCCTTATTTCCACTTCAATTTTATTCCACGGCTTTCTGTCCTATGGTCCTTTTAGTTTTTTAAATTACAAACTAACTTTTCCTAATATATTTAGAAGTCCTATTATACTCTAGAGTTAATGTTCCTGGCTTTAGCTCTCCATAATATTTTGTAATACAACCTCAATGCTTAACAATTAAAATGAATAATAGTCATTTTCATGAAATATCAGTTTTTAGAAGTACAGCAGTTACAACTGCTTGAATAATGAATTTATTCACTGTTAAGTTGTTGTCAATGAAAATATACCTGTGGAATTGATTTCCTCCACTTTAAATAAAACTATAATTTTATCAATGATGTTTTTGAACCACAGAAATGGAATGCACAGAGATCTTTAGAATAGTAGAATATTACTCTATAATAATATGATGATATCATTGTCTTGTTTTCAAACTTTTTCCATATTTGAACTTTACCTTCTTTTCCATTAGTATAAGATAAAATTTATACTGTTTTTATATTTAATATGCAGTTTGCTATGGTAAGTAGTTATTTATATCTATGGCATTTTTATGCTTTATTCAGTTATTATATTTTAAAAATTCTCATTACAAGTTTTGTATGGACACATGATTATTAATGGATTTCAAAAACACGAAGTTTACTTTGTGTTAGATCTTTCAATGATATAAATTACATATTTTTACTGTTCTAATAAAATGTAAACATCTGGGGCACCTGGGTGGCTCAGTGGATTAAAGCCTCTGCCTTCCGCTCAGGTCATGATCCCAGGGTCCTGGGATCAAGCCCTGCATGGCTGGCTCTCTGCTCAGCAGGGAGTCTGCTTCCCCCTCTCTATCTGCCTGCCTCTCTGCCTACTTGTGATCTCTGTCTGTCAAATAAATAAATAAAATCTTTTAAAAAAATTTAAAAAATGTAAACATCTTTTGTCTGTGACTGGAATAATAATTTCACACAAAATTTTTTTTTTTCAGATATTATACATGTTGATTGCTTTAGAGTGAACTTGATTTAATCTTGATGTTCTCTGGTTTTACATTGATTATTGCATGAAAATACTTATCACCCCAAGAAAATTACTCATAATTCAGTGTCAATATACTCTATGGCAAGAGACCAACAAATATAGGAGTCCTATGAAATTTTTGATGAGTTTTTTTTTTTTGTTTGTTTGTTTGTTTGTTTTTCACCAGGAAGGAATAGGTTTGCTACATTTGGTAATTATGTGCAGGGCAAAAATTTCCATATAGTATTTCAATAATAATAATAATAATAATAAACAACTCTATATCTCAAAGCTTTCATGAGAAAATATATTGATCTTAATATCCTTTGTTTTGAAATCTACACTACAATATGGATTCCACAATATCTTTTGTCTTATTTATCTGTTTCCAGTGCATGGTAACATCCAGTTGTTATTGTAACCTCTCATAAAAGTACCTAAAATTCAGATTCTGCTGTAAAATAATTAAAAGGGTTTAAGATTATTATAAATATTTATATTATATGAAGCGATAGTAGTGAGAATTTGTTATAGCCCCATTTTTCAAGAAGAGAATACTGGAGGGGCACATGGGTGGCTCAGTGGGTTTAAGTCTCTGCCTTGGGCTAGGGTCATGACCCCAGGGTCCTGGGATCCAGCCCCGCACTGGGCTCTCTGCTCATCGGGGAGCCTGCTTCCTCCTCTCTGTCTTCCTCTCTGCCTACTTGTGATCTCTGTCTGTCAAATAAATAAATAAAATCTTTTAAAAAAAAAGAAGAGAATTCTAGAATTGATCCACATACCCATTCAAAGTAGTAGGATAGGCTTATTAACTAAAGGCTTTTTTTTTAATCATGAAATTTCTATACTTATGTTTCTCATAATGGAAACCAATCTATATATTCAAATTTTAACAACAATAAAGGAAAAACTATAGAAAAATAAATGAATACTACCTTATCCCCCCTCTCCACCTCCATACCTGATATTCTGTCAATCATTCCAAGACAGAAAATGTCCAAACTTTTTACAGGAAAATGGGAGAATATTTACTACTCTGAACATAATTATGAATTATGAAATCCTATGTGTGGGACTATCCAGAGGCTTTCTTTTTTATTGAGATATAGTTGGCACATAACATTATATTACTTTTAGATGTACACCATAATGATTGATATTTGTATATATTGTAAAATACCCACCACAATAAGTCCAGTTAACATCCATCACTATAAGGTTAAAATTTTTTCTTCCTTGTGATGAGAACTTTTAAAATTTCTCAACAATTTTTTAAGTATACCATACAGTACTATTAACTATAGTTACCTGCTGCACATTGCATCCCCAGGGTTTACTTAGTTTATAATTGAAAATTTATATCTTTTGACCCATTTCACCCACTTTACTCACCCCAAGCCCCTTACCTCTGGCAATCACCAATCTGTTTTCTCCATCAATGAGCTCTTTTTTTTTTAATTCTACACAAAAGTGAGATCATACAGCATTTGCCTTTCTTCTTCTGACCTATTTTACTTAATAAAACACCCTTAAAGTCTATCTATGTTGTTACAAATAGCGAGTGTTCTTTTTTTTTTTTATGTCTAGATATAACTTAATACACACACACACACACACACACACACACACACACACACACCACATTTTATTTATCCATCCCTTAATGGACACAGGTTGTTTTCATATCATGTAAGGCTTAAGAGAGAAGTCCAATTTCACTCTTTTTCATGAGGCTGTTCAGTTTTCCCAACATCTTTTATTGAAAAAAAACTGTCTTTCTTCTCTGTATAGTCTTGGTTCTTATGTCCTAAATTAGTTGACCATAAATGCAAATGCATGGGATTATTTTTTAGTTCTCTGTTATGTTCTATAAATCTATGTGTCTGTGTTTATGCCAAAACTATACTTTTTTGAATTCTATAGTTTTGTAATACAGTTTGAACTCAGAGACCCTGATGCATCCAGCTTGACCTTTCTCAAGAATGCTTTGGGTTTTCAAGGTCTTTTGTAGTTCCACAGAAATTTTAGGACAGCTTGTTGTATTTCTGTGAAAATAGCCATATAAACTTTGGTAGAGATTATGTGAAATATGTATGTTCCTTTAGGTAGTATGACCATTTTAAAAATAACAATTATTTCAATTCATGAGCATGGAAAATCTTTGTGTTTTCTTTAGTTTCTTTCATCAATGTCTTCTAGTTTTCAGAGTACATGTGTTTCATATCCTGGTTAAATCTATTCCTAAGTATGTTATTCTTTTTGATGTAATTATAAATGGGAGTATTTTCTTAATTTTTTTGATAGTTCAATATTAGTGTATAGAAATGAAACAAATTTTTGTATATTGATTTTGTATCTGTAGCTTTACTAAACTTCTTGATTAGTTCTAACAGTATGTTATGGAATTTAATATATATCATATGTGTATATATATGTATATGTCATATGTGTATATATATTTATATATGAATGTAGTGTTGAATTTGGTTAGCTACTATTTTCTTGAGGAATTTTGAGTCTTTGTTTATCAGGAATATTGGCTTGTAATCTTCCTTATGGTGTCCTTGTCTGGTTTTAGAATCAGGGTAGTGCTGGCCTCATAACATAAGTTTGAGAATGTTCCTTCCTCTTCCATATTTGGTAAGAGTTTGAGAAAAATTTACGTTAATTGTTCTTTAAAAGTTTGGTATAATTCACGAGTGAAGCAGCCAAGTCCTGGACTTTTGTTTGTTGGTAAGTTTTGATTATCAGTTCAATCTTACTAGTAAATGGTCTGTGCAGATTTCTGTTTCTTCATGATGCAGTCTTAGAAGGTTACATGTTTCTAGGAAATTATTCATTTCTTCTAGGAAATTTGTTGCAATTTAATTTCTCATAGTCGTCTCATATGATCATTACTATTTCTGTGATATGAACTGTAACAACTTTTCGATTTTTGATTTTGAGTCCTTTCTCCTTGGTGAGAATAGCTAAAGATTAAAAATTTGTCAGCTTGTGTTCCCCCTCACCAAAGAACCTGCTCTTAGTTTCACTGATCTTTTTTTTTTTTTTTAATGTGTGTTTTGTCTCTATTTATTTCCATTCTGATCTTTGTTATTTTGTTTCTTTACTAGCTTTTGAGTTTGTTTTTCTTTTTCTAGTTTTAGGTATAAAGTTAGGTTATTTAAGATTTTCCTTGTTTCATGAGATAGGCCTTTGTTGCTATCAATATACCCCAGAAAACTGCTTTTGCTGCATTCCAAAAGTTTCAGTATGTCATATTTCCATTTTTAGGTGTCTCAAGGTATTTTTTGTTTTTTCCTTTAATTTCTCCTTTAATTAAACATATTGTTTAATACTACATCTTTTGAATTTTCCAGGTGATTTTTTGTAATTTTTGTAATTTGTAATTTTTTGTAATTGTAAGTTTTTTGTAATTTTTTGTAATTGTAATTTTTTTGTAATTGTATTTCTAGATTCATACCTCTGTGATTGGAAAAGATGCCTGATATGATTTCAATTTGCTTAAACTTATTGTCTTGTTTTGGGGTATAAGATATGATTTATCTTAGGGTCACCTGGGTGGCTCAGTTAGTTAAGCATCTGAACTTGATTTCAACTCAGATCATGATCTCAGGGTTGTGAGATCAAGAGCCACATCAGGCTCTTCACTGGGCATAGAGCCTGCTTAAGAGTCTCTCTCAATCTCTCCTTCTGCCCCTCCCTGCCACTCATGTCCTCTCGTAAACAATAAATAAATAAATAAATAAATAATAAGATATGGCTTAGCCTAGAAAATGTTCCATGTGCATTTGAAAAGAACATGTATTCAATTTCTCTTGATTGGAATGTTCTGTATATATCTTTCAAGTCTGTCTGATCTAACATGTTTTAAGCCAAATTTCTTTATTAATTTCATCTGAATGATCTATTCATTAATAAATCAGGATATTAAAGCCATATCCTATTATTATAGTGCTTATTTCTCTCTATAGGTTTGTTAATATTTGCTTTACATTTTTAGGTGCTTCTATATTAAGTCCATAAATATTTATAATTATACTTCTATTGACCTCTTTATCATTATGTAATTCCTTGTCTCTTTTATAACCTCTGTTTTAAAGTCTGTTTTGTCTGACATAAGTATAATACTATTTATAAAGTCTGTTTTGTCTGCTATGACTTTGCTCATGCATTTTAGTCTCTTTGTACAGTGCTTGGGGGAGAGGGTGTGGTAGCCTGCCAAGAGCATACTTTCTGATTATTTCAATCCCATGGGACCCAGGAAAGTAAGCCTCTCTTTTCACCAGAGCCAGGCAATCAGGGGGCGTTCCCTGGGCAATAGCCACAAAACCCATGACACCAGATATAAAAACCAGGGTTCCAGATGTGTGTAAAAGCTCTCCTCCAGGAGATACTGGCACTCCAACATGGCAAAGGAAGAGCTTGAAGATAACACACACCCTCTGAGGTCTCTGGAAAGGATTACAGTTAGCCTGTAGATGTGTTTTTTGTTTTTGTTTTTGTTTTTAATTTTTTTTATTTTTTATAAACATATGTATATGTGTTTTTAATTAGAAGCCTGCCCCTCAGGCAGCAGCTATAAAGATGAGTTAATAGGCCTCTTAACAGAAGGAGTGGGCTCTTTGGACAGTTGTCTGCTCCAGTGACCTGGGGACATAAATATTTAAAAACTTTTTCCATTTGTAACAGTCCTGTGAGACCCTTAAGCATAAGCCTCACTGGCCGCCAAAGCCGGATGATCTAGAGGTGTCCCTTTGGGTGGCAAGCCCTGAATCAAGGGCACCAGTGGCAGTAGAAGGTTCTTTCTAGGAGATAGAGCAACCCACAGTGAGGTAGAGGGAGATTATAAAGATGGCACCTCTTAGCTAAAGTGAAGAACAGGGAGAGCACACCAGCCTTTGTCACTGGAGTGTGTCAGGAGACCCTGAGGTGTATTTAAATTTGATGCCTGTCCCACAGATCAAAGCTTTAAGATAAGAAATAAATCTCTTTCACGTAAAGCCTGGGTGCCTCTTAATTTGTTGCCTCTCCACCGGTCCCTGGTGCAAGTGAGTCTGAGAAGGCAAGCCCTTTAAAATGTGGTTTGCAGTTTGCTATAGTTTCATGGGTCTGGTGTATGGGATTTCCACTGGTTCAAAACTAGATGTTTTGGTGCAAGTTTTTAAAATGTAGGGTGCCAGCTGTGGGTTTCAAACCCTTTGCTCTTCAGGATGAAATCCTGGGTTTTTGAATTCTGTCCTAATTGTTCCTGTGCTGAGGCTGGAGTTTATTACCACATTGTATCTCAGCCTCTTCTATTTTCTTCAATGTTTTTTTGTTTTTGTTTCTGCTTTTTTCCCTCAGTTGCCTGGCATGTAGGAGTTGCTCAGCTAGTTTTTAGTTGTTTGTTGTTGTTGTTGTTTTCCAGAGAAACACATTTCATATGTAGCTGTAAATTTAGTGAGTCTGAGAGAGAAGGTGACTTTAGAATCTCCCTGCATCATCATCTTCAATGGGAACGCTGGAAACTATCGTATTTGAAGGCTGAACAAAACTTCAGTACATGGAAGGGGTTGAGACATACAAACATGATGGTTGTCCTAAGTATCTGAGAAACCTGACTAATTTTACAGCTACAGTGCTGCTATGGACTATATGCTGTGTCCTCCAAAATTAAAATCTTGATGCTTAATCCCCAGTGTTCTGAATTTTGCAGATGGGACCTTTGGGAGGTAATTAAATCATGGGGGTGGGAAATTATGATAAAATTAGTGATCTTATAAAAAGAAGCATGAGAGAGTCTGTCTCCCCTCTCTTTGGGCTCTGTTGTGAGAAGTTATGGAAAGAAGATGGCCAAATGCAAACTAGGAAAAAAGGCTCTTACCAGAAACCAACAATGTCAGTATCCTGACCTTACATTTTTCAAGCTCCAGAACTGTATTTCTGTTAAGTTATCCATTCCATGGTAATTTTTAATAGCTGCCCATACTGATTAAGAATTTAAATTACTAATCCTTTATTAATGGATACAAAGTTCCTACTGTATGTTATAAGATTGCTATAAGATTCTGGAAACAAAGTGTTAGAGAAACAATGAGAATAAAACCAAACAGTCCAATAATTAAACTAAAAACAAAACCCCGAAACAACTCCCCCAAGACCAAACCATAATCTCTTTCCTTATCAGATTTGAAATTTAGTGGCAGAAATAAACGCTGAAAAAATAATCACACAAATGTAAATTTCCAGTGTAATACATCTGCAAAAAGTGAGCCTCATATTATAGTAGAACAAGACAGAAGGGAATGTGAAAGTAGAAAGTAGAAAGTATCCAGAGGATGCCAGTATGGCTCCAATGCAGAGGAAGGTTCCATGTGGTAGAAAACAAAGTTGGAGAGGAATACAGTATTAGAGAAATAAGATCTTAAATGGTTTCACTTAAGGGAAAGCATACTCTGATATAATATATACCAGATATAACATACTATAAATGTAAATAACTATATTAAACATTAAGAGTGGAAACATAAGTTTTGTGAGGTCTCCCAAAAGCAAAACATACTATCACAAAGTCAAGGACTGAAGTAAGGATTTATGAAAGAATAGTAGAAATGTTTATGTTTCAGGCTAAGATTAATTTTTTTTATTGATTGTCATACATATATAGTAAAATGTACAAGTCTTAAGTGTAGAGAAAAATGAATTTTAAATATGTAAAAATTTCTGTTATCACATCAAAACTCATATTATAGAATATTTCTATCTTCTTTTAGAAAAGTGGGTCCATTTATAACTTGACTGCCTTAATCAATAGAGCAAGTGACTCTTGATTAGAGGGTTATAAGTTCAAGCCCCAGGGTGGCATGGTGGGTGTAGAGATGACTTAAAAATAAAGAAGTGGGCTCATTTTTCTCTTAGTGGACACTTGAATTGTTTCTACTGATGACTATTTTAAATGAATCTTTACAGAACATACTCAAACAAGTCATTTTTATAGACACAGGTACATACTTCTCTAAAAAAAATAAAAACTTAGTAGAATTCCAGAGTCATAGGGAAAGTATATGGTTACTTCCATCAAACATTATCATTTTTTTTCCAATTTAATTGTACAGTTTTACAACTACACTAATAATGAATGAAAGTCAATTTACTGTATATTCTCAAAATTATATTGTATTTCATTTTCTTAGTTTTAGTAATTTTGGTAGATATATAAAGTATTCCACTGTGGTTTTAATTTGAATTCAACAAAAAAAGCAACTTTCCCTATATTTATTGCCAACTTAGATTCATACTTTTGAAGTACCTATTCAAACAATTTCCCCATTTTTAATTGTTTTGTCTTTTTTCTTATAGGATTATAAGAATTATAATATTATAACTGTGAGTCATTTTTCAGATATTTATTTATTTGTTTATTTATTTATTTATTTATGTATTTATCTGACACAGAGAGAGAGCACAAGCAAGGGGAGTGGCAGACAGGGGGAGAAGGAGAAACAGGCCCCCTGCTTAACAGGGGGCTGGATCCCAAAACACTGAGATCATGACCTGAGCCAAAGGCAGAGGCTTAATTGACTGATCTACTGAGGCATCCCTCAATTTTCAGATTTATGAAACCTAAGTACCTTCTCCTAGTTTGTTACTTGATTTATGACTTGTTAATTTTTTAATAGATTAACATAACTTTTGAAGTTTTAAGTTCTTAATTTTCAAGTAGTCTGATTTATCCTTTTATTTTCTTTTATAGTTGTTTGTTACTAATAAAACATGTACTCTAGCATCAGGTAGTCTATCTTTTTAAATATTTAGATATATAAGCCACCTCATATTATTTTTTCTGTGGTGTTAGGTATTAGACAAGGTTTGCTTTTTTCCTATATTGACATCCAATTACTCCAGCACCATATACTGAAAGGGTACATTTTTCTTATCTAGTCTATTTCCTCCTCCTTTGCTGAGAATTTCTTTTTTATTTGTTTTTTAAATCACAACTAGTCATTACATTTTATCAAATTTTTTTATCATTCTCTTAAGGTAGTAAATTACATTGATTGATTTAACATTGTCCTTGTGTTCTTTGCATACATCTTTTTTTTTGTCTTGAAGTAGTATGCATTTTATAAATTTTTTATTCAATATATCAAAATATTAAAAACATTGTATTTATGAAGAATACTATGATATTTAATTTAATATCCTTTAAGAATCTATTAGGGTTAGTCTGACTTCATTAAACAAATTGTAGTGTGTTCTATTCTAATTTATTATCTGAAAAATGTACTAACTGGATAGTGTACGTTTTGACTTAGCTGAATCCTACAAATTTTGCTGTTTTACTTTTATAATCATTCAGTTCAAATATTTTTTTATTTTTATTTTGATAGTTTGTCCTGTGAACTCTTTTGAAGTATATGATATAATTTTTTTTATATTTGGGTATTTTGGGGTTTTAATTTATTTCCAGTTTTTAGTTGTTGAAGCAAGATAGCAAGCTCTGTGTGATTTTAAGCTTTTGAAATTTGTTAAAATTTATTTTTTTTTAAGTAGTCCTACACCTATGTTGGTGCTTGAACTCATAACCTCCAGATCAATAGACATGTTCTACTGACTGAACCAGCCAGGCACCCGCTATAAAATTGGTTCTGTTGCATAACATTGTGGTCTATTTGGGTGTATTTTTCATGTATATTTGAAAATACTTTCTATTATTCATTTATTTCAGTGTTCTATGAAAAAACAATTAGAAGACTTAATAATGTGGTTAGTTGTAGCATAGAATACACATAAGGGAGAGACAGAAATCACAATGAATCCT
Organism: Lontra canadensis; assembly: GCF_010015895.1. Lineage (NCBI taxonomy): Eukaryota > Metazoa > Chordata > Mammalia > Carnivora > Mustelidae > Lontra > Lontra canadensis. The sequence goes on along the minus strand of NW_022631192.1, from coordinate 1,255,453 downwards.
CATCGTTCCTCTGGGGCTAAAGAAGATTAATTTTAGAAATAGAAAACTTTGAGTCCTTTTAAAGTAACTTTTCAGTTTATAGTTTTCTCAGTCAGGATCCTGTTATTTTGAAATATCCTTATTCTCATGAAGATGAACTTTATATTGTAACTGTTAATGTTAGTCAAACAATTACTACCTAAGACATCTTTGATTTCACCAATTTTATATTGGTTATTTCCCATATTCTTCATCTCAATCTCATCCTCTTCTCGCTATTTACAGCCATTGCTTATTACCACAATCTTTTCATGATAGCATCCATATGTCTGCTGCAATTTGAATGGCTTTTACTGGCATGTAGAGCTTTAAGTGGAGCAATTTACTCCGTGCTATCTAACTGCAATACCTTTGAAATACACAATATCTTTCTTTTTATATTCAATGCAAGAACCTAATGAAAGTTGTCTTTTCCTAAAGTGAATAAAAAGAAGCAAAAATATGGTTATTATTTTTTAAAACAATAAAAGAGAACTTAAATGTGGATAAATTATTGTTTTAAGATACTCATGGGATATTTAAAATATTATATTGGAACCTATCAAATGTTAAAATATCTGTAGGCTTAGCAAAATTAATTGGTATTTTGATTATATGCATTATTTTATAATCAGATTGTCCTTTATTCATAGAAATATTCACCACTGTAATCCCTATGTGATAGTACAAAAGCACTCATTCACTTATATGCTTAAGTACTTACTATATGCAAAGCATCATGATAGGCACAAAATATTAGTTTTCTTGACTTATGGGAAGTCAAGATGGATTATATAGTGGGAAGATGGATTATATTCCAATATGATGATGATTGCTCTGGTAGATGAGTAAAAACTATTTTAGTTAAGGTTTTTTCAGATTTCTACTAGTAACTTAATACCATTCCACTTTTTCCCAAATGTAGCATGGTAAAGCAGCTCTTATTATTTATAGTTTCTTACATCAATAATTTAGCACCAGCTTATATTAATGATTCTGGCTCAAAATTATAGATTGCAGTTAAGAAATCAACCAAGGTTGTAGTTATAGAAAAATGTGAATGTTGCTGATGTAGCTCTGTCCAAGGTGGCTTAATAACATGGTTGTCAGTGGCTTCTCTGGTTTTCTCACTGATTATTAGCAGGAGGCTTTTATTCCTAAGTGGACATATTAAAGGAATGCCTGGGTTTCCTTTTAACATGGCAGTTGACTTATCCCAGAGTGAATGTTCTGAGAGAGCAAAATCTTTTAAGACTTAGCCTTAGAAATCACATATTATTTCTGCTATAATCAATTGCTCATAGGCACTAATCCTGATATAAAGAGGAGAAGGGACAACACAAGAGCATGAAAACTGGGAATTAAATTCATTTGGGACCATCTTAGTGTCTGTCTTCTACAGATTTAAATCATTCTTATATGCAAATTCTACTTTTCACTCTCATGTCTCAAAGAATTTCATGGTTAAATAAAATTTAACTTACTTTTTAAGGTTAAAAAAGACAATTATTTATCAAGTCCCTTTAATGAGTCTTATTTTCTACCCCATCAATGACTACCAGATCTCTATTTTATCACCCCTCCAGTTTCTTGCATAAGTAATGATGATGATTATATTTTCCCAAATAACTTAGTGGTTGAATGACATTCGTGTTAGACACCAGTGTAATCACTTTATGGGCATTAACTAAATTTAGCTTCCACAAAATCTCTGAGATTTGTACAATTAATATTCTTAATTTTTATTCCTATGTATTTCATTGTTTTGGCACAATTATTAATGGGATTGTTTTCTTCATTTCTCTTTCTGCTATTCCATTATTAGTGTAAAGAAATGCAACATTACTGATTTACCTTATCAGTTCTAGTTTTTTGGTGGGGTTTTTAAGGTTTTCTATATATAGTGAAATCTGCAAATAGTTAAAGTATTAACTTCTTTCTTTTTTTTAAGATTTATTTATTTGGGGGTGCCTGGGTGGCTCAGTGGTTAAAGCCTCTGCCTTCAGCTCGGGTCATGATTCCAGGGTCCTGGGATTGAGCCCCACGTCAGGCTCTCTGCTCAGCAGGGAGCCTGCTTCCTCCTCTCTCTCTCTGCTTGCCTTTTTGCCTACATGTGTTCTCTGTCTGTCAAATAAATAAATAAAATCTTAAAAAAAAAAAAGATTTATTTATTTGTTTTAGAGAGAAACTAAGGGGAGGAGCAGAGGGAGAGCGAGAGTCTTAAGCAGAATCTGTGCTGAGCACAGAGCCCAACACATGGCTTGATCCCATGATTCTGAGATTACAACCTGAACCAAAATCAAGAGTTGGTCACTTAACAGACTGTGCCACCGAGCACCCCCATGTTTTACTCCTTTCTTACTAATTTGGATGCCTTTTATTTCCTTTTCTGTCTGATTGCTGTGGCTAGGACTTTCACACTATGTTGAACAAAAGTAGCAAGACTGGGCATCCTTGTCTTGCTCCTGATCTTAGAGGAAAAAATGTTCAATCTTTCATCATTGAGTATGATATTACCTGTGGGTTTTTTATATAAGAACTTTATTGTGTTGAGGTATGTGCCCTCTAAACCTACTTTGTTGAGTTTTTATCATGGATTAATGCTGTACTTGGTCAAATGCTTTTTCTGCATACATTGTGTTGATTGTATGGTTTTAATCCTTTCACTTTTTATTGTAATGTATCATGTTGATTTATTTATGAATACTGAACCACGCTTGCATCCCAGGTATAAATACCACTTGATTGTAGTGAAATTTTTTTAAATATATTGTTGGATTCAGTTTTCTAATATTTTGTTGAGGGTTTTTCCATCTACATTCATCAATGATATTGACCTGCTTTTGTTTTGTGTTTTTTGGTACTGTTTTTACCTGGTTTGATATCAAAGTAATGTTGGCCTCATAAAATGAATTTAGGAGCTTTCCTTTTTATTCTTTTTTTTTTTTTTTGGAGTAATTTGTCAAGAGGAGGTACTAACTGTTCTTTAAATGTTTGGTAGAATTCACTGAAGAAGACATCTGTTCTTCAAAGTTATATGTTTCTAGAAATTTATCAATTTTCTTCTAGGCTGTCCAATCTGTTCACACATAAATTTTTATATATTCTCATGTAATCCTTTGTATTTCTATGGTATCAGTTGTTTTTTTGCCTTTTTCATTTCTGATGTTATTTATTTTAGTCCTTTTTCTTGCTGAGTTTGGCTAAAAGTTTATCAATTTTATCTTTCAAAGAACCAGTCTCCTGGTTTTATTGACTTGTTCTTTTTGCTTTATTCTCTATTTCCTTTATTTCCATTCTAATCTTTCTTGGTTTTTTTTTTAATCAGTTCTTTTTTAAGTTTGTTATTATTATTATTACTTTATTATTATTATTTGGTGATCTCTACCCCCAGCATGGGGCCTGAATTCATGACCCCAAAACCAAAAGTCACATGGACTTTCAACTGAGCCAACCAGGCAGCTCTGGTCTAATCTATATTATTTCCTTCTTTCTACTGGCTTTTTTCCCCCCCTAGCTCCTTTAGGTGTAAGGCCATGTTGTTTATTTACGATTTCTCTTGTTTATTTAGGTAGGCTTGTATTGCTATAAATTTCCCTCTTAGAATAGCTTTTGCTGCCTTACAAAGATGTTTGACCATTGTGGGCTTTTTTTTCATTTTAATTTTCTCCATGAATTTTTGGATTCTCTAATTTTTTTTTTTTTTTAGCTTGACCCATTTGCTGCTTAGTAGCATGTTATTAACCTCCATGTATTTGTGTTCTTTCCATATTTTTTCTTATTTATATTCCCATTTTGAAGTTGCAGAAACTAACACTTAATGGTGAGTTTCATAAAACTAATAAGTAATAGAAGCAAATTGAAGAGTCTAAATTGAGAGCTGTTTTCAGTTTTACTCAGCTAAGTATAATGCTTATATCATGCCAATTATCCTGTCTTACTCATAAGCCAGTTCTTTTTTTCCAGAAAAATCGTCTAAGTCTTTGTCACTTGGAAAGTTCTATTTACTTATTTATCAAAGTTTAATTTAAACATTTTTCTATTATTCCCAAATGCAAACATATTTTTTAATTATGATCCTCTGCATTTCATGCATATTCAATTATTTTACTATATTTTTTTTTTACTTATAAGATTTGCTACAATATTATCAGTTCCTTTCACTTGTTTAAAGGACCTAGAACATAGTACATAATTAATAAATACTTGTTGAGTGATTGGAAGTTACAGTCAGTTGGTCTTAAAAGATTGGAAGTATATGAAAAAATTGAGACATAACACAATAGCACGTGTATGAAAACAGAAAGGTATTTGGAATGCTAATGTTTTGAATAATTATAAGTAATAACCATGGTTCCAGGCAATATTCACACATATCACTTTAGATTTTCCCTAGCATCCTATGGAATGTATATTAGTTTTACAGGTGACAAATGATCTGAAGTCAGGACTCTTAATTCCAAATCAATACTCTTAATCAGAAAGGTATCTAATAAGTTTTATTTGGACTTTGACCTGGACTTTATTCAATAGATAATAAAAAGTCATAGAAGATATTTTAATATGAGAGTGACATGTTCAAAAGATACATGATAATTTTTTTTTTTTCAATGAAGAATGGACTGAGTTTAGGAAAATTCTGAGGTATGGTGATGATGCAGTTGTAAGTCATAAACTTTCACAATAATGTATTTCATTACTAAAATATATTATAGGAAAAGCATTTAAATTCTGTGCACCTTAATGGACTTATATTTTATTATTTTATGTATCAAGAAGCACACAATAAAGGTAAAAGACTGAATGATAAAATAATAACCTTAGTTCATATAGTCAGAGAATATTGAGGCCCAGATCTTGCTGGAGATTGTGTGGCTATTTTAATGGGAAAACCTACATAAGGAGAACCCAGTGCTTTTTCAATCCTAGTATATTTATTCCCACTAAAACCCAATTAGTCATTAAGAAGAAACTTCTTGCAACAGAAAGGAACATTTAACTTTCAGATCTATAAAAATTATATGAAGACAAGTTGGTATTTAGAAAGTATCTCTGGTGAATAATTAATAGCATTTCAATTTAGATACCACACTTCAGACTGAAAAAAAGATAGCACATTAGATATACCTCAAATATTTTGTTTTTATTTTTACCATTGGACTAGTTTTTCTAATATTAAGTTTCTAATTTTAAAAGCTCTTAAAATTTATTATTATTAGCCTTATACTTTCAAAATATGGGAAAAATGCACTTTTTGAGTATAAAATTTCTCTAACCCATTGTGTAAAATAACAGTACAATGTCAAATAAGGAATATCTTAATAATTTCCCAACACATATTCTAGCAACCAATTTATTATAATAATGAATCTTATGCAGAAAAACTAAAATACCAAGCACTGACAAGATGAAATCTGATTTCTCTTCTCTGAAGATGCAGAAAATGAAAGTTATTAGTGACATTTGAACTCCTCTGCAGTCTCTCGTTTCTAAGTTTTATCCTAGTAATACTAAAAAATCATATGCCATAAAAGGAAGTCTTTTACAAGATCCATGGACTTTGCTAGTGATCTTGTCACCTTTCAGACTTTTTCATATGTGGACCATATCAACTGTGACAGAAAATCATTATGAGATAATCTTTGTTCATGGGAAGTGAACAGGTGGTCTCTGTTAAGTGTCCCCACACAGCTGACTATATAATAAGTACAACCATGGCTTGTTTCAACTCTGAAGTCAAAGGTTGAGTCTGGATAGAGATCAAATTCTATTATACAACTTTGAGGGAATATCAAACCCACCAGGCTGGACTAATATCTTCCTCATCAGAAATCTCACAGTAAATTTTTATGTCTAGTTTTTATTGTGCTTCCCATTTTCTACCTTAAATTTCAGTTATTCATGGATGTATTTTCACAGGGACCTCTTCAGGACGGGATCTTTGTCTTATTTACCTTTGCATTACAATGACTACATAGCATAGTAGACCAAAAACATTGTTTATATCTCAACCAAACTTTGTTAAATATATGTGAATTAATTTTGTTGAGATGAAATTTTGCTTCTACAGACATACAAAGGATGATTTCAGGGGCACCTAGGTGGCTCAGTTGGTTGGGCAACTGCCTGCGGCTCAGGTCATGATCCTGGAGTCCAGAGATCGAGTCCCGCGTCGGGCTCCCAGCTCCATGGGAAGTCTGCTTCTCCCTCCAAGCTTCTCCCCTCTCAGGCTCTATCTCACTCTTTCTCTCAAATAAATAAAATCTTTAAAAAAAAAAAGGATGATTTCAGATAGCATATTCAGCAGACAGTAGAAGACAAAAATATTGTTTTACAAGTTGAATCATTCAGGGTTCAGTGAGAGAAACAATCAGTAGGAGACATATATTGAGAGGCTTATTATGAGGAATTGGTATACGCAAATGTGGAAATAGGGAAGGTAATATAAAATCTGTAGCCCGGGATGTCAGGACTTACAGGCTGGGACTCTCAGACATAACCTGAAGCTACCCTACAGAAGGAAATTTCTTCTTCAGGGAATTCTTATATCTGATTTTAGGGTCTTTCAATTTGTCAAGTTAGGCTCATCCAGTTTGCCTAGGTTAATCTCCCTAAATTCAACGGACTATGAACTTTAATCAGGTTAATAAAATATCTTTAGAGCAAATCTCAATTAGTCTTAGAGTAAATAGAGATCATAGTTTAGCCAAGTTGATACATAATGCTGACAATAATGCAGGTTGATGAAAGTGATGGTGTCATCTGTATCCAAAAATATACACTACTTGGAAAATGTGAAACAGTTATTTGACTAACATGACTATTGGAATGCCAAATAATACATAGAATCATTAAATAACTCTTCCACATAAGACATTATCCAGTGTTACCTAAACTGTTAAGATTTTCTTTTTTCAGACTTTCAAGTTGGTCCAAGACTTCTGATATCACCAATCAGTTGAGGGGTCTAGAGGGTTACCCTCACTTTGGAGCGACATACTGTTGAGATATGTTTTTCTTTTAAGCACATGTCAGCAATCCACTTCCCACTTGATTTCTCCCCAACCCTCCTGATGACATCCTTCTGGAGCCTCCTAATTTTATCCTGGAACTACTTGGACATATAAGTATTAAATTTTACTTGATGCCCCAGAGTATCTCCAAGTTTTGTTTTGAAATTTATTTTTAAAGGTTTTATTTATTTATTTGGGAGAGAGAGAGCATGAACAGGGATAGGGGCAGAGGGAGAGGGAGAAGCAAACTCCCTAATGAGCAGGAAGCCCAAAGAAGGGCTTGATCGTAGGACTCCAGGATCATGACCTAAGCCAAAGACAGATACTTAACAGATTGAGACACACAGGAAACCCTTGTTAAATTTGTAGTGACTGATTTCCAACCAAGTGGTACTGAATATTCTTGTTTGTCAAAAGGAAGCCTTCTTTGAATTAACCTATTTGTTTCTGGAAATTTGAAAACTCTCTTCCTCAACTATGGATTTATTATTGTCCTTAAACATTTTGATTTATTCAGCCTTGTTTACCTTTAATAGGATCAAGTGACTACAATTTTTTTTTTCTATTAGTTTTTGACTAGGTCATTTCCACAGGAGAAAACAAATTCTAGTGGAAGTTAGAAAGAGTGCTATTCCTTTCTCTTCCATTAGTGAAAAAGGCCCTGCAGAACAATCAGCAGAGTGTGTCCACAAACAGGCTCTGCAGTCATCATTAATTCTGTACTATCCAACTGAAGTTTCATATCTGGTCATTGAATCTCAAGCAGAAGATGAAAAATATTCAATAGAAACTCTGTAAGGCTGATGCACTTAGAATATGTTGAGCCTGTGAATAATTATTTTCTCTGCTCCTTTCTGTGGAAAATCATAGATATCATAAAAAGCAGTCCTTTGACTTTATTATTAAGTCTTTGAAAATGACTTTAAAAATTTCAGAGGTTAGGTCTGTTTTTATATACCACAAAACATTATCATCTTAGGCGTCAGGTCATAAAATTAAAGCCTTTATAAATATTCTGGTATGGTGTTTGTCTAACTTTGCATAATTGATGTTTTCCATTTGACCCTAGTGGGAAATTATTTGTTATGTCTTTATACATTGATGTACCTGAAATTAATGTGTTTTGTCAATGATGGGACTGTGTTTTTGGTGATCATTGTCTGTAAACATATACAGCACTAAGAATGCAATCTTTGCAAAAAATAATACCACTTTATTTGTGGGCAAATGAGGATATTACAGAAATATGGGAAATAACAACTGATATATATTATGGGATATGTTTTCATCTTAAAGGAGGTAGCAGTTACTTATGTTGAACAAAACTACCCAATACCTAATTGAGACTACAGTAAGAAAGAAAAAAAATATATATATATATTCCTGTTAAGACAATGTATTGTTAGATACCACAAGTCGGTTATAGGAACAAAAAATTGCATGTACTTTATTCATTTCTTTAAAAGACAAATAATATTTTCTGCCATTTTACTATTGCTAATTTTAAGATCTTTTGTCTTTTTGAATCTAACCAATAAGATCCCAGTGCTTAGAGTCCATAATTCTATTCTTTCTGTTAGCAACAGGAAGTAAAAAGAAAGTCAGAAAATCTTGAAAAAGAACAGCAAATTATCTATATTATGCTCCTGCTACTGTTGCAAAAAAGGCATGCAATATTCCTCGTAATTATACATGGTTCTGCTAAAATGGCAATTGGCAGCTTCCATAAAACTGTCAATGTTATTCTCCAGTTCATTGTGAATATATGTAATCTGCTGTTGCCTATTGTAATAATTGTTGCCATATTGTTCTCCAAGGCTTGCATTTTCATCTTATTAATGATGCCTTTCAATGAGTAGAAGTCCAATATATTAATTATTTCTTTTGTTGTTCATGATTTTTGTATACCATCAAAAGGAACCTATCCCCATCTCAAGTTTACAGAGACTTTCTCCTATGTATTTTAAAATTTTAATACCTACATGTAGATATTTCATCAAATTTTAGTTAATTGGTATGCATAGCCTCTGTTAAGGGTTGAGATGTATTTTTGTCCATTAAGAATTCTAGTTTTGACATCATTTGTTGAAAAACATTTCTTCTCCCATTGAATTACTCTAGCAACTTTGTCAAAACCTATTGGTCACACATGCATGAGACTATTTTGGAGTCTTATGGCAGATATGTTGAAAATATCCACCCTTATTTTAAAGGAAGCTTTGAAATCAGGTAGTAGAAACTTAAATCTTCATCATCAGTATTGTTTTGATTATGTCACTTACATTTTCATAAATATTTTTGAATCAATTATCAATTTCTACAAATGCCTGGCAGAATTTGGGAATATGTTGAATTAATATATCAAAGAATGATATCTTAATCAAACTGAGCCTAGTGATCTTAAAAGTATGTATCTCTATTTATTAGGTCCTCTGTAATATCAAACTTAATTTTGTAGTTTCACTATTCAGTTAACATATTTTTCAATGTATCTATAAATATTAAAAATTATTATTGGAACTTCCTCTTCCAAACATCTATTGCCTATATTGAAAATTAATTTTGGTAAATTGGCTTTGTATTCTGTGATCATGATAATTTAAAATATTGGCTCATTGAACTTTATTGACTATTTAAAAATATTTTTCCCTGTATAACCTGTGAATTAAAACAAGCTTAATTGTTTCCAATATATATACTTTCTATTCTTGTCTTACTGCACTGGAATAGAATTCCACAAATACTGAAGTGAAGAGACTGGAAATCCTTAGCTTGATCACTACCTTACAGAGAATATTTCAGTCATTTTTTCCTTAAGTATGATGTAAAGATAAGTATTTTCAGAATTCCATGTATTAAGATGAGAAAGAATTTTTTCCTAATTACATTATGCTTCTGATAGCATACCTAATACCTAATTACCTAAACTTTTGCCTAACTCAAGTTTAAGAAGATTTCACCTATGTTTTCTTACAAAAGTTTTATAGTTCCAGGTTTTATTTATTTTTTCTTTTTGTTTTTCATCATAATAAGTATAATCTTTAATTCCCATCCACTATTTCCCCCATCCCCCCCCACACACCCTCCTCCCATCTGGTAAACATTAGTTGTTCTCTATAATTCAGAGTTTGTTTCTTTGTCTTTCTTTCTTTCTTTCTTTCTTTCTTTCTTTCTTTCTTTCTTTCTTTCTTTCTTTTTTTTTTCCTTTGCTCATTTGTTTTGTTTCCTAAATTCTACATGAGTGAGATCATAAAGTATCTGTTTTTCTCTGACTGACTGATTTTGCTTAGCATTATACTCTATAGCTCTATCTGTGGTGTTTCAAGTGGAAAGTATTCATTTTTTATGACTGAATAATATTTTATTGGTTATACAAACCACATCTTCCTTATCCATACATCTATCAATGGACACTTTGCTGTTTCCATAGTTTGGCTATTATAAATAATGCTACAATGAACATAGGGATGCATGCATCCCTTTTAATTGCATTTTCCTAATTTTTAGGTAAATACCCAGTGCAATTACTAGGTCATAGGGTAGTTCTACTTCTAATTTTTTTAGTAATCCCCATACTGTTTCCTACAATTGCTACACCACTGCCTTCCCACCACCAGTGCACAAGGATTCCGTTTACTTCAGATCCTCACCAACATTGTCCTTTCTTCCATTTTTTATGTTAACCATTCTGAGAGTCGTGAGGTGATATGGTGGTTCTGATTTGCATTTCCCTGATGATGAGTGATGTTGAACATCTTTTCATGTGTCTTTTGGCCATGTGGATGTCTTCTTTGAAAAAAATGTCTATTCGTGTTTTCTGCCCAGTTTTAAACTGGATTATTTGTTTTATGGGTGTTGAGTTTTGTAAGTTTTCTTTATATATTTTGGATACTAATCTTTTATCAGATATGTCATTTCCAATTATCTTCTCCCATTCTGTAGGTTGTCTTTTAGTTTTGTTGACTGTTTCCTTTGCTATGCAGAAGATTTTTATCTTAATGAAGTCCCAATAGTTTATTTTTGTTTTTGTTTCCCTTGTCTCAGGAAACATATAGAAAAATGTTGCCACATCTGATGTCAAAGAAATTATTACTTGTGCTCTCCTCAGGGATTTTTATGGGTTCAGGTCTCACATTTATTTCTTTAATCCATTTTGAATTTAATTTTATGTACTATGAAAGAATGCAGTTCAGTTCCACTCTTTTGCATGTAGCTGTCCAGTTTTTCTAATACCATTTGTTGAAGAGACTGTCTTTTTCCCATTGTACATTCATTCCCTCTTTGTTAAAGATTAATTGAACAATATTTGTGGTTTACTTCTGGGTTTTCTATTCCTTTCAATAGATCTATGCATCTATTTATATGCTAGTACCATACTGTTTTAATTACTACTTTTCTGTAATATTACTTGAAATCTGGAATTGTGAAACCTCCGGTTTTGTTGTTTTGTGTTTTTGTTTTTGTTTTGTTTTTCCACCTTGGTTTGGTTATTCAGGGCCTTTTGTGGTTACATACAAATTTTAGGATTTTTTGTTCTAGTTCTATCAACAATGCTGTTGGCCTTTTGATAGGGGTTGTATTAAATGTGTATAGTGTCTTGAGTAGTATAGATATTTTAACAGTATTTGTTTCTCTGATCCATGAGTATGGAATATATGTTCATTTCTTCATGTCATCTTCAATTTATTTCATCAGTGTTTTATAGTTTTCAGTTTTTGCCTCTTTGGTTAAGTTTATTCCTAGGTATTTTATTGTTTGGGTGCAATTGTAAATGGGATTATTTTCTTAATTTTACTTTTTGCTGTTTCATTATTATTGGAATTTATATTCTATTATATTGATTATCATATTAATTATTATATTAGTTATATTATATTAATATTATACTATTTTATTATATAGGCATACAGCACATTTCTTTACATTGATTTTCTATCCTATGTTTTACTGAGTTAATTTATCAGTTTTAGCAGTTTTTTGGTGGAGTCTTTAGGTTTTTCTCTGTACAGTATTGTGTCATCTACAAACTGTGAAAGTTTTACAACTTCATTACCTACTTGGATGCCTTTTATTTCTTTATGTTGTCTAATTGTTATGGGTAGGACTTCCAGTTCCATGTTAAATTGCAGTCATGAGAGTGGACATGCTTGTCTTCTTCCTGACCTTAGGGGAAAACCTCTCAGTTTTTCACCATTATGATGTTGGCTGTGGGGTGTTCATTTATATGCTGAGCTATACCCCTCTAGACCTACCTTGCTGAGGGTTTTTATCACAAATGGATTTTATAATTCTAGCTTTTATACTTAGGTCTGTGATATATTTTGCATTAATTTTTGTGTATGATATATAGTGTTTAAAATATTTTATATGTGGATGTACAACTATTAGATGTATTTCTTTTAAAGACAACACTTCTCCCACTAACTTTATTAGTACCTTTGTTGAAAATTAGTTGATTATGTTATGAGAATGTAATTCTGGACCTTCAGTTCCATATATCTATATGTTTATCTTTATACTGTTACCATTCAATGTTGATTACCATGGTTTCATATTTTAAAGTTCTGAAATCAAAACATTTAAATCTTCTAATTTTGCCTGAAAAAATTGCCTGCTGAGATTTTTATAGTGATTTCATTGAACATATAGATCAATTTGGGGAGAATTGCCTTCTTAACAATATTGATTTTTCTAATCCATGAACATAGAATAGCTTTATCTCCATTTATTTATATATTAAGTTCTCACAATGTATTTGATAGTTTTTAGTATACTAGTCTTATAATTTCTTTGTTAAATTTATTCCTTATTTCATTCTTTTTGATTCTTATATGACTGGTATTAATTTTTAATTTGATTTTCAGATTTTTTATTGCTAGTATATAAAAATGTAGATTCTGTGTAGTGATTTTGCATGTGGTAACATTGCTGAATTTGTTTAGTATTTCTAATAGGGAATATCTTAATATTTGCTTCATCTAGGATCAAGTTGTCTATAAATAGGGGCATATTTACTTCTTTCCAATATTGATACCTTTTACCTTTTTCCTTTTTCTTTTTCCTTGTACTCCACCCCCTTCACTTCTTAGTCTTCTCACTAATAACATGTGCTCTAGCCTTCTGTATAATACTGAAGAGAAATGGCAGAAGCAGACATCCTTGAACCATTCTTTATCTTAGGGGACAAGTATTCAGTCTTTACCTTTAATGTTATCTATAGAATCTTCAAAGATATCTATTGTAAAGTTGAGAAAGATCCTTTGAATTCTTAGCTTGTTGAGGCTTTTATTTTTAGAGTAAATTTCACAGGAAACTGAGAAAAAGGTATAGAGATTTCCCATTACTGCTGTCCGTGCATATGCATGCATACCATCCTCCAATATGTACATTTTCTATGGGAGTAGTGCATTTTTTGCAACTGCTGAACCTACATTGACAAATCATAATCACCCAGAATCCTTTGTTTATAATATGGTTCATTCTTGATATTGTCCATTCTGTGGGTTTAGACAAATGTATAATGACATGCATCCACCATAATTGTGTGATACAGAGTAGTTTCCCTGCCCTAAAAATCTTCAGGCTCCACATATTTATCCCTGTTTCTCCTCACATCCCTGGCAAACCCTGATCTTTATACTATCGCTATAGTTGCGCCTTTTCTAGAATGTCATCTAGTTGGAATCATACAGTATATAGCCTTTTCAGACTGGTTTCTTTCACTTAGTAACATACATTTAAAGTTCCTCCATGTCTTTTCATGATTTGATGACTCATTTCTTTTTAGTGTTGAGTAATAAGGCATTGATTGTTTGGATTTATCAAATTTTTAAAATCCATTTACCTGCTGAAGAACATCCTTCAAGCTTTAACAATTATAAAGTTGTTATAGACACCTGTGTGCAGTTTTTTTGTATGGATATAAAATTTTAACTCTTTGGGTAAATACCTAGGAATGTAATTGCTGGATTGTATATGTTTATCTTTGTGAGAAACCACCAAACTTTCTTCCAAAGTAGCATTCCATTTTGCATTCCCGCTAGTAGAGAATGAAAGTTCTTGTTGCTCACATTATCACCAGCATTTGGTATTAGCAGTGTTATGGATTTGGCCATCCGAACAGCTTTCTGGGGAGTGATGGGAGTTTTTGTCCTTTATTCTGTTGTACCATAATTGTTTCATGGATGTACACCACCTTTGCATTGCTGTGACAAATCATATTTTGCTATACTGTATAACACTAATAGGTTGCTGGATTTGGTTTAATAATATTTAAGGATTTTTTAACCCATCATTATGAGAAATATCCATCTGTGTTTTTGTTACTACTAGTATTTTCTTTGGATTTTCTTTATGTTTCTTTAAAGATTACTGTGACTTTGGTCTCAGTAATACTTATCTCCTACAAGATATTGTGAAGTGATATATTCTGCTCTTTTTGTTCTCTAATGTTATGATTGCTACTCTAAATGTCAGATATAATTCAGATATGAACCACCTGAGCCTAGACTTTGTGGGGAATTTTATAATTACTAGAGCATTTTTAAATTTGTTATGGGTCTGTTTATACTTTCTATTTCATATCAAGACAGTGTTAGGCATTTGTATCTTGAACTTGTCCATCTTATTATTTAAGTATTTTTAGGCTATTTTGTTCATGGTACTCCATGATAATATTTTTAATTTCTATAGAGTAGGCTACAATGTCTTCTTTTTTGTAATTATTTTGTTATCTTTTATCTTCTCTTTTTCAGCTTACTTCATGGTTTTCCCCCCCCAAAAAGCATTCACTTTGGTTTTACTGATTTTTATTAGAATCTTTATTATTTTCTTTCGTATGCATCCTTTGGCTGTAATTTGTTCTTTTGTTAATTTCCTAAATTAGGATCTTTGGTTATTGCATTTAGATTTTCCCTCTGTTTTAAAGAGATATTCAAAATTGAAATTTCCTTTTGGGTACTGTTTTTACTGCATTCCGTAAATCTTGATATGCTGTCCTTTCATTTTCCTTTAGTTTAATTTTTTTTCTACCTTTTTCTGTGATTTTCCTTCTTATTTATGGGTTACTTATAAATGTTTTCCTTTTTGTTTTTCCACCCTATTATATGTGCATTCCCCTAATTCCTAATGCTGTTAATTTCTGATTTAATTCAGTTTTGGCTAGAAAACCTATTTTGTGATTTCCACCCCTTTGAAAATTTACTGGGACTTGTTTTATAGTAGAGCTGTGTTCTATCCTGGAGACTGTTCCATGTGCAGTTTAAAAGAAAAATATTCTGCTGTTGTTTGGAGTATTCTATTGATACCAGTTAAATCAAGTTGGTCAATTCTATTGGCCAAATATTCTGTATTCTTGTTTATTTTATCATGAATTTTTCTATCCACTATTTGGCGTCAAATATCAAGGTTTCCAACTATTTTTGTTGAATTATCCATTTTTCCTGTGGTTCTTTTACTACATGCTTCATCTAAAAGTTGAGACTCTGTTACTGCTTACATACATGCTTATATTATTTATCTCTGATGTATTGACCACTTGATCATTCAAAAATATTTCTCTGTAAGTCTAATGAAATATTTGTTTTAAAGTCTGTTTTACCTAATATATGTACAGCCATTTCAGCCCTCTTTGCTACTCTTTTGCATGGTTTATATTTTTTTCATCTTCATTTTTCCAACCTATTTTTGACTTTGAATATAAAACATGTAAATTTTAGATACTATATACTTAGATCTTGGTGTGTTTGTTTTTTAGTCAGTCTGACAATCTCTGCCTTTTCCTTGAAATGCTAATCCATTCATTACAACTGTAATTATTAATATTGGAGAATTTATTTTTGCTATTTTGCTTAGTTTTCTACATGACCGATGGCTTTTTTCTCTCCTGTGGTTTCTTTTACATTAGATATTTTTTTGTGGTGCACCAATTTAATTCCTCTGCTGGTTTTCTTAAATCATTTTTTAGTTATGTTCCTAGTGATTGCTCTCTACTGATTATAATAAGCATCTTCCTTGATCTTCTTCAGAGTAATATTAAATTAATTCAATAAATTATAGAAACTGGTACAGCTTTAATATAAAGAATCTAGCTTGAATTTCCTCCCCTTTATAACTTTAAATGTCTTGTCCTATTGTCTTATGCATTGCATATTTCAGTCACAAATTTTTTGGTCATTCTCTTTTAGTAATTTAATTTTGAAGTGTATCTTGAAATGTGTTTATGTGTATTATATTCTACTCAGAATTTGTTAAGTTTCCTGAACTTACAGGTTTACAACTTTCATCAATTTTATACAATGTTTTGACATTCTATCTCAAGTATTTTTCCTCTCCTCCATTTTCTGGTATTCAAATTATGTATACAGGTGATTACATATATGATGGTTAATTTCATATGTCGACTGGATATGGCCAGATTAAACATTATTGCTGTGTGCATGTTTGAGTGAGTGTTTCTGGATGATATTAGCATTTAAATTTCAGTGGACTGAGTAAAGTGGACTTTGAATCTTCAGACTCAGTAAAGTGCCCCCCCCCAATATGGGTGGCACAAGTCAATCAATTGAGAACCTGTATAGAACAGAAGGCAGAGAAGGAGGAATCAGTTTTTTGTTTGTTTGTTTTGTTTTGTTTTTGCTTTTCCCCCACTTCAGTGATTGAGGTAGGACATCTCATCTCATCTTCTCAGGGTCTTAGACTGGGATTTACACCATTGACTCCCTGGTCTAAGGCTTTCAGACTTGAATTTAAATCTGGGTGGCTCAGTCCAACTCTTGATAAGCCTCTGATTCTTGATTTAGGCTCAGGTCACAAACTCAAGATGGTGAGATTGAGCCCTGCACTAGGCTCTGAACTGGGCATGGAGACTACTTAAGATTCTCTCTCCTTCTCCTTCTGCCCCTCCCTCCCTGCTCACCTGCATGCTTTCTCTCTCAGAAAAAAATACAATAAAATATAAATAATTGAATATATTTAGATAAATATTTACATATTTATATATATACAAAGTCATACACACACATATTCATACTGTTTTTATTTCTTTGGAGAACCTTAATCCAGCATAATAACGTCTCATAATATTAAAGTACTGGTGATTTTATTTTCACTATCTGTATTTCTAAGTTTTAGTTCAAAACTTTCAATTTATTTTATCTTTAAGTTACTGATGTTTTCTTCAGAAACTTTTAATCTAATATTAATAACACAATTTTTTTTCAGATATTGTAATTTCTATCTCTAGAGGTTGGATTTTTTCATGTTTTATCATTTTTTTTTTTCAGTTGACTTTCCGGTAGTTCTTTTGATGTTGCCTGCTAATTTTATTATCTTTATTATTTCCAGTTTTATTTCTGATTATGACTTTTTCCCTGCTTTCTTGAATGTCTAATTTTTTTGAATGATGTACATTAAATAACATAGTTGGTTAGCCATTTGTATTTATTTTTCTCTCAGCAAGCATTATTCTTACTTATACCCCAGTTTTTGTTTTTGAGATTTGCTTCATGATTTGTTAGAACAGATTAATAGTGTTCTTTACTTTAGGACAATTTAGATGTGAATCTTACCTGTGACCCTTATGTTATCTCCACCGAAAATCCTTGGTGTTCAATATGGATTCACCCATCTGGCTGAGTGGACCTTAAGTGCCTCTGACATCTGTGAGCTCTGGAAAATTTTCAACTTGGAGCAATACAGTCATTGTTTGGCACTTAAAGTTTCATACTAGGTCTGTAGGACTGATCAAAAGGATTCATATCCTCATTGATTTTTTGTTTGTTTGTTTCCTTTTTTCTGACCACAATTTCTAGCTTCCCTTTATCTTTCTAAATTCTATTCTCTGGCTCCTCCACTCAGAGAGATTGATGTACTCTGCTTGTAGTCACCCTCCTTACAAAGTGATCTAGAAAGCAACTTTAGTAAAAAAGGCAGATCGATTTTTCTTAAATATATTATTTATTTATTTTACAGAGAGAGAAAGATCACAAGTAGACAGGCAGAGAGAGAGGGGGAAGTAGGCTCCCTGCCAAACAGAGAACCCGATGAGGGGCTTGATGTTAGGACCCTGAGATCATGACCTGAGCCCAGGGCAGAGGCTTAACCCACTGAGTCACCCTTGTACCCCAAGGCAGATCAATTATAAGTATTTTAACTTTACCTCCCTTTAATTTCCATAATACACAGCTTTTTGTTATTAAGAGTTGCACAATAATTATCCTAAATATTTTGTCTTATGTTTTATATCTTTGAAAGTCCAGTAATTTATCATGAATGGAAGCAATTATCTATATCTTTGTTCATTCTTATGTTAGTCTCAAATATGGGTAATTTGTAAGCCATAAAATAATTAACCCTATTGATAATATATTTTCTGCAGAATTTTCCAGTTTTTTAAATTCTTTCTGTATTAGATTTTCTCTTCTATTTAGCAAATATAAAAGTTAGCAAATATTCAACAAATATAAAAATCCATTGATATTTTTCTTTGGAAATGTTTGTTTTATAACTGTAGTTAGTTCTAAACTTGAAAGTAATGTATACATATATTTTTAATTTTATAATTATTTTTTCTACCAGTATGTCTTTTTTGCTACTTGGCAATAAGGATTTTCATATTTAAATTTGATTTTGCCTTATTCAAAATACATAGAAAATGACTTAGAATAATTTGTTGAGTAACTGTTTATTAATTTAAAATGTTTCCTTTAGGGCACCCAGGTGGCTCAGTCAATTAAGCATCCACCTTCAGCTCAGGTCATGATCCAGAGTCCTGGGATCGAGTCCCATGTCAGGCTCTCTGATCAGCAGAGAGTCTGTTTCTACCTCCTCTTCTACCTGCCACTTCCCCTGCTTGTAGTCCCTCTCTCTTTTTCTCTCTGTCAAATAAAAAAATAAAATATTTTTAAAAAATGTTACACTTTATATGCAAATATATTCTTATAAATTTATGACCAGTTTTTTTTAATATTTTAGTTACCCAGTAAATATCAGTCAGTTTCCTGAAGTTTATTCTACTACTTTAGACCTAGCATAATATGACACCAGGTAGACTATTTATATCACATGGATATTTAAAATTATAGCTGTATTAACCTAGTTCATGAAATCTTAGTTATCTGCCATGACATATTTTGCTCACTTATGGAATTGAATGAAAGATTTTAATACCATTTACAGCACATAGTTATTATAACTTCATTATTTTTTTTAACCTTGACTGTCATAAGAATTTTTGTCCTGAAGAAACACATGTGAATATTTTTCCTACTATTATCCTGAATAATCACAATAATTTGGAAAAGCTACTAAATGCTAGCTGAGAAATTTCCTCCTTGCACTGTCCACATTAATGTATCTTAAAAGAGCATTCTATCACAGATATTGATACTTGAAACATGAACTTTTGAACTTTATTTAAGAACATATGAAATATTCTATCTGACAGAGGTGAACATACTCATTATAAGAGGATCAAGTGCTTTTGCTAACTTTCTCAACTTAGGAAACAATTTCTTTTCAAACAAATATATAGAGATATTATATCTCTCTCTATATATATATTTGAGAGAGACAGAGCAAGAGAGAGAGAGAGAGAGAACATGAGTGCAAGGAGGGGTAGAGGAAGAGAAGGAAGCAGACTCCCCAGTTAGCAGGGAGCCCAACATGGGACTTGATCCCAGAACACTAATATCATGACCTGAGCCAACAACAATAACAGATGCTTAACTGACTGAGCCACCCAGGTGACATTATGCATCCATTTCCTAAAGTAGGCTTAAAAGTACCGTAACTTGTAAAAACCACTTGGTCATCTTATTTGGTCATTGCATGCTTAAAATCATGAGCTCCATAAAATTTTCAAAAAATTGTTGCCATGAATGAGATATTTTTGGGTGAAAACAATTACACACACACACACACACACACACACACACACGCATTTTGCTACATATCTTTCGTACATTAAGGGAACTATAATAAACTTACTTTTGACAGAATAAAGAATCATTTCCTATTCTAAAATAAAGCAATTGGGTTTATTTAGAATAGATATAATGATAAGCAATCAGTAATGACTTAGTGGGTAAAAAGTAATTTGTTTGTGTTACACTGAAATATTAACTAAAATGATTACTTGGAGCATCCTAGTATAATGAGACCACTTGTTTAGCTTCTAAGGAAGAGCCCACTAATAATGATGTAGTACCTATATAACAGAAATTATCTTAGAAAATTTGTAAGAAATCCTATAATTCTGCTTTAGGATGAAAATGTGTAATATTGAGGATTCAGGAGTTCTCTTTGTGATTAGATTTTTGGCAAAGCTTTGACCTCTTACATGCTAAGAATTGGGTCAGGGTGAAAATCAGAGAAGATAAACAGGAATGGGGTGAACAGTCTACAGAACCCTACTGTTTGATTAATATCATATATTGAATGGCAGTGAGTTTTAGTCCAATGTATATAGAGACTCATCCAGGAATGCAGCAGGGTTCTGAATGATTGGTATAGACTCCTGTTGAGTTTATAATCTGTAAATGTTAAGTGTTCAAGGCATGCTACCCGGCTGTTCTTAAACAAAGACAGACTTCTATTAGAGTTTAGTTCATTGTACATCATTTAAGTTCAATAAATATTTCTCAAGTGCATTATGTTGCAAGTATTACACTAATGGAAATGTACAAAGATTTTAAGTCATAATCCATTGTGACCCTTTGTAATTGAAGTGCATTATGGTTCATTAAGGATCAGACTGTTATCAATGCTCCTCTTTGGTATTTTATTCTCCTGCATAACATGAAACATCCTTATCAATGCAGAGAATGGAAAAAAGTCTAAGTACTCTCTGAGATACATTTATTATGGAAAGAGCATTTAAGTGTGTGAAAACAAGATATTTGTCTATTTTATATATTCATGCTTTAAACACTATGTAGCAAGCATTACATGTTTTAAATAACTTTTCTCCCTACTCTTTGGAGACTTAATTTTAACATATTAGGTATAAAGATGCCACTAAACTTCTTCACTGTTATCTGAAAAAATGGTTGGTGTATGAAAAATACAAATTCCTAAGGAATATAAAAGCTAACTTATCTGCGATCTTTAATATGCTATGAGAAGTCTTCATGTGAGAAAAATCATACTTAGATGATTGATTAATGTTCCTAGAATTAGAGCAACAATTTTTAAGTATAGGAATTACACATTTAATGGCCTTGGGTAAGGATCACCCATTTCCACTAAGATATGAAAACTTTAGTTTTCTGGCTAGAGTTAGTTCTACCAAGGACACTGGTTCACTAGGCTTTCCTTAGTTCTGCATTTCCTCTTTATTCACACTATTTAATCCTTTATTAAAATGAATACTTTGCTTTATAAGTTTTAGTTTGTAAAAATTAAAGTTGTTAATAACCAAATGTTGCCTATTCATGTATGTATGTGTCTATAACTTTATCAAACTTTGTGCTACATAGACATCCTTGTATGAACATAGAACAAGCAGACTGCCTACCTTATATTAAAAACTTTGCATGTCTATTGAAATACAGATTTCCTACTATGACAAAGTAACAGAGAACAAACTTAACTTTTCTCCATTAAGTATATACAGAGTTGGACAACCTATTAGAAACAGTAATATTCAGATGGGACAGCAGACAGTTTGGAAAATGAGTAAAGCAAAACAAAGTAAGTGAGTCCTAGGATTTTTCCAGTTTACGGTGTGGAGAGCAATTCCATGCTGCAGGGGCAAAGAACTCTAAGACCAATGGTCTGACTGAATTTGGAGCTAAGAGTCTACAGATTAGAGAAACTAAAGAAGCAGGAATTTGTAAAGCAAATACCAGAGATGCAGAATCTGCACATGAAGCTCAAAAGAAATACAGAGGAAGACATTTTTATCTCTGAGATTTGATCTGTATTTTTGTGAGAATAAACTTCCAACACGAGGGAATGTCACTGAATGTCACTGATAGAATCATCCCCAAAACTCAAACATGTCTGTTTGTGTTCCAACCAGCAAGACTTCTTTTTTTTTTGAAAGATTTTATTTATTTATTTATTTATTTATTTATTTACAAGTCAATTTTTTTTAATTTTATTTTTTATAAACATATAATATATTTTTATCCCCAGGGGTACAGGTCTGTGAATCGCCAGGTTTACACACTTCACAGCACTCACCATAGCACATACCCTCCCCGATGTCCATAACCCCACCCCCTTCTCCCAACCCCCCTCCCCCTAGCAACCCTCAGTTTGTTTTGTGAGATTAAGAGTCACTTATGGTTTGTCTCCCTCCCAATCCTATCTTGTATCATTTACTCTTCTCCTACCCCCTTAACCCCCCATGTTGCATCTCCTTTCCCTCATATCAGGGAGATCATATGATATCTTTCTCAGATTGACTTATTTCGCTAAGCATGATACCCTCTAGTTCCATCCACGTCGTCGCAAATGGCAAGATTTCATTTCTTTTGATGGCTGCAATAGTATTCCATTGTGTATATATACTACATCTTCTTTATCCATTCATCTGTTGATGGACATCTAGGTTCTTTCCATAGTTGGGCTATTGTAGACATTGCTGCTATAAACACTCGGGTGCACATGCCCCTTTGGATCACTACGTTTGTATCTTTAGGGTAAATACCCAGTAGTGCAATTGCTGGGTCATAGGGTAACTCTATTTTCAACCTTTTGAGGAACCTCCATGCTGTTTTCCAGAGCAGTTGCACCAGCTTGCATTCCCACCAACATTGTAGGAGGGTTCCCCTTTCTCCGCATCCTCACCAGCATCTGTCATTTCCTGACTTGTTAATTTTAGCCATTCTGACTGGTGTGAGGTGATATCTCATTGTGGTTTTGATTTGTATTTCCCTGATGCCGAGTGATATCGAGCACTTTTTCATGTGTCTGTTGGCCATCTGGATGTCTTCTTTGCAGAAATGTCTGTTCATGTCTTCTACCCATTTCTTGATTGGATTATTTGTTCTTTGGGTGTTGAGTTTGCTAAGTACTTTATAGATTTTGGACACTAGCCCTTTATCTGATATGTCATTTGCAAATATCTTCTCCCATTCTGTCAGTTGTCTTTTGGTTTAGTTAACTGTTTCCTTTGCTGTGCAAAAGCTTTTGATCTTGATAAAATCCCAATAGTTCATTTTTGCCCTTGCTTCCCTTGCCTTTGGCGATGTTCCTAGGAAGATGTTGCTGTGGCTGAGGTTGAAGATGTTGCTGCCTGTGTTATCTTCAAGGATTTTGATGGATTCCTTTCTCATATTGAGGTCCTTCATCCATTTTGAGTCTACTTTTGTGTGTGGTGTAAGGAAATGATCCAACTTCATTTTTCTGCATGTGGCTGTCCAATGTTCCCAACACCATTTATTGAAGAGGCTGTCTTTTTTCCATTGGACATTCTTTCCTGCTTTGTTGAAGATTAGTTGACCATAGAGTTGAGGGTCTATTTCTGGGCTCTCTATTCTGTTCCATTGATCTATGTGTCTGTTTTTGTGCTAGTACCATGCTGTCTTGATGATGACAGCTTTGTAATAGAGCTTGAAGTCCGGAATTGTGATGCCACCAACTTTGGCTTTCTTTTTCAATATTCCTTTGGCCATTCAAGGTCTTTTCTGGTTCCGTATAAATTTTAGGATCATTTGTTCCATTTCTTTGAAAAAAATGGATGGTACTTTGATAGGAATTGCATTAAATGTGTAGATTGCTTTAGGTAGCATAGACATTTTCACAATATTTATTCTTCCAATCCAGGAGCATGGAACATTTTTCCATTTCTTTGTGTCTTCCTCAACTTCTTTAATGAGTACTTTATAATTTTCTGAGTATAGATTCTTAGCCTCTTTGGTTAGGTTTATTCCTAGGTATCTTATAGTTTTGGGTGCAATTGTAAATGGGATTGACTCCTTAATTTCTCTTTCTTCTGTCTTGTTGTTGTTGTAGGGAAATGCAACTGATTTCTGTGCATTGATTTTATATCCTGACACTTTACTGAATTCCTGTACAAGTTCTAGCAGTTTTGGAGTGGAGTCTTTTGGGTTTTCCACATATAGTATCATATCATCTGCAAAGAGTGATAGTTTGACTTCTTCTTTGCCAATTTGGATGCCTTTAATTTCCTTTTGTTGTCTGATTGCTGAGGCTAGGACTTCTAGTACTATGTTGAATAGCAGTGGTGATAATGGACATCCTTGCCATGTCCCTGACCTTAGCGGAAAAGCTTTCAGTATTTCTCCATTGAGAATGATATTTGCGGTGGGTTTTTCATAGATGGCTTTGATAATATTGAGGTATGTGCCCTCTTTCCCTACACTTTGAAGAGTTTTGATCAGGAAGGGATGCTGTACTTTGTCAAATGCTTTTTCAGCATCTATTGAGTATCATATGGTTCCTGTTCTTTCTTTTATTAATGTGTTGTATCACATTGATTTGCGGATGTTGAACCAACCTTGCAGCCCTGGAATAAATCCCACTTGGTCACGGTGAATAATCCTTTTAATGTACTGTTGAATCCTATTGGCTAGTATTTTGGTGAGAATTTTTGCATCTGTGTTCATCAAGGATATTGGTCTGTAGTTCTCTTTTTTGATGGGTTCCTTGTCTGGTTTTGGGATCAAGGTGATGCTGGCCTCATAAAATGAGCTTGGAAGTTTTCCTTCCATTTCTATTTTTTGGAATAGTTTCAGGAGAATAGGAATTATTTCTTCTTTAAATGTTTGGTAGAATTCCCCCAGGAAGCCGTCTGGCCCTGGGCTTTTGTTTGTTTGGATATTTTTGATGACTGTTTCAATCTGCTTACTGGTTATGGGTCTGTTCGTGCTTTCTATTTCTTTCTGGTTCAGTTGTGGTAGTTTATATGTCTCTAGGAATGCATCCATTTCTTCCAGATTGTCAAATTTGCTGGCATATTATTGCTCATAGTATGTTCTTATAATTGTCTGTATTTCTTTGGTGTTAGTTGTGATCTGTCCTCTCTCATTCATGATTTTATTTATTTTGGTCCTTTCTCTTTTCTTTTTGATAAGTCTGGCCAGGGGTTTATCAATCTTATTAATTCTTTCGAAGAACCAGCTCCTAGTTTCGTTGATTTGTTCTATTGTTTTTTTGGTTTCTATTTCATTGATTTCTGCTCTGATCTTTATGATTTCTCTTCTCCTGCTGGGCTTAGGGTTTCTTTCTTGGTCTTTCTCCAGCTCCTTTAGGTGTAGGGTTAGGTTGTGTACCTGAGACCTTTCTTGTTTCTTGAGAAAGGCTTGTACCACTATATACTTTCCTCTTAGGACTGCCTTTGTTTTGTGTCCCACTGATTTTGAACCATTGTGTTTTCATTATCATTTGTTTCCACGAATTTTTTCAATTCTTCTTTAATTTCCTGGTTGACCCATTCATTCTTTAGAAGGATGCTGTTTAGTTTCCATGTATTTGGGTTCTTTCCAAATTTCCTCTTGTGATTGAGTTCTAGCTTCAGAGCATTGTGGTCTGAAAATATGCAGGGAATGATCTCAATCTTTTGATACCGGTTGAGTCCTGATTGAGGACTGAGGATGTGATCTATTCTGGAGAATGTTCCATGTGCATTAGAGAAGAATGTGCATTCTGTTGCTTTGGGATGAAATGTTCTGAATATATCTGTGATGTTCATCTGGACCAGTGTGTCATTTAAGGCCTTTATTTCCTTGTTGATCTTTTGCTTGGATGATCTGATCATTTCAGTGAGGGGAGTGTTAAAGTCCCCTACTATTATTGTATTATTGTTGATGTGTTTCTTTGATTTTGTTATTAATTGGTTTATATAGTTGGCTGCTCCCACGTTAGGGGCATAAATATTTAAAATTATTGATCTTCTTGTTGGTCAGATCCTTTGAGTATGATATAGTGTCCTTCCTCATCTCTTATTATAGTCTTTGGCTTAAAATCTAATTGATCTGATATAAGAATTGCCACTCCTGCTTTCTTCTGATGTTCATTAGCATGGTAAATTCTTTTCCACCCCCTCACTTTAAATCTGAAGGTGTCTTCGGGTTTCAAATGAGTTTCTTGTAGGCAACATATAGATGGGTTTTGTTTTTTTATCCATTCTGATACCCTGTGTCTTTTGATTGGGGCATTTAGCCCATTAACATTCAGGGTAACTATTGAGAGATATGAATTTAGTGCCATTGTATTGCCTGTAAGGTGACTGTTATTGTATATTGTCTCTGTTCCTTTCTGATCTACTACTTTCAGGCTCTCTCTTTGCTTAGAGGACCCCTTTCAATATTTCCTGTAGAGCTGCTTTGGTGTTTGCAAATTCTTTCAGTTTTTGTTTGTCCTGGAAGTTTTTAATCTCTCCTTCTATTTTCAATGATAGCCTAGCTGGATATAGTATTTTTGGCTGCATGTTTTTCTCGTTTAGTACTCTGAATATATCATGCCAGCTCTTTCTGGCCTGACAGGTCTCTGTGGATAAGTCTGCTGCCAATCTAATATTTTTACCATTGTATGTTACAGACTTCTTTTCCCGGGCTGCTTTCAGGATTTTCTCTTTGTCACTAAGACTTGTAAATTTTACTATTAGGTGACGGGGTGTGGACTTATTCTTATTGATTTTGAGGGGGGTTCTCTGAACCTCCTGGATTTTGGTGCTTGTTCCCTTTGCCATATTGGGGCAATTCTCTCCAATATTTCTCTCCAATATACCTTCTGCTCCCCTCTCTCTTTATTCTTCTTCTGGAATCCCAATTATTCTAATGTTGTTTCATCATATGGTGTCACTTACCTCTCGAATTCTCCCCTCATGGTCCAGTAGCTGTTTGTCCCTCTTTTGCTCAGCTGCTTTATTCTCTGTCATTTGGTCTTCTATATCGCTAATTCTTTCTTCTTCCTCATTTATCCTCGCAGTGAGAGCCTCCATTTTTTATTGCGCCTCATTAATACCTTTTTTGATTTCAACTTGGTTAGATTTTAGTTCTTTCATTTCTCCAGAAAGGGCTTTTATATCTCCCGAGAGGGTTTCTCTAATATCTTCCATGCCTTTTTCGAGCCCGGCTAGAACCTTGAGGATCGTCATTCTGAACTCTAGATCTGACATATTACCAATGTCTGTATTGATTAGGTCCCTAGCCTTTGGTACTGCCTCTTGTTCTTTTTTTTTGTGGTGAATTTTTCTGCCTTGTCATTTTGTCCAGATAAGAGTATATGAAGGAGCAAGTAAAATACTAAAAGGGTGGCAACAACCCCAGGAAAATATGCTTTAACCAAATCAGAAGAGATCCCAAATCGTGAGGGAGGAAAAGGGGGATAAAAAAAGGTTCAGAAAGAAAAAAAAAAAATAAACAATTTAAAAAAGAAAACAAATAAAGAAAAAATATAAAAAAGAAAAAAAATAGATATATATATATTAGATATACTAGTTAAAAAACGTTAAAAAAGGGTAAAAGTTAAAAAAATTTGGCAGAAGAAGAGAAAAAAATATTGAAAAAGAAAAAAATTAAATTAACTGCAAGGCTAAAGAATCATGGGGAGAAAGCCATGAGTTCCGTGCTTTGCTTTCTCCTCCTCTGGAATTCCGCTGCTCTCCTTGGTATTGAAACTTCACTCCTTGGTAAGTGAGCTTGGTCCTGGCTGGTTTTCTTGTTTATCTTCTGGGGGAGGGGCCTGTTGTAGTGATTCTCAAGTGTCTTTGCCTCTGGTGGAGTTGCACTGCCCTTACCAGGGTTTGGGCTGAGTAATCCACTCGGGTTTCCTTTCGGGAGCTTTTGTTCCTTGAATGCTTTCCGTAGAGTTCTGGAGGACAGAAGTGAAGATGGCGGCCTCCCTATCTCTGGCCTGGAGGAGCCGAGAGCCCAGGGCCCCACTCCTCAGTGCGCCCTCAGAGAACAGCGCCCAATTACTCCCGTCACCCTGGCCTCTGGCCACGCTCTGAGCTGACCGAGCCTGCGACCGGTTCAAGGTAACCCCGAGCTGAGAGCTCACTCCTCAGCTCTGTCCCTGTAGCTGGCTTCCCCATTCTAATACCTGTAAGCTCTGCGACACTCAGACACCGCCGATCCTTCTGTGACCCTGTGGGACCTGAGGTCACGCTAACCCTGCGTGGGTTTCACCCCGGTTAAACCTTGGAGCAATGTCCCTCAGTGGAACAGACTTTTAAAAGTCCTGATTTTGTGCTCCATTGCTCCGCCTCTTGCCGGGAGCTAGCCCCTCCCCCGCAGTCTATCTTCCCGTCGCTTTGGATTCACTTCTCCGCCAGTCCTACCTTTCAGAAAGTGGTTGATTTTCTGTTTCTAGAATTGCTGTTCTTCTTCTCTTCGATCTCCTGTTGGATTTGTAGGGGTTTGCAATCTTTAGATAAGCTATCTAGCTGATCTCCTGCTACCTGAAGTAGTCTCAGCCTGCTACTTCTCCACCATCTTGACTCCTCAGCAAGACTTCTTAATACATAAAATGATGAGTGCTGTCTATAGAAGAATAGTGCTACCTTATTGGGAATAAATAGCTCTTGATAAAAGCTGTCCTAAACCCACTGCCTACCAAAGGCTTAAAAGAAGTCTTGGGAAGAATCAAAAATATTCATTGGTTTTATCCCAGAAAATGTGCCAATAATATTTTAAAGTAATAAAACCAAAATTAGCACCTGAGAATGAAAAATTCAGAAAGCACACAAAAAACTGGGGTGAAGGTGGAATTCAAATAAACAAGAAAAGTCATAATAATAATTAAAAAAAGCATCAGTAGAAATAATCCCAAAATGACATAGATGATTAAATTGGCAATGATATTGAGTACTATTATAAACATACTGAAACTATTACATATAAATATACACTAGAACTTTCTTATTTATATCAGTAGCCTAGGCTTCTCCTCTGAGATCAAAATGCATAACCAATTGCCTACTCAAAATTTTCACTGCTGTGATCATTCTTATACATACCTTGTTCTGGTGCAAGTGTATGTATTTTGCTGGAACTAGATCTAGGGGAGGAATCAATTTATCTTGAGAAATACATATGACTAACACATTTTCCCTAAAAGTTTTTCCCAAAAGTGTTTTGGTTTTTTTTTTCTGAAAGTGGAATGATAAATCCACCAACTGCGTTATGAGATTTTGTGCTACTCCATATACTAGCTGAGTTTTTTTTTTTTCTTCAGTCTTTCTTTTTAGTCATTCTAACAGGTACGTACTTGTACTATCACGTACTTTAATTTGTATTCTCAGATGACTTAATGAGGTTACCTTTTCATGGACATTGAGTAATAGATTTGTGATTCTCTTGCTTGGGTCTTTGCACCCATTTTCATATTTATTTATTTTTTGATGTTTTCTCATTTATTTATAGATGTTCATATATATTTTGAATGCTATAGTTTTCACTAAAAGTACTGAAAATTTTTCTCCTCTCTGCTATTTTTTAAGATTAATTAAAGCCTTTGTTTTTAGAGTGGTTTAAGGTTCACAGCAAAAGTAAAAGGAAGGTACACAGATGTTTCATTTATTCCCTACCCATGCACATGTATAGCCTCCAGTACTATCAACATCACCCTCCAGGGTGATATATTTATTAAAAGTGAAAAATTTTCATTGATATATCACAATCACTGAAAGTCCATAGTTCACATTAAGGTCCCCTTTGGGTGTTATGTATTCAATGGATTTAGACAAGTGTATAATGAAATGTATCCACCATTAGATATTATACCAAGTTGTTATACTGTCCTAAAAAATCTTCTGTGCTCTGCCTATGCATCCCTCTCTCCTCTCCAACCTTGGCAACCACTGATCTTTTTACTGTATACATAGTTTGCCTTTTCCAGAAGGTCTTAGATTTAAAATCATACAATATATAGACTTTTCAAATTGGCTTCTTTTACTTATTAACATGGGTATAAGTTTCCTCCATGTCTTTTCATGGATTTATAGCTCATTTCTTTTTAGCACTGAATAATATTCTGTTGTCTAGGTATCCTAAAGATAATCCATTTACCTACTGCAGGACATCTTGTTTGCTTCCATGTTTTGGCAATTATGAATAAGCATCCATACACATCCATGCACAGGTCTTTGTGTTAATATATTTTTTCATATTTTTCTTCAAGTTTTTATTTAAATTTCAATTAGTTAATGTACAGTATAATAATAGTTTCAGGTGTAGGATTTAGTTATTTATCACTTACATACTACACCCAGTGCTCATCACAGCAGATATCCTCTATAGTCAAGAGTATCTTGACTGGTTTATCTCTCTCTCTTTCCTTTTCCCTCCCATATATTCATCTATTGTTTCTTAAATTCCACATATAAATGAAATCACAGGTATTTGTATTTCTCTGACTTATTTCACTTAGCATAATATTCTCTAGCCCAGTGCATATTTTTGCAAATGGAAAGATTGCATTCTTTTTTTGGCTGAGTAATATTACACACACACAAACACACACACACACACACACACACACACACACACACACAAACACGTTTTTATCATTCATTAGTTGATGGATATTTGGGCTATTTCCATAATTTGGCTACTGTTGATAATGCTGCTATAAACATCAGGTTCATGTATCCCTTCAAATCAGTACTTTTTTTCCTTTCAGTAACTAGTTAGTGGAACAATTGCTGGATGATAGGGTAATTCTACTTTTAACATGAGGAACCTCCATACTGTTTCAGAGTGGCAGCATTAGTTTGCACTCTTACCAACAGTGTACAAGGATTTCCTTCCTCCAAATCCTTATCAACACTTGCTATTCTTTTTTTCTTTTTGATAATCACCATTCTAATGAACATGAGGTGATACTGGCTTGTTGTTCTGATTTGCATTTCATAATGATTAATAATATTAAGCAGGTTTTCATGTACCTGTTAGCAATCTATTTGTCTCCTTTGGAAATTTTCTATTCAGATCCTCTATCCTCTATCTTTTAAAAGATCCCCTATCTTTTAAGTAGATTGTTGTTGTTGTTTTCTATTCTTTTATTTTTCTTTTTTGCTATTGTATATGTTGTTTATATATTTTGGATATTAACTCCTTATTAGATATAGGATTTGCAAATATTTTCTCCCATTTGATATGTCATTTTAATTTTATTAATGGTCTCCTTTGTTGTTTAGAAGCTTTTTAGTTTGAAATAGTCCTGCCTATAATTGCTTTTTGTTGCTTTTGTGTTTGGAGTCAGATCCAAAAAACCATCACCAAGACCACTGTCAATGAGTTTACTGCCTATGTTTTCTTCTAGGAATTCTACAGTTTCAAGTCTTACATTCAAGTCTTTAATACATTGTGAGTTAATTTTTTGTATGGTGTAAGGAAGTGGCCCAGTATCATTCTTTTGAATGTAGCTTTCCTGTGTTCCCAGCACCATTTATTGAAGAGACCGTCCTTTCACCTTTATATATTCTTGACCCCTTTCTCATAAATTGGCCATTTATGCTTGGGTTGATTTCTGGGTTCTCCATTCTGTTACAATGATCTATGTTTCTGTTTTTATGCCAATATCATAAAGTTTTGATTATTAAGGTTTGTTTTATGGTTTGAAATCAGAAAGTGTTCAGTATTGTTCTTTCTGAAGATTATTTTGGCTATTCAAGGTTTTTTGTGGTTTCTTACAAATTTTGATTGTTCTGTTTCTGTGAAAAAAGGCTATTGGAATTTTAATAGGAATTACTTGACTCTACAGATTTCTTTGGGTTGTGTGGACCTTTTAACAATATGAATTCTTCTAACGCATGAGCATGGGATATCTTTCTGTTTGTGTCTTCTTTAACTTTTTTCATCAAAGTCTTATGGTTTATAGTATACAGATTTTTCACTCCTGTAGTTAAATTTATTCTTAGGTATTTTATTGTTTTGATGTGACTGCAAATAGGATTATTTTTAAAAGTATCATTCTGATAGTTTGTTATTAGTGTATAGAAACAGACTATTGTATATTCCTTTGTATACTACACCTTTACTGAATTTGTTGATTAATTCAAACAGTTTTGGGTGGAGTCTTTTGGTATTTTGGTTTTGTTTTGTTTTACTTTTAAATATTATTTATTATAACAAGAGAGCACAAGCAGGGGGAGGGATAAAGTGAAAGGGAGAGAAAGAGACTCCTTGCTGAGCACAGAGTAGAGCTGATGTGGGCTGGATCTCAGGACCCTGAGATTATGACCTGTATTGTATGGATAGAGGTTTCTGTGATTTGTCTGCAGGCAGGCTAAAGAGTGTTGTCTGTGAGACTTGTGCTGCTTAAGTGACCTCAGGAACATGATGAGTTGACATTAGTTGGACTCCAGGTCAGAATTTGTCCTTCTTGTCTGGGACACCAAGAGCTAAACTTTGCTTTACATCCCCTTGGGGGTCCAGGTTGGGTTCCTCCCAACCCCCCATGGAATCTGGGAGGGGAGGCAAGTGCACCTAGCTCTGACTCCTTGAATATGTAAAGACACGATAACACAGAAATGCAACCTGCTCCAAACTGCAGGTAGGCAAGCAAATGTTTAACTTCAGACCCTTCATTTGCCCTATAAATTTGGTCCTTTTGAGGATGGTCAGTTGGAAGTCTCACCGGAGGGGAAGATGCTCTTCCCAGGCCTCTCAATCCAGACTCCAGCCTGGCTCTCTCCCCAGGGTTTCCCCAGCTAATGAGGTTGGATGTTGCAAGTATCCAATTTGATGTAACTCTGTCTTCTTCTTCTTTACTGCTTACTATCATCCTCATCTATGTGTAGATTTCCCTTTTCTTTTTTCTGTTACTATCAGATTTGTATATATCAGTAATGTGTTTTATCCCCTTTGAAACTGAAAACATGGCTGTTACAAATCTTTTCTTTAGAACATAACCTGTGCCTAAATCAAAAGTTGATGCTTAACAAGCTGAGCCACCCAGGAGCTCCTGGGGTTTTTATATATATCATGTCATCTGCAAACAGTGGCCTGTTTTATTCTTTCTTCCCAATTTCGATGACTTTTATTTCTTTTTCTTACCTAGTTTCTTTGGCTAGAACTTCCAACTAGGTTAAATAAAAGTGGCCAGAATGGATATCCTTATATTCTTCCTGATGTTAAGGGAAAACCTTTCAGTTTTTTACTGTTGTGTATGGTATTAGCTATAGGTTTGTCATACATGGCCTGTATTCTGTTGAGAGACATTCCCTCTATACTTACTTTGTTGTGAATTTTTGTTATCAATGGATGCTGAATTTAGTCATATTATTTTTTGAATCCTTTAAAATGATATGATTTTTATCCTTCATTTTAATGTGATGTATCACATTGATTTTGGACTTTTTTTAATATTTCCAGTTTTTATGTATATTCTAGTTAGTTAACATATAGTGTAACATTAGTCTGGGGAGTAGAATTTAGTGATTCATCACTTGCATACAACACCTAGTGTTCATCACAAATGCCTTCCTTAATACCCATCACCAATTTAACCCATCCTGCTGCCCACCTCCCCTCCAGAAACTCTCAGTTTCTTCCCTATAATTAAGAGTCCTTTTTATGGACTCTTCCATCCCTGGAATAAAAGTTAGCTAATCATGGTGTATGTTATGTTTAATGTGTTGTTGAATTTGGTTGCTATTAATTTGTTGAGGATATTTGCTTTTATGCTCATTGGGGAAATTGTCCTTTAATTTTCTTTTCTTGTGTCCTTAATCTGGATTTGGTATGAGGGCAATGCTGGCTTCATAAAAGTAGTTTGGAAGTGTTACCTCCTCTTCTATGTTTCAGAAACATTTGAAAAGGATTGGTACTAAATTATTTTAATGTTTGGCAGAATTCCTCAGTGAAACATCTGGTCCTGGTCTTTTGTTTGTTGAGAGGTTTGGATAACTGATGAAATCTTATTGGTAATCAGTCTGTTCAGATTTTCTTTTTCTTCATGATTCAGTCTTGGTAGGTTGTATATTTCTAGGAATTTACTCATTTTTTCTATATTGTCCTATTGGCATATAATTGTTTATGGTAGTGTCTTATGATCCTTTGCATTTCTGTGGTATCATTTTTAACATCTTCTCTTACATATCTAATTTTATTTGAGACCATCTTTTTTCTTTATGAGTCTGGCTAGCTTTGCTAATTTAATCTTCTGGAGGAGCCAGCTCTTAGTTTCCATGATTCTTTCTATTGTCTTTTTGGTCTCTATTTCATTTATTTCATTTCTAATCTTAAGTTTTTCCTCATTTCTACTGATTTTGGGCTTTGTTCTTTCTTATTCCTTAAAGTATGAATTTAGAGTATTTGAGATTTTGTTTTGTTTTGTTTTGTTTTGGAGGGGTAGGTATATATTGCTATTAATTTCCCTCTTAGAATTGATTTTGCTAAATCCCATAAATTTTGTTATATTTTCATTTTCATTTATCAAGGTCTTTTTTTATTTCTCTTATTTTTTTCTTTATTGACACATTGGTTGTTTAGTACCATGTTGCTTAATCTTCACACATATCTGAATTTTCTTTTACTTTTTTGTAATAGATTTCTAGTTTTACACCTTGTGGTTAGAAAACATGCTTGATATGATTTCAGTCTTCTTAAATTGTTAGACTTATGATCTGTGGCCTAATATATAATATATACTGTTGAATGTTCCATGTGTATACTGCCATTTTGGGTGGAATGTTCTATATAAAACATACATATTCTATATAAAATATATACATTCTATAAATTAAATTATTTATATATATATATATAAATAATTCAAAGCTGATGTTTCTTTATGAATTTTCTGTCTAGATTATCTCTCATTTTATAAAAGTGGGATGTTAAAGTCCCTTATTGTTGAATCCCAATCTATTTTCCCCTTTAGGTCTCTTAATATTTCCTTTTATGTTTAAGTCCTCTTATGTGCAGTGCTTAAATACGTAGAAATATTATAGCTTCTTGTTGGATTGATCTGTTTATCATTATATAATACCCTTAGTTGTCTCTTCTTATGTTACAGAAAAATAATCAGACTGGTGAGAAACCAAACGACATTTAGAGAAGTAGGAGAACTTGGATTTATTTTACAAGGGTAAACCCAGAGGAGCTCACACTCAACATACTGGGCCCCAGATAAGATGGTTACAAAGTTTTTATAGAGAAGGGCAGGGGTTCAGGATACAAGGTCTGTGCTGATTTCTGATAGGTGGATTTAATTTGGGAGGGTTGTGGTAGATGGGAACATTGGTCAGGACAGAGGCAGGAAGTTTGTTTACAGAAGCAGAAACAACTAATTATCTCTTGTTCAATCGGGGCTCCTGGTTACCTCTTAGTATTGCTAGTAAACTTCCATTTTCTGGGGCCTGCCAGACTGGCCTGCTCTGGGTAATTTTCCTTTTCACTTATAGTCTTTGTTTTAAAGTCTATTTTGTCTGATATACGTATAGTCACCCTGGCTCTCTTTTTTACAAAGTAATTCAATATCAGTCTCTGCGTTTTCTTGAATCTACAGTCAGTCTCTTGTAGGTGATATACAGGTAAGTCTTATTTTCTGTTTTTTTTTTTTTATTTTAATCTCTTCAGCCACTCTATGTCTTCTGATTAGAGAATTTAATACATTTACATTTAAGATAATTATTGATAGGTATGTACTTATTACCATTCTGTTAATTGTTTTTTAGAGTGTTTTGACGTTCTGTTTCTTTTTCTCTTGTTCACTTCCTTCATGATTTGATGACTTTCTTTTGTGGTATTCTTAGATTACTTTCTCATTATCTGTTGTGTATTTCTTATAGCTGTTGCTTTGTAGTTATCATGAGGCTAACATGTAACAACCTATATTTAGAGCAGTCCATTTTAAGTGATAAATGAAGTTTGAATGTATACTAAAATGTATTCTGCATTTTCACTCTCCCCATCCATGTTTTAAAATATTTTGCATGTCACAATTGCCATTTTTTATTATATGTATTCTCTAACTATTATAGTTATTTTTTGCTACTTTTGTCTTTTATCCTTCCTACTAGTTTTATAACTGATTAATCCACTATCTTAATGACATATTTACCTTCACTGGTGAGATTTATACTTTGATGTTTCTTATTACTAATTAGCACCCTTTCTTTCCAACTTGTAGATTACTCTTTAGCATTTTTTTGTACAGCCAGTTTAGTAATAGTGAACTGAAGCTTTGCTGGTGTGGAAAACTCTTGATCTCTCCTTCAGTTTGTTCTTTCTTTCTTTCTTTTTTTTTTTTTTCCCCAAAAACTTTTATTTAAATTTCAGTTAACATACAGTGTAAATATTAGTTTCAGGTGTAGAATTTAGTGATTCCCCAGGTCTCATCACAAGTGCTCTCCTTAATTGTTATCACCTATTTAATTCATCCTGCTGTCAACCTCCCCACCAGAAACCCTCAGTTTGTTTTCTGGTTTGCCTCCCTTTTTTCCCCTTTATGATCTCTCCTTTAGTTCTGAATGATAACTTCTAGGTATAGTATTATTGACCAGAAGATTTTTTTCTTTAGTTTTTTTTGTTTGTTTGTTTGTTTGTTTTCTCTCAGCACTTTGAATATATGATGCCCTTCCTTTGTCACCTGCAAAATATCTGCTGAAAAATGTGCTGATAGTCTTATGGCCAATCCCTTCTGTGGTTTTGGAATATGGGTGAAGTTCTGTGGGGTGAGTTCAGGAGCTGATGATCAAGAAAGAATTCTTGAAACATTTTTGGTGCAAAATGGTGGCTTATTAAAGCATAGGAACAGGACTCATGTGCAGAAAGAACTGTTACACTGGGGTCTTGAGGAGTGGCTGATTATATACTTAGGAGTTGGGGAAAGTAAGGTAAAGGGAGGTTTCAAAAGAAGTTCATATGCTAAAGAGGATGAACTGCAAGATATTTATAAGATACCAGAGGTCTTGCCGTTGTCAAGTTAAGGTTGTTTTCCCCTCTAGCAAGGTATTAAAATTTAGTTGGGAGATCCCTGGAAAAATGTCCCACACATCCCACCCAGGAGTTAGGGGTGGGAGGAGGTTGCAGGGTGTCAGCTTGTGCTTTGTCCTCAGCTTGCCTTCTGCTCCCTCATCACTTGTATATAACATGTTTTTTATTACTGATTTTAAGATTCTTTGTCTTTAGCTTTTGACATCTTAATTATAATGTGCCCTGGTGTGTGTTTTTGAGTTCCTCTTATTTGAGCCTCTCAGGGCCTCCTGGATCTGGATGTTTATTTCTTTCCACAAGTTAGGGAAGTTTTCAGCTATTATTTATCAAGTAATTTTTCTGTCTCTTTCTATGTGATATCTCTTTAATGAAAATGTTAATCTACTTGATGTTGTCCTGTAAGTCTCTTAAGCTATATTCACTTTTAAAAAACAATATTATTTTGATGCTCTGATTGGATGAGTTCCTTTTTTCTGCTCCATCTAACCTGCTATTGAACCCCTTTAGGATGTTTTTCTCTTCAGTTATTGCATTCTTCAGATCTGTGATGACTATTTGGTACTTTCTTATATTTTATATTAGTTTGTTGAAGTTCTCATTGTATTCATCCATTCTTCTTCCAAATTTGGTGAGCTACTTTATGATCATGACTTTGAACCCTTTATCAGGTAAATTACTTATCTCCATTTTATCCCCCCCCCCTTAGGCTTTATCTGGATATTTCCTTTAGAACATATTCTTCTTCTGTGTTCTCATTTTGTTTGATTTGTTGTATGTTTTCTGTCTTTCATAAGAAAGAGTTAATTACCTCTTCTTGTTTTGAAGCTTGGTCTTGTATAAGAGATAATCTTTATCTTTCAACTCTGCTTTAGCACTTATCTCTTATCTTTGAGACCTTTGTGATTGCTTGGGAAGCTTATTCTATTTTTAATAGCCCTATTGGTAGTTGAGTATGTGCCAAAATCTGTCAGCATCCCA
Organism: Lontra canadensis; assembly: GCF_010015895.1. Taxonomy (NCBI): domain Eukaryota; kingdom Metazoa; phylum Chordata; class Mammalia; order Carnivora; family Mustelidae; genus Lontra; species Lontra canadensis. The sequence continues at coordinate 1,217,586 of NW_022631192.1, read as the reverse complement.
AAGGAAAAGATCTCACTCAGCACCTAGGTTCAGCCTGATTGGAAGCCAGACATTCATACAGTAGCTTTTAAGGTATGAAAATTCTTTAAATTCTTCAAAACAAAACAAAACAAAACAAAAAACCTCTCTTGGTGTATTTGATAGGGTTCAACATGGCTCTATAGATGACATAACAATAGTCATTACAGTGTATGCATATACATAGCTGTGTGTGTATTTGTAAATGTATTTTTTTTTCTTGATTTATTATATTAGCTCAGACCTAAAGTGCAATATTGAATAGAAGCCATCCTCGTAGCTCAGGGAAAATATATCAATATTTCACTTGCTCTTAGCCAAAAGGCCAAGAAACAATATTAATATTTCAATAAGTAATGATTTAACAGGGCATTGCCCATAAATACTATCACATTAGAAAGTTTGTTTTCCTCATTTGCCAGCTTTTTTTTCCCTTTAACAAATGCATTTTGTATATAATAGTATTTCCAGAAAAGTTTATGGATAAAGGAAAAAAAAAGTATTAGATTTAAGTATGTCAATATAAGACAACTATCTAAATTTAATTGATCAATGACAAACTTGCTACAGTACATGTAACTCTAAAAACCAACCAATCAATGACAGACTCAAAGTTTTAAAGGTAAGACAATTAGCAGTGGACTCATTCCTTTGAACAACCTTCTAAATTAAAAAGAGTCTCCTCAAACAATAAGTCTTCCAAGGTTGACATTAATTATTTTCCCTGTCATTGTACAACTAGCCCCAAGCAATTGTTCAACTAAAATGTTCATTAAAAAATTAGAACCCTGGGTACCTGGGTGGCTCAGTTGGTTAAACGACTGCTATTGGCTCAGGTCATGATCCCAGAGTCCTGGGATCCAGTCCCACGTTGGGCTCCCAGCTCCACTTCTTTTGACCTCTCCCTCTCATGTTCTTTCTCTCTCTCTTTCACGTGAATAAATAAAATCTTAAAAAAAAAAAGAACCTTATTGTGTTTTAAAAGACTGTGCTTAACTATTATAGACTTCCTTTATTTAAATATGTATAAATTTTTTGTTGTTTCAAATATCTTGTGGTAGTCTCTATCTGTGTCTATTTAAATAATCATGAGTGTTTTTCCTTTATCGATTTATTTTAAATACTAATTTTCTGTTCTTTTTTACACCGTAACTGGAAGCTTATGTAATTTTTCTTAACCTTACTTCTACCCTTGCTCCATTGTAGTCTGTTCTTTGCTTAGAAACCAGAGTATTCTTTATCTTCACCGTGCCTAACCTCATTCCAGCTCTTTCTCTCCAATAACTTCCATCAAAGATAAACTGAAGTATTAGAATATAATGCAGATTTAGATTTCCACAGTACTCTAAAGACAGTGATAAGTGGGTAAATTTAACCAAATGCTTATATATTGTATAACATAAAAATAAATTTACATTTGGAAATCTGAAACACTTAAGCAGAAGTAAATATTTCACAGAAAATGTTCCAGCCATTTCCCAAGCTGAGAGAAACATTGTAAAATAATTATGTGATTCAACATATCACAGAAATGAAGGAAACTGTAAATCACCAGGGTTTTAAGAATCCCTATTTTACAAAATGTTTAGCAATATCTGTATAATATGTATCTTTAGTGCTGTACTTCTTTATACATTTTATTAAGTGTTTTGAATATTATTTTTTGAGGTTATAAAACAGTGTCTTAGGAGTTATTTTTTTCAAACACACATTTCTATAAGGATGAAATATATCTTTCTTCATTGTCATGTACTTGTTTTTGTCACAAAGAAAATCCATATTTCCATTGACTATGTGTGCTACTCTAAATTTTTTTCATCTTTATGATTTATTAAATTTGGGGAAAATGTGGTTCTTCAGCGATTTATATTAGTATGCTCATTTTGAAGGATATGAAAGAAAGCATGTAGAATGATTGTATCAACTCAGCAAATAAATTTACCTTGTGGACCATAGCACTGTGTATAGGAAAACAGCTAATATTTACCATGTGGACTAAAGTGAAGGTATAATTAACATATTTCTGATAACCAGATATTAAAGGACAACAGAACCAAAGAAAAATAAATAATATGGCTACAAAGGACAATTGATAGTATCACTTCATTACAAATTATGAGGATGTGCTTTTTTTAATGGACATGGGAAAAGCTGTTACATGAAGATATTGATCAAATAAACATGTGGCTGGTTTCATTAAAATGGAAGGCAGAGAAAAAACTCTGATATATGTCTGATTAAAATGGACAGTATTTAAAGTAAGGTTTTAGATCAGTTTGATTAATTTACTTATACAGTGTATTTTCATTATTTTTAGGTTTATATTAGTATTATCTGCATAAGGAGATTTTTATACAAAACTTCTAAAATGAAGTTGTGTTATCCTTTTGTGTTATATATCCACCTACAATTTCTCTATATTTTGGTCCTATGTCAATCACATTTAGGACCAAACATTTAGGATGATAGTAATTTATTATCAAAGTTACTACTTAAACTAACACTTTGCCAGTGCATTTTGAGTCCCCATGATTATCTATTGATAAATATGGTAGAATATAAATAATAATCCCTATCATATAAACAGCATAGCTAAAACAAAATTAATATTTAAAGTTAAGTGCTGTGTGATTTTTGGCTCAGGTCATTCATAGCATAACTCCTTCCAATCCCAAGCATTAAAAAAATGTTGTCTTCACAGATCGTGTACTTAAGGCTGAAACATTAGTAGTGAACATATATTTCTAAAATGTTGGATCCCTACTAATTAGTTATGGCTTGTTTGATAAACTTTAATTCATCAAATATAAGATTTAATATGATTATATTTACTAATTTTTAACAATATTTAAACTATCATTATTTAAACTAAAGACGATTTTTAAACTATCTAAAAATCATTATTTAAACTAACTGAAGATGATTTTTTAATGGAATAATGGGCTTATAGTGACACAGGCTATACAATATAGAGCATTATGTAAAGAAATGGAAATTACATATGTTTCTATGTTTGGGGAGTGGTAAGTGGTGTTCCTCAAAGTGTTGGAGAAAATTTATATTTACTCTTATTTAGAGAACGTAATAAAGAATGCAGATAAACATCGAGATGGAAGAGGGCAAGGTACGTAGGAAGGAGTGTGGATATTCCACATCCTATTCAGTTATACCACTCTCTCAACACTTTTACGTGTTTACCAACTTAAAAGCACTCTGAATCCTATAATTTGTTGTTGTTTTTTTAGGATTTTATTTATTTATTTGACAGAAACCACAAGTAAGCAAAGAGGCAGACAGAGAGAGAGGGGGAAGCAGGTTCCCTGCTGAGCAGAGAGCCTGATGCAGGGATCGATCCCAGGACTCTAAGATCATAACCTGAGCGGAAGGCAGAGGCTTTAACCCACTGAGCCACCCAGGCGCCCACTATAATTTGTTTTTGTTTTTGTTTTTTGAGGCCTAACCATATAGGGATGCTTGATCATTAACTCTATTTTCAGCCCTTCTCCAGAATATGGGGGGCTATGGAGATGAAAATTCCAAAATTCTAATTATGACTTGGCTTTTCCTATGACTACTCTCATTCAGGAGCCATCCAGATCTACCTCATTAGAAAAAAAAAAAATAGATACTATAATTTAAGAAAATAATAGGGTTTTAGGAGCTCTGTGTCAGGAAGCAGGGACAAAGAGCAATATATATTTTCTATTATATCAGAAGTTATTCACTATATTTTAGGATTGGTTGTATTTAAGAATATGTTATAATCTATAATGCGGTATATAATAGGGGAATCTTAAAAAGTCAACAACAATCTTTTGTTGTAAAGTCCTATGTTAAAAGATTTTCAAGTAGAATCAAGTGGAGACCAGAACTATGTAAATCATAGTAAATCATATAAATCATGACTATTCCTTATGTCAAAATGTTGTTCAAACTGGAAAAAAAAAAGATTTAGGAAAAATGATAATAAAGGCTTAGATAATACCATATAACTAAGTTGTTGAAAAAATTTCAGTTAGGAAATGGGTACTATTATTTTCAAGCCTATTTTAGAGCAAATTATTCTGAACACAAATCATAAATGTTAGCTTCCCAAGGTCACAGAGTTTAGAATTGGCAGAGCTGGGATTTGAGTCCAAACAATCTTCCTCAGAATTTGTGATCATAATCAATGATACATAATCATTACACAATGCAAATGACATTGCATTTTTATGAGCTATATTTTACCTTGTGAATATGATGTGGGCAGAGGGTTAGAAGGTGAAGTATCTTTGGGAAGGGATGAGGATCCTTAGTTGTAAAAATTGACCTGTGGAAAAGAATAATATTCTTCTGCTGAGCATGTCTCTTATGAGGGGAGGTGAGCTATAAACTTGGGCAAGAAAAGTCAATGCATCTTGAGGGAATATATAGTTCCCAAGAATTCTGGGAAGCCTGGTACTTAGTTCATAACCTTTATAATAAACAATGCTGGTCCCATAATTACATTTAAGGCTTATTGCCCTGTTACAAAGAAATATATGTATCAAATCTAAAAATTAAGGCAGCAGAATTACAAACCATGTTCTAGCTACTTCTAGGTGTGTTTAACATCTTAGACAAGCAGAAATATAATTATTTCTGGTTTGCTAGAGAAAGAGCCACAGAAAGCCTACTGAATTGGAATCTCAAGGGTGCTACCAACAGATCTGTGATTTCAGAAGTTTATCAAGTGACTCTAAACAGTCATACAAAAGCATTGCTTTAAAGCAGAGTAAGGTCTTTCTCAAAAAAGAAGCAGTACTGTATTTCTCTGTGGTGAAAAACAGAAGCTGTCATACATGAGATTTCTTGACAGTTGCTACAAGGAAGAATTTCTTCATTAACTTGTGAAATATCTAAACAATTCCACATACACACACAGACACACATACAAGTGATTGCCAATAATCTTTGATATGAAAATTTCAAAGGGAAATGTTCGTAACAACTATTAGACAAGTACTTACTAAACCCCACATTGCCTCCAAACTATAAAAATTACTCTGCAGGTTGCATACTTTCAGTTTTTACCCAAAAATAGAACATTCTGATAAAAATCATGCTGCATGTAAGCAGAATTTTAAAAATTGAAAGTATAATGTACATAATTTCTGGTTGCCTTTAAGATTTCTTGTATATGAATGATTCTATATAAAGATCTAGAAGCAGGGATGGTTTTAGTGGAGATAAAACATTGCTCCAAAGTAAATTAATTCAAAGATTTACATTTTAATGTGCTTTAAATTTTCAGTTTATTTTGTCTTGCCATTATGTTAATGAAAATGTCTGTGTTACTGTTTTAGGGAATTTTGTTGACAAAAGTTTATGTTCTTTAAATTATTAGTATTCAAAGCAAATATAGGTGATAATGAAAATTATGTCAGGGTTTATCAGGTGTGACTGTGATCAAATCAGAACAGTTCTTGATACAATAAAATTTCAGCTGTCTTAAATGTGAAGAGGGGCAATTAATTAACATTAAAAATAGTATCACTGCACATCAAGAAAATTCAAATCAAAGCTACAATGCAATATCACCTCATACCTGTCAGAATGACAACAAAAATAACAATAAGTGTTGGCAAAGATATGGAGAAAAATGAATCTTCTTGCACTATTGGGGATACAAACTGGTGTAGCCACTCATGAAAACAGTATCAACGTTCCTCAAAAAGTTAAAAATATAATTACCTATGACCCAGCAATTACACTACTGGTTATTTACCCAAAGAATACAAAAAACATTAATTCAAAGGGATACATGCACCCCTATGTTTATAGCAGGAACATATACAATAGTCAAGAGATAGAAGCAGCCCAAGTCTCCACTGACTTAAATAAATAAATGGATAAATAAGAGGTGGTGTATATATGGCTGAATGGAATATTATTCATCCATAACAAAGAATAACAACTTGCTATTTGCAAAAACATAGAGTATAATGCTAAGCAAAATAAGTCAGAAAAAAACAAATACCATATGACTTCATTCATATGTGGAATGTAAGGAACAAAACAAATAAGTAAAGGGAAAAAGAGAGATAAACCAAAAAGCAGACTCTTAACTACAGAGAACAAACTGATGGTTACCAGAGGGGAGGTAGATCGGGGATGGGTTAAATAGGTGATGGGGATGAAGGACTGAACTTGTATGTTGAGCACCGAATGATATATGGAAATGTTAAATCACCATATTATACACCTGAAACTAATATAACACTGTATATTAAATTAAAACAAAAGCTTTATAAAATAAAATTAGCACCCTCACCAATATCTTATGAGTCCCAATATACAAAAAATATGAGCCTTAAATGAAACAGTTATCAGCTAAATATATAAAAGAAATGAATTGGTTATCATCCTGGATCTAAGTTGAAATGATTCTCAGTCTAATTATATATAATACTGAAGTTTCAGATTTTCAGTCACTGGTCAGTTTAGACATAAAAAAATCAAGAGTTTGAGAGAGAGATTTTGAAATTGTCAATATCATATGCCTTTAGGTATTAACCTGCCTGTAATTAAGGTAATTAGCAGCCATATTTTTCTTTTCTTTTTTTTTTTTTTTAAAGATTTTATTTATTTATTTGACAGAGAGGTCACAAGCAGGCAGAGAGAGAGGAGGAAGCAGGCTCCCTGCTGAGCAGAGATCCCGATGCGGGGCTCGATCCCAGGACTCTGAGATCATGACCTGAGCCGAAGGCAGCGGCTCAACCCACTGAGCCACCCAGGCGCCCGCAGCCATATTTTTCCTACAAAATAGACATTTTATTAATAGGCCGAGATTGCTTTGATAAAAGGCACATTTGTTCATATTTCTGACTAACACATCTAGAATAAAAACTAGTTCACCTTTTTTATTTGTTCTCTATAGTATTTCTCATATTTTCTACATTAAGTGAAACATTTTAAGCACAATTATTTCATTATCTTTAATAAGATAAACTATAATAATGTCATCCATATTCTTTGTGAACACTTTGCTACACATGCCCATGTCTTGTTTACTTCTTAAATATGATGCCATCTGGAAAAAAAAAATTGACATTAAGTTACTAAATAGACATGTGTATTTTTTGAAAGCTTAGCTAATGATTATTTGTTAACCACTTTATTATTTTTTTTTGTAGTTTAAGTTTTTATTTAAATTCCAGTTAGTTAACATACAGTGTAATATTAGTTTCAGGTATAGAATTTAGTGATTCATCACAAACAACACCCTGTGCTCATCCCTTTTTAAGATTTAAAATAGTCACTAATGCTATTGCATTGCTTTTACTATTTTTATACAAGGAGAATCTAAAAACATAAAAATGTGGGGCCCATATAGATTTTGTGGGTTTTCTAAAATCAGAAATATTTATGTTTAAACACTGTTGAAGACAAGAACAGTAGTATGTGTTATATGATCTCATTGTTTAGACTCTTTGGTTCATTGAACACCTATGTACAAGTCTCCACAGGAGTAAAAGTATGTTATTCTCATCAAAATACCTAAATTATTAGGTTAAAATTTGCTTAAAGGAATAGCTTATTGGCTCATTTTAACATTTTAGGTTCGTCATAATTTATTTTGATACTTTATATGCAAAAGGCATTTAAAATTATCACATTCACAAAGTTCCAAATAATCTAAATGTCAGCTTGTCAACAAAAAGTATTTGAGTCTATCCATAGTCTAAAAGTATAATGGTTATATTTTTCTAATGATATATATATTGGATGAGAATAAGTAGACTGGTCTGGATATCAGCAAGAAGGAAGAAGAAATGCTGTAAAGTGTAACTTATTTGGGATCACCTAAGAACATCAGCCATTCAGCTCACCATAAGTTCTTGCTGAAGCACAACATCTGACAATATGGGACAGTCACCCACTGCTGAGAATCAACAAAAGCAGCATTGTCAGAATTCACCAGTGTGGCTGGCAAATCTTTCAGATTGTCATACTCTTTTCCCCTCAGGGAGGGCCCTTAGAGATTGTACATGTTGTCACTTGTAAAATTAGAATTTTCTTATGGATGTTCATCTTGTTCCCATGACTTTAAGTCAATGGGGAAGATAAAAAAGAAATCAAAGAAAATTAGAATATATGGTTTTCTAGGAGAATAAATAAAACAATTAAGGAAGAAATAATAATTAAATATTATGAGAATATTGTGTTGACCTGAGAAAAGACCTCAGGGTAAATTGATAGTACTCACTAAGAGCTTCAAGACAGACTGATAAAAAAAAATAAATAAATCTTGGCATTTCTGTTAAAGTTTTATAAACTTTAAGTATAAAAAATAAGTCATACAAGCTTCTAGGTAGAAAGTAGAGGTTATCAGCAAAGTAAAAGTTTTTGTTTTTGTTTTGTTTAGTTTTTGACATTAGACTTCTACCTGCAACACTGAGAGGTGGAATAAAAGTAAATCAGTTCTATATCCCGATAAAATAATTTGTCATAAAAATCATGACTAACAAGGTCATTGTTAACTTATTAGGAAAAACTAAAGATACCAGGTAACAGGCATGGAGTCAGATCTTATATTAATCAAGTACCTGATCTAAGGCAAGTTTTATAAAATAATCAAACAACAAATGATCCCTGAAGATTTCAAAAGTGGAAAAAAATGAGCAGAAGAACCAAGAATGGTGGTAATTGAATCTTGATAACATGTGAGTATCTGTATATCTTTCTACAGCCATAGCATATATATATGATAAGATTATATAAATAGGAGGGAAAAGTAAACATAAAATTATAGTAAATATATAACTAACTTAGCAAAATAGGAGTTGAGGAAGAAGAGTTATGGGGAATCTTCCAAGAACCTCATTGAAGAAACAAGGATAAAAACAGAGGAGGGAAAGTAAATGCCATCTAATCTTTTTTGTGTGTATATAATATAGCATGCAGGAGCTAGAGTAATACTTTGTCTGAAGTCAGTCACCTGAAAGGGAGAAGTAGTTCTATGTTTTTACAAATAATAATAGAATCATCTGTATCTGCACAAGAAGGCAGAGAAAATCATTTTATTCATGAGAAAACAAGGTATGAGAATGGAGAAACAACAAAGAAATATATCTAAGATTCCACAGGTTTCAAGGTTATTCTAAAAATAACGTTATTCTGTTAAAGAAACAAGGACATACCTAAGAGTACTGGTCATGAATTTAAAAGGAGACTACTCAACAGGGCTGGTTTTCTTCAGTTACAGTTAGAAGTGGAATAGACAAGGCTCAGAATTTAGCAAAGGCCAAATTGCCAGGAAAAAATACACAAAGCAGCTGACGATATATGCATGGAGATTATAATAGCTTGACTGTAGAACAAGTGTGTCTAGGAGATGGGAGAGGATGAAAAAGTGGTGATTTTCTTTTCTTTTCTTTTTTTTTTTTTAATACTGATAAATACAAGTGTTAATGGATTTGAGGTACTGGAGAGTGTGAGCTCGAAATAAACTAGAATATGGTCATTCCAAATAGAAAAAATAAAGTAGAATTTTCAAAAATAGACAGAAAAAGAGATACTTGGTGTGAAAAACTAAGGTAAAAAAGTTATTAGAGAAAATTTTATAGTTCTAAATCTTTGTTTTTGAAAAACAAAACAAGACAGAATAAAAACAAAGACAGAACTATAATCACTTTTTGGAGACCAAATGGCAAAACACATCAACACAGATTTTTAAAGTAGAATATATGAATTTAAAACTAAGGGTTTTGTTTTGTTTTGTTTTGTTTTGTTTCTGTTTTTTAATAAACTAACACAGTAGAAAAATTGCTTTCTACTGGAACAAAAACAAACCAATGGAACAGAGTAGAGAGCCCAGATATGGACTCTCAAATATATGGTCAAATAATCTTCAACAAAGTAGGAAAAAAATATGCAGTTGAAAAAAGACAGTCTCTTCAGTAAATGGTGTTGGGAAAATTGGGCAGCTATGCACAGAAGAATGAAATTTACCATTCTCTTATACCATACACAAAGATAAACTCAAAATGGATGAGAGGCCTCAATGTGAGACAGGAATCCATCAAAATCCTAGAGGAAACATGGGCAGTAACCTCTTCAACATTGGCCAAAGCAACTTCTTTTAAGACACGTCACCAAAGGCAAAGGAAACAAAAACGAAAATGAACTCTTGGGACTTCATCAAGATAAAAAGCTTCTGCACAGTAAAAAAACAGTCAACAAAACAAAGAGGCAACCAACAGAATGGGAGATGATATTTGTAAATGACACTATAGACAAAGGGCTGATTATCCAAGATCTATAATGAACTCAAACTCAACACCCAAAAAACAGATAAGCATGTCAAAAAATGGACAGAAGACATGAACAGACACTTCACCAAAGACATACAAATGGCTAACAGACACATGAAAAAATGCTCATCATCATTAGCCATCAGGGAAATTAAAATCAAAACCACATTGAGATACCAACTTATGTCAGTTAGAATGGCAACAATTAACAAGGCAGGAAACAAATATTGGAGGGGTTGTGGAAAAAGGGGAACGCTCTTACATTGTTGGTGGGAATGCAAGTTGGTGTAACCACTTTGGAAAACAGTGTGGAAATTCCTCAAAAATTAAAAATAGAGCTACTCTATGACCCTGCAATTGCACTACTGGGTATTTACCCTAAAGATACAGATATAGTGAAAAGAAAGGCCTTATGCACCCCAATGTTCATAGCAGCAATGTCCATAGTAGCCAAATTGTGGAAAGAGCTGAGATGCCTTTCAATAGACAAATGGATGAAGAAGATGTGGTCCATATATACAATGTAATATTACTCAACCATCAGAAAGGATAAATACCCTACTTCTGCATCAACATGGGTGGGACTGGAGGAGATTATGCTGAGTGAAATAAGTCAAGAAGAGAAAGTCAATTATAATATAGTTTCACTTACTTGTGGAACATAAGGAATAACATGGAGGACATTAGGAGAAGGAAAGGAAAAGTGAAATGGGGAAATCAGAGGGGGAGATGAGCCATGAGAGACTGTGGACTTCAAGAAAAAAACTGAGGGTTTTAGAGGGGAGGGGGAGTCGGGGGATGGGTAAGCCTGGTGGTGGATATTAAGGAGGGCATGTATTGCATGGACCACTAGGTGTTGCACATAAACAATGAAACTTGGAATACTGCATCAAAAACAAATGATGTATTTTATGGTGACTAACATAACACAATAAAAATTAAAGAAAAAAGAAAAGAAAATTGCTTGCAAGCTTGGCCAAGGTGAGAATAGAAAGATACTGACAGAGGGTGGGTTGTCATACCATGAAAAGAATAAAGCAAACCTAATGTGAAAATATAAAACTGAAAAATGTTATAAAATGATAATGTAAGAAAGTGCTAGGTCCATGATACTTAGTTTGCAGTCCCTCTTGAGGTAAATTAGCATCTTTACAATACTGAAAGTCCTGGGAAGGAAATAGAATGGCCCTTATTTTATTAACAAATTACTAAGAATATATGTCATTTTTATGTAAGAAGAATATTAGCTACTTTATTTTAAATAGTGACCTTTATTAAATGTTCCTTTTCAAATCATTTTTCAATATTGGGGATTTTCAAAAGAAATAATGCATTCTGAGGAAAATTTTCAATTACTGCATGTTAATATTTACGTTTTTTTTTCTTGCTTACTTCTACTGCCCACTCTATCTAAAACAAAGCCAAGTAAGAGTTATAGAAATGAATACCCTTGTTTCATTCCTGACTTGAGTATTACTTATGTTTTAAAATTTAGGAAAGTTTGGAAGTTTTGTACAAATGTGCATATGTAATTTTAATGGCATAAGTACTCAATATATTCTAACAAAAATTATTAGTACAGTTTAATATCTATTTTTTCAAATGACTTTTGTATATTGTTTTTCTTGATGTAATATTATATAAAACACTCAATATATTTCTCAATATTGATATAAATTCTAGAATTAAGGAAGACATTTTTCTTGTTAATATACTGACAATTATTTGATGATGTTTATTAGATATGTGTTCTATATTCATAAATGGGATTATTTTTTAGTGGTCAAAATTGATTAGGGAGCAATTTATATTTGAAATCTAGAAATGTATTTTATAATTTGAAGTAAAGGAAAAAAATTGTATCAATCTTATTTTATAGAAATAAAGGTAATTATGTTACTATTAGAAAAGCCAGGTCATAAAATTGGAGGAAAAACTAGCAAACATTTGGTACCTATGAGGTGGCTTGTTAAGGAAGAGATGAAATTTCATAAAGCCCACAGATAATGCAGTTATTAGCTTCCTTACCATGGAGGCCCAAAATATGATAATGATCTTTGAATGAGAAAAAAACTTGAGTAAAGTAGTACATAAATTAAAGCCAAAATCCACTTGGAATTCCATGTTCAAGAACACTGGGGAGATATTAATAGAGGGGTTTTTAAACTGGTTATGCCTAAAATTCAGCTTGTTATACATTGCTTGTTTTATCTACTGCTTTAACACTATAAAAATAAAATCTGGCTGAAAAATAACTGGGCTACATCTTCTTTATAACACACTCTGCAGTCTATTTGTCCTGGTATCTTCCCTTTAAGTTGGCCAGGAATTTCAGACTTCTTGGGGAGGGAATTTTAGATATAAAACAATCTTGACAGTTTTCATTTGTATCCTAACTTTTGTATGTTTTCAAGTCAAGATTAGGCTAATAAAATCTTTGAAATAAAACAGGCATTAGATCTATACTGATTTGCATATGCTGAATTATTTTTAGAGAATTCAAGCCTAAGTTCAGAAAATTATTTCATTTGTTATATTTTAAAATAACATGGGCTCTATGAAAAATAGCACAGCATTATAATGGACAATAAAAATGGACTCAAATCTAAGGGAGGAACTTAAGGACCTACATGATATCTGTTCATAATTAAAAAACATAGCAATAAATTTCCATTTTATGTTCTTTATATTTATCATATTATTGGCAATCACTTTACCTTCCCTTGATTTTCTACTCACTTCAGAGAAATTTTTCTCTAGTAACCTAGCTACTTTACTTTAGAATACCAATTATTAAAGTTTTACTTATATTGCTTCATTAATTATTTCTTCATTGTGTGTAATTTTTGTGTTAATGTCTTATGTCTGATGATAGTGTCTGCCCTTATATTTTGTAGTTTCTGATAGTTGGTTTAAATTTAAAATTTCACACCAGGGTAGCTGTATGTACTTGTAGTATTCTCCTGAAGTGGAACAGCACTACAGTTTTAAATTACAGTCCCCTCTACATATTCCTTCTTAACAGTTGAAGAAATAGTTCAACTATTTAGCAACAATGTCTAAAAATTTTATATATATATATGCTATGAGTGTGAGTATACATAAAACTTTTGTTGCAATTTCTCTCTCCATTTTTCCTAATTTTCTGACCTCCAGGAGTAGTTCTTCCTGATCTTTTCTTTCTCTACTCAGCATATGCTGTGTAAGCTTTTAATTCCCTATACTACATCCCTTCCTCCTAAAATACTTAAGGGTATTTTCTGTTTTATTGAGCAAATCCTAACTAATAAGTACTTAAGTCATCTCATTTTAGCTTGTACCCATCTAATCACCTTCTTTTATCTGGAGTACATGTCACTTAATGCTCATGTTCTCTCTTTTCATTTAAAAGCGTGAAATAGGAAGGGATATTAATACATGGATGCTCCAGAAATAAAAGGAAAATGAAGTTAATCCATCTAGACATGAAACAATCCAAACTGGCTTAAAGACAAAAGGTTACCAGGCTACAAGATCACAAAATACTTTAAATATAAACCTATTATTTGAACTGATGTGTGAAAAACATCTTTGATGACCTAATGTACTTGTGTGTAATAAATGTATTCCTTGCTGCCTAATTATAATAATTTCTAAGGTGCCCAGTGAAAAACACTATCCTGGATAATGTAAATTATAATAAACAAACATTAATCCAAGCTGGGCATAATGCCCAGAGAACCAGCTAAGTGAAAATGGTCAATGAGCTCCAAAAAAGGGAAGCTGTTGAAAAAGAGGTTGCTAAATATGAAATAACTACAGGTATACACACAATGTTTCCATTTAAAAATAACCAGGAAGCATTTCTGCGTACTGTGGAGCCCAGCAATTATTTATTTAAAACTGGTTTTACTCTTTACTCTTGAAAAAGTTTATAGACCCCTCTAAAGACTGAAAGCTAAATATTAAATTATCATAAATCTGGGGAGATAAAACTGCAATTTTATGAGAAACATGGTTTCTATTCACAATTTATAATAGTGGGACACAAGACGTAGTAGACAACCCAAACTAGCACTGTTAGCAACTAGTAGCAAAAATATCACAGAGAAATGTAATTTCTCTCCCGAATCTTAAGGTATCAGAGCAATCTCATCATTGCTTTTCTTTCCCTATATACTTTGAGTGATAGTAGCCTTGGTATCACTGGAATATCATCCAGAAACCACTTGAGAACAAAGGTTAATCTGAAGTGTAATATAAAGAGGGAAATTACAAGAAAGAATCATGAAGTTACTATTATTCATTCCATATGGAGCTGAATACATTCATATCCAAAACAATATTTTAACCTTAGCTACATTGTTAAATCATGACAAATCTGATGTAATGTGCAAATGAAGGCTTTTTGAAATAAGTCTTAACTTGAATATGTTATTGCATTTGAAATGCATTTGAAATATTCAGAAAAAGAGAAAGGGGGAGAGAGAAGAGGATGGGGGAATAAGGGAGAGACAGAACAATAAGGTAAAGAGAAGGGGGAAAAAAGATGGAAGCAGAAAGAAAAGTTAAAACAGTTAAAAAGTATTTAAGACTAGGAGTACTAACTATAAGAAATAATTAGAATAATAATACAAAAAAACAGTAGGAATGCAGTGTGGGGATCAAAATTGCCACCAATAATCCCACTGGTAACTAGTGACAAAAATAACCTGATTTATAATGTGACAATTCTTTAAAATTTTATTTATTTATTTATTTATTTGACAGACAGAGATCACAAATAGGCAGAGAGGCAGGCAGAGAGAGAGGAGGAAGCAGGCTCTCCCCTGAGCAGAGAGCCCAATGCGGGGCTCGATCCCAGGATCCTGGGATCATGACCTGAGCCGAAGGCAGAGGCTTTAATCCACTGAGCCACCCAGACACCCCTAAAATGTGACAATTTTTAAACAAAAAGGTTAATGCAGATGAAGGATAAATATATGTCCACATAAACCTGAATCTGCTACAGATTTTCCAGAGTGAGAGAAATTGGTACAAGTTAATGTGGCATAGTATTTCACTCATAGATACAAACCTTAAGTAACCACTGAAAGACTATAGCAAATGTCATGTGGATAATTTTAAAATGTTATTCTTGTTATTCATTTTATTTCTAAAATAACAATTTTCTTATAAAATTATATTCACTTTATTTTTGCTAAAATAAATCAGATACTGTGATCTCTTAGGCCTCAGAAAAACAGATAAATTAAAGTTTGAAAAGTGAAAAAACACCAAACAAATTATAAAGTGTTTATATATGAAACTGTTTAAGTGAAGTAGTAAACATCTTATCATAATGTAATAGAGTATGCCAAAATTTCAGTGGCTTTTTCAGGCTTTATCAGCTTTTATTCCCCTAGCAATCATAGAAACTCATGCTAAATAGTCATGTCTCTTCTATGCAACCAGATGGGAACATGTTTATGCTCTGCAAATGTGAAAATAATCTTTGTGAAATATCACCATTCATTGGGTAAACCAATGAAAATTTAAAATTTTTAGATTAAGTGAACATTATATGAAATTTTAGTTAAAAATTATATTGCTGGGGTGCCTGTGTGGCTCAGTGGGTTAAAGCCTATGCCTTCAGCTCAGGTCATGATCCCAGAGTCCTGGGATTGAGCCCCACATCAGGCTCTCTGCCTGTAGGGGAGCCTGCTTCCTCCTCTCTCTCTGCCTGCCTCTCTACCTACTTGTGATCTCTGTCTGTCAAATAAATAAATAAAATCTTTAAAAAAACAAAACAAAAAAAAAATTGCTGAAATCACTAATACAAAGTAGTTTTTAAATGATGTTAACTTTGTGTAGAATTAGTAACACCCAACTTCGTTTTTCCTGTATCATATCTATAAATTGTTTAAGCATTTTAAGCATTACTTTTCTAAATAAAATTAGTTTTAGATTATAATTTAATCTTTTATAATAGTACCATTGAGATAATATACATTGAGATAATATACATTTAGTGAATTAACATAATATAATAAATGTTCACATTATATATATGTATAAAATATATAATGTATATATTTTATATATATAAATATGATATAAATATAAAGCAGAGGCTTTAACCCACTGAGCCACCCAGGCACCCCTAGAGATATTTTTTAAATGTTCCATTCAATTCAAATATATGAATAATGCTTTAAAATAGAAACACAAACTACTTCAGAAATCTTTTACTTTCTTACAAAATAATGAAATTGAAAAAAAAAAACATAAAATTCCTGTCTTACCCCAAAATTTATGACAGCTACATCAAATTTTCCATGATGTCCATGGCACTATTAGAGTTCTAGCTTCACCTTTAATAGAAATGCAGGGGATTTTTTTTTTTTTTTAATGCTGGTTAAATTAGACTTAGTTCTTTTAAATATCAAAGAAAACCAAAAATCTATTTTGCAATTAGGTGACTGTCAAAGATGTCTGTTTATTAATTGCCTTTGCACATGCAAAGTTTCCTACGGCCAATGTAAAAAATTACCCCAAATTTAGTAGCTTAAAAATAAATTTGTTAGCATATAATGCCAGAATTTAGAAGTCAGAAATGAGTCATACTGGCCTAAACCAAGGTGTCAGCATGGTGTGTTCCTTCTGGAGGCTCTACAGAACAACCCTTTCCTTGCCTGTTCTGTCTTGTAGAAGTTGCCGGCATTCCTTGGTTTATGTCCCCCTCAATCTTCAGGGTTAGGATATGGATACTTTCAGGGGGAGGGGGACATTTTTCTGCCTAACACACTGAGTCCACGTGGACCATACTTATAATGTCCTGCAAATGTAAGGATTGTTTTCCAACTACTTAATTTAAACTTTGTAATTATTAATACAAATTACTTTATAATGCTGATTCCTGAAAGATGTGTTAACCTTTATTTTCTGATATCAAATTACTCCATTTTTTCTCTTCATTAACAAACAGATTAATACCATGTTAATAACAGAAAATAGTGCCTTATAAAACCTTTTTAAAAATTAATTTGATGTTTATGAATTTAATATTTTAAACTCATTTCAAATAAGCAAAAAAATCAGTATTTTCCAGTGAAAAGAAACACATTTTCAACTATTCAAAATGCAACTTGTGGAGTGCCTGGGTGACTCAGTCAATTAAGCATCCAACTCTCCATTCCAGGTCAGGTCATAATCTCAGGGTGCTGAGATCATGCCGCATGCTGGGCTCCATGCTGGGCATAGAGCCTACTTAATATTCCCTCTCACTCTCCCTCTGCCTCTCCCCCTATCTCTCTCTCTCTTAACAATAAAATAAAGTAAAATGTAATTTGCTTCTGTATAAATTTTACCATAGCTTTTTGACAACTAGAAACTTCTTGAGCTACTACAGAATGTTAACCTTAACTTTGATTTACACCTTTATATGAATTTGAGTGTTTTATCACTTATAATAATATATTCCAGCCATATATTTTAGGTATTTAGAAGGGTGATATTATTTAATATTCATTTACTTATATTTACAAATTTAAAAGGATTGAGGTTCCTGGCTTTGAATTATATCACATTTTATATCTACATTGGGACTAGATATATTCTGATTAACTTTTGGTAAAGATTAAAAAATTAGCGACTGCATTCAAACACCATCGTATTTAAGAAACTCATGAACATTCTGTAAAACTGTATTATAATACAGAGGTTTATTTTAATGTAATTTTGAATGATTATTGTTATTAAGGCAACGGAAATAGAATTAATTGTATGAGAAATAGCAAATGACAAAATAGAATAGTTATTTTACTATTGAGAGATAAAGAGATCACCATGGTCCAGATGTTTGTTTTCCCTCCAGATTTACATGTTGGAACCCTAATGCCCAATGTGATGGTGGTGGCAGTAATTGGAGGTGGAAGTAATTACTTCATGAGAATAGAGCCCTTAAAAATGGGATTAGTGCTCTTATAAAAGAGATCTCACAAAATTCCCTAGCCCCTCTGTCATGTGATGATACAGTAAGTCTGTAACCTGGAAGAGGGCCATCACCCAACCATGCTGGCACCCTGATGTTGGGCTTCCAGCCTTCAGAACTGTGAGAAATAAATTTCTGTTATTTATAAGTTATCTAGTTTGTGGCATTTTGTTATAACAGCCTAAACTAAGATAGATAAACTTAGATAAATGAATGAGATAGTCAATATAAGGGGCTGAAAAATATCAACCAAATATATCATAAATGAACTGTTATTTTCATTGATTTACACCAATGTATTCAGGGTCTTTATATTTTTAATTTTTATATTTGAAGATTTGTTATATTTACCTTGTCATAGATCAACAAGCATTATGATATGTCCTTCTTAATTTACATAAATTATATAACACATTCTTTGACAGTTTCACTGTATTACATTTCTTGGCATAAGGCGTTTCCTCCCATTTAGTAAGTGAGAGTCACAAGTCCTTCTGTTCCTACTTTAAAACCATACTCATGATGATGTATTATATAAGTGAATTTAAAATCCTAAAGCATCGGACATTTCTCAGAACCTGGAGGATGTGGTTCTTGCAAGTTACAAAATAATACCTAAGAAGTCAACTCACAATCACAGATAAGTAAAAGAACACTTCGCTGACTCAAAGGTGGTCCCAGAGCAGAGTTGCCCAGCGAACAAGAGTAGCAAAAGCAAAAAACAAACAAACAAACAAACAAACAAAAACAGAGGGGAAAAATATTTGGTCAGAGCACTAGGAAAAGCAGTCAGTCTCAACGAGGGTATATGGGGGGCAGCTTGTGTCTCCATAATTGTAATAAAATCTTTGTAAGTGTTGAGCCATGCAATTGGTATGCTTGGACTTCCATGAACTGTGAACTTGGCTGGGTAATGAGTAGCATATCTGACATAATTCTTCACAGGGTCAGACATCCAAACAGTTGGATGATGGCAACATTGATTTGGTCAGTTAGCTATTGTTGTGTGACAAACCTGTCCATAATTCAGTGACTGGCTTAAAGCAATACTTGCTCTAATTACTTATGACTACTCTGTTGGCTGAGGAACAGCTGAAGTGGAATGAGTAGCAAGGCTGCTGAACTTTAATCTGTGAATCTGAGTACAGGTCCTCACAGAGATATAGGCTCATGTTTGCTCTATGTGCAGTCATTCTGTGGCCAGGTCAAAGGAACAGCAGCCCACCAGGAAAATCTCTTCTTAGGGAGATGAGAGAGACATTAATAAAACAAAAACAACCAGAAACATCAAAGGCCCCGTAAGAGTAATACTTCACAAAAGCATAGCTGCTCGTCCACCCATGTCATTCAATAGATCAAAGTCAAAGGGCCAAGTCCAAAATCCAAGCGTTAGGGAGACATGCCCTGTTTTCAGTAGGAAAGCACTGCAAAAAGTTATATAGTAGACCTATGCAAGGCTATCTTTCCTGTTATTTTTCATCTTTCATCTTTCATTAACTATGCTACATTCTTGATCAAGAATCTGGCTCTTCTATTATACGTGTGTCTGTGTGTGTGTGTGTACACGTGCATGTGTGTGTATGTGTAATGTGAATACATATATTTCTCCTTCACATTATTTGGACTAGTAAAATTTATATTGAATTTGGAAGACTAATCTTTTCTGGTGTCTAAGTGACTGATTTACCATTCTTTTCACATTACTTTACTCTAACCAATATGTATGTGAATCCTTGAATATGTATGTATTTATCATTTATTTGGTCATGTATCTATTCATTTATTTGTTTATATTTTCTTTTAATGTTTAAAATGTATGTCTGTTATATAAATGCAATTTCAGTGAGCTCTTATTTTTGCAGTTATCTGAAAAGGAAGATAAGAGAAGAAAGAGATAAAACACACATTATATTCTAAAAATAATTAAGTATTTTTGGTAGGGCCAACTACTACTCAATAGCATTCATTCTTGCCATCCTCTCCTTCTATTTAGGCATTTAGTCAGACAATATTCATCAGTATCTCTTTAAGATAGGTGTCATCATGGTCTACATTCTTGCACAACATAAAATTTTTAAGGGGAGACATCTTGGACTGTGGTGTAGATGCATGCTTGTATGCATTATGGGTCAAAACACATAAAACTGCATACAAAAATATTAAACTTTTAATGCATATTAAAAAATATTGCCAAGGTATCAGGGAATTCCAGGATGGAATGCAGGTTGGGACAAATGAAACCAATGACAAATTCACAATTGAAGAGAGTAGGGCAAAATGCGCTAGCACTCTGGAAAACAAAGTATTGAGTGGGTTTGTAAAGCC
Source organism: Lontra canadensis (assembly GCF_010015895.1). Classification (NCBI taxonomy): domain Eukaryota; kingdom Metazoa; phylum Chordata; class Mammalia; order Carnivora; family Mustelidae; genus Lontra; species Lontra canadensis. Next base: position 1,197,015 of record NW_022631192.1, on the reverse strand, counting down.
AAAGACAAAGAGAACTATACACACATGCTATTCTGTAGTTAGGAAAATTTGTGTGTTACAGGGATATACGCATATAATTCTGCACTTAAATTCCCATGTATTACAGAGCTGAATAACTAAAGATTTTGGAGGTAATAATGGCCAGGTATCCCACTGACAGAGAAAGAAGTTACAAAAAAGCAAAAGGTAGGAGAAGTAAGACTACCATGAATTATCATTGTGGTACAGTTAGATTGAGGATGACATAAATTTTATAAATATATCTACATGCACATACCTACAAAGATGCATATATACACACAGATAGATATAGGAATACATATCAATATATGTTAAAAAGATAGTATATATAAATTCATATATTATCTAATTGTATACTGAGAGCCTTAGAGGCATACAAAATCAGCCACTGTACCTTGAAGTGCCAGAAAATAGGAAGAGGAAGAAGAAGACAGAGAAGAGGGAGAAGAAGAGGGAGGAGGAGGAAGATGAAAGATGAAGGAAGAACAAGAACAAGAACAAGTGGAAGGAAGAGGAGAAGGAGGAGGGAGGGGGAAGGAGAAGGATGGGACAGGGAAGATGAAGGAGGAGGAAGAAGAAGAAGAAAGCAAGAAAGCATATGAAAAAAAGAGTCAGCATAAAAGAGTTGCCAGAGGTCAAGCCTGGAATAACTTGGAAAAAAAAATAATAATGGTCTTAGACTGTAATCTAAAAAAAAAACAAGTCTCCTAGAGCACTTGTTGATATATTATGGCTATTTTTTTTAAGTTCTTATTTACTTTTTTGACAGAGAGAGACACAGCAAGAGACGGAACGCAAGCAGGGGGACTGGGAGAGGGAGAATAGGCTTCCCATGGAGCAGGGAGCTGGATGCTAGGCTTGATTCCAGAGTCCTGGGATCATGACCTAAGCTGAAGGCAGATGCTTAATGACTGAGACACCCAGGCACCCCCATATTATGGCTATTTTTAAGTGCAGGTGTTGTCACTCTTTAAGCTATACCAAAGGGAATATTTTTGTAATTTTGTTTTCTTCTCATTATGTACTTTTTTTTTTAATGAGAAAATGTATACAAATGCAAAGAACAGCTCCTATAAATAATTAAAGTATGATTCTTCTGACCCAAAATAGCAAAAGTTGTTAAAGCTAAATGGTACATCTATGTTCAATGATTTTAATAGGAAATATTATCTTTAAATGCAGTTTTTTAAGATACTATTCAAATAGGCACAGCCCTAAAATCATACACTTTGAACTTCTGAAAATACACTTATGAGATTTTATAAAACATACTCTGGTTTCCCCTTTCCTTTCTCACTATATCAATTGTTACCTACTAGTGGCTGTCACACTAATACTTGCATGGGCATCATAAAAAAAATTTATCTGTTTATGGGTTTCTTGCTTACACTAATTCAAACTGAAGCAGAGAATTTGAAAGTCAGTTACTAAATGAAGTACTTCAATTTGCAGGGGAAATTGATTTACAATAAGACCCATAACCAGAGAGATTTAACAGAACTCTATTTCACATACTGAAAACTCTACACTCTGAGTGAAAGGGGTAATATGACCAACATAATCTCTTTCTGATCCATGTCCAAAATGTCCCCAGGAATAATTATATTGGGTTTCTTTTTTACTTTTTTGTTTTCAAAGAGCTGATATATACCTGTGACAAAAGATCATTTTTATTTTTATTTTTATTTTATACCTTTTGGATGTATACCAGTTTATACCAGTTTGGAGGTAGTATCTAACAGCAAGTATGCAGTTTCAGTGTAGAGATGATATAAAACAGCATGTTGGATTTGCAAATCGATCAATCAACACAGTATGAGAGACAAAAATGAAAATTGTCATTATTAGTGAAAAAGGAGGTAAAATAAAGGAGATTTTCTGGAAGGGATGGGGCCTCCAACACTAGGAAGAAGTTGTTGTGGCTATGGCTCTCTGAAAGAGCCTACAAATTCTGTCTCTTTAGATAAAATTCAATAGCCAGGTCCATGTTAGTGACAGTGGGAATGAGATACATGGACAGCCAATACAGCTTCCCTAGATCTGGTCTGGATCTGAGAATCTGAAAAAAAAAAAAAAAAAAGGAAAGAAAGAAAGAATGAAAGAAAATGATAAATCATAAAAACAAACACATTTTCCAGAAACAATATTTCTCTGAAGTAGCAAGAAAAAAATGAGTTTTTGCTATGAAAAGTCTTGAAATGGCTTTTCTCCATTTGTTGATAAGAAGTGAAAGCAAAAGCACTAAATATAAAATCCTGTAAGTTTTTCTTAATCATCATGGCCTTTTATATAAACTTTATTGAGGTAGACACAAAATGGCCACCCAAAAATGTCCACACCCTAATCCCCAGAACCTGTATTTTATTTTACATGGGAACAGGAACATTGCAGATGTGGTTAAAGATTATAGATCTTGAGACGGGTGGGTATGAATTAACCAAGTAGGCCCAATTTTGTCACATGAGCTCTTTGAAGCGCTCCTTCAGGGAGAGTTGTGACAATAGCAGAAGCATCCAAAACTGTAATGGCAGAGGACTCAACTCTTTCTGGCTTTGAAGATGAAGATGTGACAAAAGTCCAAGGAAATCATGGGAGTATTATCTCGGAAATGCAAAGAAGCAGATTTTTTTCCTTAAGCTTCCGGAAGAAATGCAGTCCTGATGCCACTATGATTTTAGTCTAGTGAGACCCATGTCAGACTTTTGATTTTTAAAACTATAAGTAAAAAATAAATTTGTGTTGTTTTAAGCCACTAAGTGTGATAATTTTTACATTGGCTATAGAAAATAGTCTGCAAGAGCTGAATCATATAGCATTTCTACTGGCTCCTACAAACCACTGCTTCCTTTTCTAGTTGTTCACAATTAATTCCATAGGTCTTTAGGATTTTGAAACAAGGCTATGCCATCTTCTGCAGGTGATTAGTCTATTTTTGAGAAACATCTTTTAGCTACTAATTGAGAGTTAGTGGACTGAATGTATGACAATTAACCACCAGGGTTCTATACAACTTTAAGTGCCCATCATAAACTCTGTGGTTAGATGCACTAAGCCATGAAGACGGACATGCAGAGCAACCAGTATCATATTCAAGCAGGTCCACCGACATTATGAATAAGTTACATAAACAAGAGGACCAAATCAACAATACAGTGAACAATATGTGTTGGAGAAGATGTGGAGAAAGTGGAACCCTTTTATACTGTTGGTGGGAATGCAAGTTGGTGCAGCCACTTTGGAAAACAGTGTGGAGATTCCTTAAGAAATTAAAAATAGAGCTTCCCTATGACCCTTCCATTGCACTACTAAGTGTTTACCCCAAAGATACTGATGTAGTGAAAAGAAGGGCCATCTATACCCCAGTGTTCATAGCAGCAATGGCCACAGTCACCAAACTGTGGAAAGAATGAAGATGCCCTTCAACAGATGAATGGGTAAAGAAGATATGGTCCATATATAAAATGGAGTATTATGCCTCCATCAGAAAGGATGAATACCCAACTTTTGTATCAATAAGGATGGGACTGGAAGAGATTATGCTGACTGAAATAAGTCAAGCAGAGAGAGTCAATTATCATATGGTTTCACTTACTTGTGGAGCATAAGAAATAACACAGAGGACATTGGGAGATGGAGAGGAGAAGTCAGTTGGGGGAAATTGAAGGGGAGACAAACCATGAGAGACTGGACTTTGAGAGACAACTGAAGGTTTTGGAGGGGGTTGTGGGGGGTGGGGTGAGCCTAGTGTTGGTTATTGTGGAGAGCACATATTGCATGGAGCACTGGGTGTGGTGCATAAACAATGAATGCTGGAACACTGAAAAGAAATAAAATAAATTTAAAAATAATAATAATAAAAAAAGAGAGGACCAAATGTTGATGACAGCTATTCCTGATACTTTGCTTTTTCTTTCTCATCCTAAACCTATTGCTTCAATAGGAACTGATTATAAATAAATTACAAAGGATGAAACAATTTAAGCTTGTTTATTGATGGTTTTTCAGATATGGTGACATCACCAAAAAGATTATCTGCAGCATTACAGTCTTACCATGGTGGTAATTAAAGACAGTGGTGAAGGCAAATCGACTTCATAGGCAGATATTTTTCCTTTTAACCTAAAGATTCAGATCTATAATTGTTCATGGACAATGGCTAACTGTATGACTGGATGATGAGGGACCTCAGAGAAAAATGATTAGAAATTTAGTAGGAAGACATGTAGTTAGACTGAAAAAGGTAAAAAAAAAAAAAAGTTTTTGTTTTCCCAAAATATTTGTTGAATATTATTATTTTTAAAATATTTTATTTATTTGTGAGAGACAGAAAGGGTGTGAGTGAGAGAGAGAGAGCACAAGCAAGGGGAGCAGCAGGCATAGGGAGAAGCAGCCTCCCCACTGAGCAAGGAGCCTGAAGCAGGGCTCAATCCCAGGACCCCAGGATCATGAGCTGAATTGAAGGCACTTCTTAACAGACTGAGCCACCCAGGCACCCCTATTTGTTGAATATTAAGTGAGTAATCAACAAAAAGCACCTCAGCAGAAGAGACTCTTAAAAAAAAAAAAAAAAAAAAAAAAAAAAAAAACAACCAGGGTGTACCAGATGATCTCTATTGTGGACAACAATCCACCCTTTCCCCTAACCATTCAATCCTCGGGAATAGATTCATTTAAAAATGCAGGAATGGGGGAGCCTGGGTGGCTCAGTGGATAAAGCCTCTGCCTTCGGCTCAGGTCATGATCTCAGGGTCCTGGGAGGAAGCCCCACATCAGGCTCTCTACCTCACAGGGAGCCTGCTTCCCCTTCTCTCTTTGCCTGCCTCTCTGCCTACTTGTGATCTCTTTGTCAAATAAACAAACAAATAAATAAAATCTTTAAAAAATGCAGAAATGGCAGTGCATGGGTTCAGAAACATGGATGTTATTCATTAAGGGCTTCACATTCTGTCTATAGTCACTGTTGAATGCCTGTTAGTGACCATCTGACATGTACTTTCTCCAGTGTGGTCAACAAACCACCTGGAAACAATTTTATTACATTGGGATTACACTGAAGTAACATTATCAGTTTTGCTTTTCATAAGGATTTCTTTAGCATCAGCAAGAAACTGAATTGAAAACGAATAGGGTTTTCAGAGATAAAAATTGTAATAAACGCTACATATTTACTATCATTTGGTCATAACCATGTTGTATAACCACTACTTTAAGCCCTTGTTCATTTACAAAGTTGACTTTTCTAATTTAAACATAAATGCATATTTTCATTCTGAAACAGTAGCTTGCATTTGTTTGATATTTAACTGAATTAAGTTTATTATTGCCAGTTAAAAAGAATTTATGTCAACCACTTAACCCCTCTTTTACTTTCCATTGAATTAGTTTCTGTAATCTTCTGTTCCTCCATCTATGAATATTTTAATGATGTAAAAGATGGCCAACAGTTAAACATGAAGAATTGAATGATATCCATCATCTAGAAGGCAATGTAAAGCATATAAATCAAAATTTAAAAATGGATACATGGGAATGGATACATGGGAATAATAAGGCAGATTAATAAGGTATAAGGAGGAGATTTAAAAATAAAATAAAAGATAGTCAATTTGAATAGTAAACAAAGAAACAATCTAACAGCAGGTAACCATGAAAAACATTTGGTTAGGTTTGACTTTAAAGTAGAAAATAGATCCAAAATAGCCAAACTATGGCAAGAGCCTAGAAGTCCACCAACAGAGGAATGGATAAAGAAGGTGTGATATTATATATATATATATATATATATATATATATATATATACACACATACATACACACACACACACACGCGCATACATATATGTATATGATATATATATGTACATATGTATTATATATTGTTGTGATGGCTGCCTAGCATATATATATATATGTATCAACATATATATATATGCTAGGCAGCCATCACAACAACAACAACCACCACCACCACCAAAATCTTGCCATTTGCAGTAACGTGGATGGAACTAGAGGGTATCGTGCTTAGCAAAATAAGTCAACCAGAGAAAGACATATATCATATGATCTCACTGATATGAGGAATTTGAGAAACAACACAGAGGATCCTAGGGGAAGGGAGGGAAAAATGAAACAAGACAAAACCAGACAGGGAAACAAACCATAAAAGACTTAATCTCAGGAAACAAACTGAGGGTTGCTGGAGGGAAGGGGAGTGGGAGGGATGGGGTGGCTGAGTGATAGACATTGGGGGGAGTATGTGCTATGACGAGTGCTGTGAATTGTGTAAGACTGAAGAATCACAGATCTGTACCCCTGAAAAAAATAATATATTATATGTTAAAAAAAATAGAAAACCTGAAAAAAATAAATAAAAATGACTTAAATGCACAGCAAGACTATAGAAACTAAATTAACATATTTTGATCCAAAGGTTGTATATTACATAAGGAAAGGGGAAGATGAAATTGATGAAATATTTTGTAAGCAAAAAGAGTAGTCTAACACAATTGACAGCAAAGAACTATATGAGAAAGCATAGACAACACACTGATAATTCCTTGCCATTTGAACTCAGAAGTGCCTTTTTTTAATTGGACAATAATCAACAAGATTTACCATTCATCTGTCCCTTTACATCAATATCATCAGAATCATCAATTCCAGAATTTCCTGGGTTCAGTAATTTATGCATAAATTCCTTGTCTCCTTTTTCATTATTCTCTTCTATAATTTTGCCATTATTTGGGATGGAAAATTGATCCATTTCTCTCTATTAGGTTTGCAACTTGAGTGACTGTTAGTGAATAATTTCTAATCACAATTAAAAACTGATCTGAGGGATCATTGTCCTGTGATTATGCTGATATAATAATAAATGGTAAGCTTAAATACTATGGCAGGAGTATATTCCTTACCACAGGAGGTTAGATATTTTTCTTAGAGAAAGCAAGACAAATTTTTAAATTTTTTAAAATGAAATTTTTGGGCTTCCTGCAGGGAAAACAAGGACTTGTAAATGCACGTTGTTTGAAATTTATATACTTTTTCATGTAAATTGTTAGCTACAACATTTCAAAAATTCCTTAGAAGAGGAATTAAACTCAACTTGCATAAGGGCTGTGTTTTAAAATGAATGTATTTTTACAGAAAAAATTAGTCTCAACTATAAAGCAACATTCTATTTCTTGACCTGGGTGGTGGTGATATGGGAGTTCAATTAAGTCATTAAGCTATTCACTTATTTTTAGGAAAATTACTGCATGCCTGTTATATGGTACTTTTAAATGTTATATATTACTTGCCTATAACATGGTACCATTTAAATACAGAAGGTACATAAACTTTCTCATTGTTAATGATGTTTGCAACCTAGATGTATAAATAAATATATTCTAAAGCCCCTTTGTTGTCATGAGTAAATGCATGTAAAAATAAATTTGAAGGAACACAAATAAGTGTAGAAACATATTAAAAAAATACAAAAACTTGGGTGCCTGGGTGGCACAGTCAGTTAAGCATTCAACTCTTGATATCAGCTCAGGCTATGATCTCTGTGTTGTGAGATCAAGGCCCAGGTTGAGCCTCACATGGAGACGCACATTAGGCTCTGTGCTCAGCAGAGAGTCTGCTTGAGATTTTTTCCTCTCTCTCCCCCTCCCTCTGCCCCTCACTCCCATGCTCATGTACATGCTCTCTCTCTCTCTAAAATAGGGGTGCCTGGGTAGCTCAGATGGTTAAGCATCTGCCTTCAGCTCAGGTCATGATCCCAGCTCATGATTGAGTTCCATGTTGGGCTCCCTGATCATCAGGAAGCCTGCTTCTCCCTCTCACAGCTCCCTGATTGTGCTCCCTTTCTCACTCACTCTCTCTCTGTCAAATAAACAAAGAAAACCTTAAAAAATATTCAAAAACATTTTTTAAAAAGTCTTAATAGAAAATACTTTAGCAATATTATTTTTGCAGCATTGTATTGTGCTTATTAAATATGAAAGGGATTCACATAAGCATTCAATTGACTATGAACTTTCAAAATATATGAGGATATGAATTTTTATATATTAAATAAAAAATACAGAAATCAGTAGCACATAGAACAACTTAATGCCTAATTTTATACAAACTGAGAAAATATCTACAGTATTTCTTGATTTGCTTTTTGAAACTTTGTGAAAATATAACCCCTTTCAGTTTTACTTGTGTGTGTGTGTGTGTGCTCCACAGCCAGTGTGAAGTTTGAACTCACAACTCCCAAGATCAAGAGTACACACACCACCAACGGAGCCAGCTGAGAGCCCTTCAATTTATCTTGACACAAAGTTTCAGATTGCCAAACCTTGAAGTCCTCTATCATAAAATGTTTTTAGAAGACTTTGGATCTTATAAAACAAGTTGGTATTGACTTGCTATCGCAATATACTTTCTTGCTGCATTTTGTCAGTTGGTGGCTTAACTAGTTCTTACAAGGACTATTTCTCATTATTTAAATCATTACTTTTAGTTTTCGTCAACATTAGATGAAATTGTCATGTCAAATGTTAGAGTCACATGCAGAGAACAATTTTAGGTTCATGAAGTTTAGGTCATTCTTTAACAATCATTAAATTATTTAATTATCATTTTACCCCATACACATTTTCCTTTTGTCTATTTTTAGTTGCTATAGTGTAATATACTTAAAAGTACTTCAAATTGAAGCAGACCTAGATTTAAATTCACGGATATGTACTCTTTGTGACTAATTTTCTTATTCCTTCAAACACTCTTGTCATATATTCAACAATGGTGCTGATACTTCAAAAGACTGTGTACATATGTGTGTGTGTATATATATTTCCCTATATATCTTCATATATATAGCCATATATATGTGTGTGTGTGTGTGTGTGTGTGTGTGTGTGTGTATGTATATATATATATATATATATAATCTTTGGAGAAATGTTTATTAAGTACTTTGCTCATTTTTTAATCAGTTTATTTGTTTTCTTTTCATTGTATGGCTCCTTTTTAAGACCTTCCTTAAATGCATAAGTCTTCTACTATACTCACTATCAGGATACTCACATCTTTTGTCTTTACCTAAAAAATTTTTTGTTGCCTTGTTCTCATTTGTTCTTTTATTCTATCCGTAAGAAAAAAAGAAACATAATTCCTCATATTTATAGGTAAGTGTCATCTCTACTTATACTATCAATTTCATTTTCACTTTATATTAACTCTTGCCTTTTTTTTTTTTTTTGCTGAACTGTATACTCCAAAAAAATTATTATCTATATGATGGTATTTTTAAAAATTCATTTCTCAAACTTTAGGATTCAGCAGCATAATGGTTAATATATTCTGGATCCTTACTGCCTAACCTCAAATTCTAATCTTGATCCTTTCTATATAATCTTGGGCAATTTACCATTCTCTATGTCCTGTGTAGGTACTGCGAGATTGTACCTATTTCAGAGAGTTGCTCAGAGGATTAGATGATTTTGTAGGTCATCGAATAGGAGTGGTTAGAGGATAACCTTGAATAGAAAAAGCACTATATATTTGTTTAAGTAAATAATATTTAGCTACTGCACATCTTCTATGTTTCGGTATCATAGCAAATTCAATTCCAGCCAACTTAATTGTTCACAAATGTAGGCAATCTTGAGTTCAAATATTATTAAGGTGTTTTTCCTACAAATCATTCTAAGTTATTTATAGTAGCCGAACTGACATATGAATAAGCTTGCCAATGTGGAAACCCCATTATAACTTTTTAAATAATAAAAATAAAATGTATTATAGACTTTTTGTTCTTATACAGCTGCTAAGTTAGGAAATTTTAAAAGTGCTAAAAAGTACTTTTTTTTAAAAAGTTACAATTTTGTTAAAGTCATCTGTAGTCTAACTAGATGGAGTTAATCATTGTTAACATAATTTCATCTCTTCTTAGATTTTTTTGCCTATTTTGTCAGAGTCATTAATGCATACTAAATATCATGATCGTATAATTTCAGGTCTCACGTAATTGAGAGAGGCCATATAACTAGCCCCAGTCAATGGTATATAATGGGAGGAGGGAGAAATGGGGAGAAATTAGTCAAGGGATACAGAATTTCAGTCATGCAATCTGAATAAGTTCTGGACATCTATGTATAGCAAGGTGACTATAGTTAGCAGTACTGTATTGTATACATTAAATTTGCTAAGTGGGTAGATCTTGTGTTATCACCACAAAAAAGCAAATGAACAAGAAAATAAAAACTATGTAAAATTATGGATATGGTAATTAGCTAAAATATAGAGACTATAGAGAATATAGATTATTTCACAATGTAGACATAGATTGAAACATCAAGTTGTACATCTTGATTATATACAACTTTTATTTGTTAATTATACCTCAGTAATCTAAAAAATATGAAGTATCATGTGTCACTATGTGAAGAGAAATTAAAAAAACTTTGAGTTTATCTGGTGTGTTCCTGTATTTGTGTATGTGAAGATAGTTCATGAGTTCTATGTGAAGTGGAGCCTTCTATTCCAATCCATGTTCAATGTATAAGAATATGGACTGTAAATACTCACTGTATAATTCCTGGGATTATTTATTTTGGTGTGCACGTGTGTGTATGTGTGTATAGTTTTATAACATCATGTTGGCTTCTACATTTTTATTTTAAATTTTTATGTCATGATAAACTCCATAAAGTCATGCTTTTATGATTTCCACTATCAGTACCACAAGTTGAATTAAAGTGAATTTATATAATTTGAAAGCATATATGATTGAATGTTTCTTCAAGTCATTCTCTGATGAATGGATAATATGTGGATAAAGTCAGAAAGTATAAGAAATATGTAACCTATATTAAGTGGTATTTTGTATAAGAAGGAAAGTTATGTTTTAAAACATAGGTAATAATTGCTCTGATGTATTGCTATAAACTTATATCCCTCTTAGTTTTACTTAATGTTCCTCATAAGTAAAATAGTTTTTCAACATTCTTGACATATAGTGGGTGATTTGACAGTACATTTACATTCAAAGAACAACATTTTTTTTTCTTTTGCTTCTTCTTCATTTAAAAAAAGGAACTAAATAACTGATTTTCAGTGAGTACAGAGATTTTGCAAGTAAGAAAAATTACTTTGAAATTTGACATTTTAATGAGTTCTGGGAAATCTTAAATTGTAGACCCCAAAGACTGAAGATAGATGATAGATGTTTTCAGGTATTAGAAATTTGAACTATGATATATTTTGTGAGCCAGCTGTCATTATAACATTATAAGTCCTTTTGCTTTCTTTCACATATTTCAGAATAGAAAAATCAAGTTTGTGATATAGACATAATTACCTATTGTATATACAGTTCATAGTAAAAATATTCCTATAATGCCATCATATCTTGGGCATGGGTGAGACATTCTAATTTACTCAGAAATAGTTTACTTCTGAGAAGATAATTTTACTTCTCTGAAATCTCTGAAATTTTTTAGGTCCCAGTGAGCAATTATATTTACAGCAATGAATTTGTTCTTTGATCCATTCTATTAATATTAACAAAAGAACAATGAGACATTTTCTTCCTTCTTGTTACTTTGCAAGACTCTGGCTATAGATTATATTTCAACTAGTCATTATCTCAGTGCTATCTTAATTATTATTATGCTATTCCTTAATGAAATATCCACTTTCTCAAGTACAAGAAGGCCTGCTGTCACATAGATAACTTAGGTAATATTTTAATAACGTGTCTGGTTCTAAATTCAGCAACCTATTTGCAATGATTACCATTATCATTGATATCATTATGATAATCAAATATTGATACATGTTTTGTGGAAATTAGGTATAAGTGATATAAAGCAGGGCCATAACTTGCAAGCACTTATAATCTAATGAAAAGAAAAAGAAAAAAAGAAAACAAAACAAAGCAAAACAAAGAATGGTCAGTTCAAGATGGTGAAATAGAAAGATCCTGAATTCACCTCCTCCCATGGGCATACCAAATCTGTAGCTATATATGAAACAATATCCTCTATTAAAACAAACAAGAAAGAAAACTAGCTGAGCAATTCCTACATATCAAACAAGGAAAAAACCTATACCCAAGAATGTAGTAAATGCTAAATTGCAATCTCCCTCTAAAGCCCACCCCAGCATAGTGAGCCACAATTGGCAGGGATCTCAAATCTGGAACTTCTCCCTGAGGGGCAAAGGGATTGAACCCCATATTAGAACAACCCAACTTTTAAGAACTACACATGAGAGACAAGCCTCCAAAACATCTACCTTTAAAAGCCAATGGGAGCATTCACAGAGACACCTCTCTGGAGAGAAAGGAGCTAGTGATTACTATTTCCTTCCCTCATCCCTCAATGGTAGAACCACCTGTGAAGGACAGCTCAGCCCAGACACTGGCTGCCTCGCCTGTTTGCTCTACCCCATGCTCTGGCATGGTGGCCCTGCTTCGTCAACCCCCACCTCATTCCCTACATGGCAAGACCATCCCCAGGAAGACCAGTGAAATCCCCTGCCGACACCATGTCCTTAAAATTTGGAGTTTTAAAAGTCAACAGGCTTGGCTGTGATAGAGTCCAGAAGACAGTGTGCTGCTTCTGGAGAGGACAGGTAAATAACCCAGAGGCAGAGAACATGGAAACAGTGATTTTTTTTAATTTTTTTTTTTTTTAAACACTGATCTGAAGAATGCCTGAGACACACATAGGGGAAATTGTTCACTCTTCTTGTTTTCCTGGAAGAAGCAAGCACGGAGACCCCTTTCTGGGGACCAAAGAATTGACTAGTGCCATTTTCCTTTACTGCTCCCCAGCTTAAAAACAAAGCTACCCACTTGTGGTAAACACCACAGTACCAGTACTAGCTGCCTGATCTGCTTAGACTAGGTCCCATGTCTCTGCACTCTGCAAGTACTTCCCTTCCCAGTCAAATTTGCCTCAATCCTACATCAGCAGGCACCTTACCCAGAAGACCAGAAACCCATGCACACATCCTGTCTCCCAACCAGGCAATTATGCAGGGCTTCAGTTCTAGTGAAATAATATCAGGTCTCATTTAACAAGCAGAGAAGAGCACACCTAGTTAAAACTTGTCATACTCTGGTCAAGGATCAAACACTGCCCACTGCAGACAAGGAGAGCCTCTGCAGACAAAGGGCCTGAAGTATTAAGCCACCAAATACAATGGCAGCACACACCAGAAACACTCTAAAGTGCCAGGCCCTGGGCACTGTATGACCACTTCTTCATAAATCCATTACTGTCAGGAGTGGGAAACATAATAGGCTTTTCTAACACAGAGAAGTCAGCAACTTTCACAAAATGCCAAGACAGAGGAATTCATCCCAAATGAAATAAGCTCATAGTCAGAGATCTGAGCAAAACACATATAGGCAATATGCCTGAGGGAGAATTTAAAGCAATAGGGAACCTTCTGGGTCTGAGAAAAGAATGGAAGACTTCTATGTGGTCCTTACCATAGAGATAAGAGTTTAAAAAAAAAGATTGAACTGAAAATTACAATGACTGGGATTTGAAACAGATTGGATGCAAAGGACACAAAGATGGAAGAAGTGGAGGAATGGATAAATTATGCAAAAGAGAAAATAATGTTAAACAGTGAAGTGAACAAAAGAGAGAAAGAATAATTATGGAACATGAGAAAAGACTTAGAAAACACAGAGACTCCCTCAAATATAATAACATTAATATAATAGGAGAGCCAGAAGAAGAGAGAGAAAAGGGGACAGAAATTTTACTTAAGGCTGAAAATGTCCCTCATTTGGGGAAGAAAACAGACATCCAGATCCAGAAAGCACAGAGAACTCCTATCAAAATCAACAAAAGAACCTCCTAACAAGGACACATTGTAATCAAGTTTGTAAAATACAGTAATAAAAAATCCTAAAAGCAGCAAGACAAAAGAAATCCCTAAATTATAAGGAAAGTCCCAAATGGCTAGCTGCAGATTTCTCGACAAACTTGGCAAATCAGAAGGCAGTGGCATGAATATATTCAATGTGCTGAATGAGAAAAACCTGCAGCCAAGAATACTCTCTCCAAAAAGACTATCATTCAGTAGACGGAGAAATAAAGAATTTTCTAGACAAACAAAAACAAAGGGAGTTCATGATCACTAAACCAGCCCTGCAAGAAATATTAAAAGGAACTCTTTGAGTGGAAAGGAAAGACCAAAAGTGACAAAGACAAGAAAAAAACAGAGAAAGTATCCAGAAACAATGACAAAACAAATAATAAAATGACACTAAATACATATCTATCAGTAATTACTCTGAATGTAAATGGACTAAATGCTCTAAGCAAAAGACAAAAGGTGTCAGAATGGATTAAAAAAAAATCTTATCTATATGGTGCCTACAAGATACTCATTTGAGACCTAAAGACACCTTCATTCTGGAAGTGAGAGGATGGAGAAACATTAATCATGCAAGTGGACATCAAAAAAAAGCAGGAGGAGCAATACTTAGACAAACTGAATTTTAAATAAAAGACTGTAACAAAAAATGAAGAAGGGTATTATAATCAAGGGGACTATCCAACAAGATCCAATAATTATAAATATTTATGCCCCCAACATGGGAGCAACAAAATATATAAAACAATAACAAACATACAGGAATTCATTGATAATAATATAATAATAGCAGGAGACTTCAACACCCCTCTCTGAGCAATGACATATCATGTAATCAGATCAACAAGGAAACAATGGCTTCAAATGACACACTGGACCAGATGGACTTAATAGATCTATTCAGAGCATTTCATCTTATATCAGCAGAATACACATTCTTTTCAAGTTTACATGGGACATTCCCCAGAACAGATCTCATATTGGGTCACAAATCAGGCCTCAACAAGGACTTAGGTTTGAGATTATACCATGCATCTTTTCTGACCACTTGACTTCAAGTCAACAACCAGAAAAAATTTGGAAAGACCACAGATACATGGAAGTTAAACAACATTCTACTAAATAATGTATGGGTAAGTAAGTAAATCAAAGAAGAAATTTAAAAAGTATATGGAAACAAATGAAAACATGACAGTCTAAAACATTCAGGATGTAGTAAAAGTGGTCTGAAGAGGGAAGCATATAGCAATAGAGGCCAACTTCAAAAAGCAAGAAAAATGTCAAATGTAACCTTACACCTAAAGGATCTAGGAAAAAAAAAAAAAAACTAACAAAGCCTAAAGGCAGTAGAAGAAGGGAAATAATAAAGATTAGAACAGAAAGAAATGATACAGGAACTGAAACAAACAAACAAACAAAAAAACATACAGAAAATCTAATAGAACAGATCAATGAAACCAGGAGGTGATTCTTTGAAATTTTTAGTAAAATTGATAAGCTCCTAGCTGGAATTATCAAAAATAAAGGAGAAAGGAACCAAATAAATAAAATAACAAATGATAGAGAGGAAATCATAACCAACACCAAAGAAATACAAATAATTATAAGAAAATATGATGAAAAATTATATACCAATAAATTGGACAACCTGGAAGAAGTGGATACATTTTTACACATACATAATCACAAAAATTTAAACAGAAAGAAATGGAAAATTCAAACAGACCAATAACCAGCAAAGAAATTGAATCAGTAAGCAAAATCTCCCAAATAAACAGAAGTCCAGGGTCAGAAGGCTAACAACAGATTCTACCAAACATTTAAAGAAGAGTTAAAACTTCCAAAAATAGAAATCTAAAGAGAAGTTCCAAATTCATTCTATGAGTACAGCATTAACCTGATACCAAAACAAGACAAAGACTCCATTAAAAAAGAGACCCAAAGGTGAATATTCCTGATGAACATGAATGCAAAATTTCTGAATGAAATACTAGAAAATGAAATCCAGCAGTATGTTAAGAGAATTATTCACCACAATCAAGTGAGATTTATTCCTGGGGTCCAAGGGTGGTTCAATATTTGCAAATCAATCAATTTGATATACCACATTAATAAAATAAAGGAAAAGTAACTTATGATCCTTTCAATAGATGCAGAAAAAACATTTGACAAAATACAAGATCCGTTCATTATAAAAACCGACAACAAGTAGGGATAGAGTGAACGAATATACCTCAACATCCCAAAGGCCATATATGAAAAACCACAGCAAATATCATTTTCAATGAGGAAAAATTTGAGAGTTTTTTCTCTACAGTGAGGAGAAAGACAGGGATATCCATTCTCCTTATTGTTATTTAACATAGTACTAGAAGTCCTAGCCACAGCAATCAGACAACAGAAAGAAATAAAAGGCATCTAAATCAGCAAGGAAGAAGTCAAACATTCACTAATTGCAAATGAATGGTACTCTATATAGAAAACTAAAAGACTCCACCAAAAACTTGCTAGAACTGATACAAAAATTCAGTAAAGTCACAGGACACAAAATCAATGTACAGAAATCTATTACATTTCTAAACACCAAAAGTGAAGCAGCATAAAAAAGAAATCAAGAAATCAATCCCATTTACAGTTGCACTAAAACAGTAAGATACTTAGGAATAAACTTAAGTAAAGAGGTAAAAGATCTTTACTCTGAAATTTTAAAATAGTGATGAAAGGAACTAAGGATGACATAAATAAACGGAAAAAAAAAAATCCAGACTTGTGGATTAGAAGAGCAAATATATTAAAATATCTATACTACCCAAAGCAATCTACACATTTAATTTAATCCCTATCAAAATACCACCAGCATTTTTTTTTTTTTTTGAAAGAGAGAGGAGAGAGAGAGAAACCATGAGCAGGGAGGAGGGGCAGAAGGAAAGGGAGAAACAGACCCCACTGAGCAGGGAACCTGATGCAGGGCTTGGTCTCAGGACCCTGAGATCATGACCTGAGCTGAAGGCAGATGCTTAACTGACTGAGCCACCCAGGTGCCCAGCCAAAACAATCTTGAAAACAAACAAACAAAAAAACAAAACAGAACAAAACAAAAAAAGCTAGGCATCACAGTTCTGCACTTCAAGTTATATTACATAGCTGTAGTGATCAAGAGAGTTTCACTCATCCATGGAATTTAAGAAACAAAACTGAGGAACACAAGAGAAGGGGAAAAAAAAAAAGCAAACAATAAGAGACTCTCTTAGAGAAAAAACTGAGGGTTAATGTAAGGAGGTGGCCAGAGAATGGGTTAAATGGGACATGACTATTAAGAATATCACTTATTGTGATGAGCACTGGGTGTTATATATAAATGAGGAAACATTAAATTGTATACATGAACCCAATTTTACCATACATGTTAATGCACTAGAATTTAAATAAAGCATTGAAATTTAAAATATATATATATGGTACTGACACAAAAAATAGACACATAGGTCAATAGAACAGAAGAGAAAGCCCAGAAATTAATCCACAACTATACGATCAGCTCATCTTTGGCAAAGTAGGAAAGAATATCCAATGGGAAAAGGACAGTCTCTTCAACAAATGATATTGGGAAAACTGAACAGCAACATGCAGAATAACGAAACTGGGCCACTTTGTTGCACCATACACAAAAGTAAATTCAAAATGGATTAAAGACCTAAATGTGATACAGAGAACTATTAAAATTCTAGAAAACAACACAAGCAATAACCTCTTTGACATTAACCATAACAACTTATTAGATAAGTCTCTTGAGGCAAGGGAAACAAACAAAAATAAACTATTGGGGCTACACCAAAATAAAAAGCTTCTGCATAGCAAAGGAAAAAATCAATAAAACTAAAAGGCAACAGGCAGAATAGGAGAAGACAGTTGCAAATGACATATCCAAAAAGGGTTAGTATCCAAAATATATAAAGAACTTTTAAAAGTCAACACCGCAAAACCAAATAATCCAGTTAAAATATTGGCAGAACACATGACTAGACGTTCTTCCAAAGACATACAGATGGGTAACAGACACATGAAAAGATACTCAACATTACTGATCATCAGGGAAATACAAATCAAAACTACAATGGAATGCTACCTCACATCTGTCAGATGGCAAAAGCCTTCTTACACTGTTGGTGGGAATGCAAACTGGTGTAGCCACTCTAGTAAACAGTATGGAAGTTGCTCAAAAAATTAAAAACAGAATTTCCCTATGATCCAGCAATTGCACTACTAGGTATTTACTCAAAAATACTAATTCAAAAGGATATACGCACCCCAATATTTATAACTGCCTTATTTACAATGGCCAAATTATGGAACCAGTCCAAATGTCCATTGACTGAGAATGAATGAAAAGGTATACACACATATACAATGGAATATTAGTCAGCCATAAAAACAATGAAAATCTTGCTATTTGCAATAATGTGGATAGAGCTAGAGGATATTATGCTTAACAAAATCAGTCAGCCAGAGAAAGATAAATATCTTTTGATTTCACTCGTATGTTGAATTTAAGAAACAAAACAAATGAACAGAGAGGGAAGAAAAAGAGAAGAAATCCAAGAAATAGACTCTTAACTATAGAGAACAAAGTGATGGTTACCAGAAGTGTGGGGGAGGGGTGTTAAATAAATGAGGGTATGATGAGGGCACTTTCTATGATGAGCACTAGGTATTGTGTGTGTTGAAACACTAAATCTTACACCTGAAACTAATATTATACTGTATGTTAACTAACTGAAATTTAAATAAAAATTTGGGAAAAAAGTAAAATCCAGTGGGGCTCAAGACCCTCCCTTTCTCTGTAACTGAGAACTAATTCTTAATGGACTTAGGTGAGGATTCATCCACCCCTAGGTAGTCAAAAAACTACCTCTGTGCTAGGTAGTCTTTTGAAAAGTACCCAGACTTTGTGTGAAAGAAGTTTTGTTTTTTATTTTTGTTTTTTCTTAAAGTGTCAGTCAAAATCTTAAGCATCTAATTTAACACATACCTAGGAGCACTCTCCAGGAGTAGAGGTTGGCAGACACCATTTTTGTGCTATCTGCTCAGCTCCAAATTTGGGTGTCATCTTCTAAGTAATAATAACAACAACAACAACAACAATAAAATGTGTGTGTGTGTGTATACTGGTGTTTATCATCTTTGTGCTCTCCCTCTTCTGAACATCAGAATAACAGCATCTTACAGAGGAGAGCTTTTAAATGTGTCTGATGATCCCCTTTTTATATCTGGTGTCACGATTTTGTGACTGCTGCCCAATGATACCACACTTGATTGAATTCCTGGATCCCACAGGAATATAACATCAGGAATATTTGTTGGCTGGTTACTACCACCTGGGCACTGTGGAGACAGCAGACTGAAACACACCTCCAGCTATTCTGTGAAAAAGCCCTATTTGCTTGCCCCAGAGCTTTGGCCTAAGTGTTAGGCTTCTGATTTGGCACACACCTAGGGACCTACTGAGGCACTCCCAGGGAACAGAAGGCAGTAGAGGTCATCATTGTGCTTTCCCTCTGCCTTGATCTAGCTCATCAGTGTTTTTCAAAAAGGAGCTTATACCCTTATCCTCATTTCACACCACAATTTTTGCAGTTACCACCAGGAGACATGTCCAGATGGCTTGGTACTGGTAGCCAGGAGGACATAAGCCCATGAGTTTCACAAGACTGTAATCAACTGAAAAAGAATTTTTAACTGAACACAACAAGAGGCATCTGTCTCAGGATACCAGTCTTTCTGTATGAGAGGCCTATTGGTTTATCTACATTGTTATAACCTTAGGGGTAAAATTCTAATCAAACACACATCTAAGGACTGACTAATTCTTTCGATAGACCTCAGAGGATGGATGCAATCTTTGCACTCTTCCTTTGCCAATCTCTAGAGTGTTAGTGTCTCCTGGAAGAGAGTTTTATGTACCTCTTGTGCCCTGATTTTTACATCTTGTGCCTAAGGTTTTTGTGGCTGCTACCTAAAAGACATTCCTTGATTGCCTGGCTCTGGTGGCCAGTGGGGATTTCACTCCTGGGTCCCATGAGACTGAAAAATGGAGAAACAGTTCTTGACTGATTACCATCCCTCAGGGTACAGCAAGCAGAAACACAGAGATGTCCAAATATTCTCTGAAAGAAGTTTACTAGCTTATCTTCAGAGCTATGAACCAAGGATTCAGGCTTAGAATTGAACACAAATCTAATGACCCAATATAATCCTTTCTAAATATCTCAGAGGGCAAGTTCTGTATTTGTGTCTTCTTTCAGCAATGATCTAGAATGCCAGTATCTCCCAGAGAAAAGCTTGTACATGGGTTGGTTTTCCCCCACATTTTTTTATCTGTTGCTGCAGTTTATGTGATGTTACCAAGAGAATGCCCCTTGATAACCTGGTTTCCTGGCCAGTGGGGCTTATATTCCTGAGTGCCATGGACCTATAACAAATGGAGAGATAGTTCTTGGCTAACTACCATCCTGGACACTACATAGAAAGTAAACTAAAACATACACCCAGTCTTTCTGTGAAAAGACCTATTTGCCTCTTCTGGAGCTTTGGTGTGGGGGAAAGTGTTTTTGGTATAGCACACATCTAGGATCCTACTAAGATACACTTCAGGGAAATCAGTGCTGGTAGATGCCATCTTTGTGCTCTCCATCTGTCTCACTCCAGGTTGTTGGCATCTCTTAGAATGGAACTTGTACACTCATTTGGCACTCCAGTTTTTGTGGCTGCTACATAGGGGACAGTTCTATGTTGCCCATTCGGTGACTTGTGAGACTTAGGCCGATGATCTCACAGGACTGTATATATTTGTATACTTCAGAAACTTTTGCTTGAGGATCTGGCTCCAAATCAGCCAAAATCTAGGTGCTAAGAGCTTCCTTTCTGGGACACTGATAGGTCATATCACACCCTCAAAATTTTGAAGCCACTGAAAATAAAATAGTTTGCTTGTACAATCACAAAGGTTTCATAGAAAACCAATAGTAAGGGCTGTGATGAACAAATAGTTTAATCTCTTACATGAGGTCACAGGTCACTTCCTCAAGACTGTGAGAAGTAAAACCAGAGAATCAAAATAAAGAGGGATATTTTCTGAACAGAAGAACAAGACAAAATCTCAGACAGAGTCCTTAATAAAATGGAGATAAGTGATTCACCTGATAAAGAGTAAATAATGTTTATAAAGATGCTCAATGAGATCAGGAGAATAAGAATAGAATACTGTAAGAACTTCAACAAAGAGATAGAAAATATAACATAGTAGCAAAAAGAGAAAGCATAGATCTAAGAATACGATAATTGACTTGAAAAATGCACTAAAGAAGTTCAACAGACTAGATGAATAGAAGAAAGGATCAGTGAACTCTAAGACTGCACCGCTGAACTTATCTAATCAAAGTAGCAAAAAGAATGAAAAAAGGTAAAGATAAAGTAAAGGACTTATGAGATAATATCAAGCTGGATAATGTTTACATTATAGGGTTCCCAGACGAAAGGAGAGAGACAGAAAAATTATTTGAAGAAATAATAGCTAAAAATTCCCCTAATCTGGGTGGGGAAGGAATGGACATACAGATTCAGAAAACCCATAGAGACGCAAATAAGAGGAACCCAAAGTGTCCCATATCAAGGTACCTTATAATTAAAGTGTCAGAAGTTCTAGACAAGGAGAAAATCTTAATAGCAGCAAGATAAAAACACTTTGTTATATATAAGGGAACCCCAATAATACTATCAGTAGCTTATTCAGCAGAAACTTTGCATACCAAAGGAAATAGCATGACATATACAAAGTGCTAAAATAAAGAAAAAAATCCAATTAAAAATATACTACCCCAAAGTTATCATTCAGAACTGAAGAAACAGAGTATTCCAGACATATAAAAACTAAAGCAATCAATTGCCAGTAGACAAGTCTTACAAAAGCTGTTAAAAGAAAAAGAAAAAAAAAAAAGCTGTAAAAAAGGAGAGAGTGAATTAGTATTAAGAAGATATCTGGGGGTGCCTGGGTGGCTCAGTGGGTTAAAGCCTCTGCCTTCGGCTCAGGTCTTGATTCCCAGGGTCCTGGGATCAAACCCCACATCGGGCTCTCTGCTCCGCAGGGAGCCTGCTTCCCTCTCTCTCTCTGCCTGCCTCTCTGCCTACTTGTGCTCTCTGTCTGACAAATAAATAAATAAAATCTTAAAAAAAAAAAGAAGATATCTGAAAATATAAATTTCACTGGTAATAAATCTATAGTAAAGTTCCAAATATCCAATATTGTAAAGGTGATGACTTAATCATTTGCAAAACTAATATGAAGGTTAAAAGACAAAAATAGTAAACATAGCTGTAACTATAATAATTTGTTAAGGGATCTATAAGTAAAAAGATGTAACATGTCATATCAAGAACATAAAACATAGTGGTGGGAAGAGAGTAAAAATATAGAGCTTTAGAGTGCTTTCAGACTTAAGTTGTTATCAATGTAAAATAAACAGTTATAAATATAAAATTTTACATAACCCACATGGCAACCACAAAGCAAAAACCTATAGTAAATACAGAAAAAAAAAAAAAGAGAAAACAATCTAAGTATGCTTCCACAGAAAATCATCAAATCAGAAAAGAAAAGGCAAGAGAAGACAAATGGGATAGAGGAATTACAAAACAGAAAACAAAAAATGAAATGGGAATAAATACCTATCAATAATTATTTTAAATATATATGGTCTAAATTATCTAATCAAAAGACATAGAGTGGCTAAATGGATAAAAAGATCATGCAGGGCCCCTGGGTGGTGCAGTCAGTTAAGTGCCCGCTGCTTGGTTTTGGCTCAAGTCATGATCCCAGGGTCATGAGATAGAACCCTCCATGGTGCCCCATGTTGGGGCCTGAGCATGGAGTATGCTAGAGTTTCTCTCTCCCTCTCCTTCTGCCCCTACCCTTCCTGCACTCACTCATGTTATCTCTAAAATAAATAAATAATTTTTAACAAGAGACACTCATATGCTGCCTATAAGACTCACTTCATATATAAGGACACACAATTTGGCAGTGAAAGGGTGCAAAAGATATTTCATCAAAAAGGAAAGTGAAATAAAGCTTATATGAGGCAAAATAAACTTTAGAACAAACACTGTAACAAGAGAGGAGGCCTTACCTAGTGATATTTAGGAGCAACTAAGTGTGATAATATGTCAAGTAAGATAATATGTTAGGCCATAAAATAAATCTTAATAAATTTAATAAACTTAAGAATATTGAAATCATATTGGAAATCAAATAATTCCTGACCACAACAGTATGAAACTAAAAATCAATTACAAGAAGAGAACATAAAAATTAATATGTAGAAAGGAAACAACATGTTAGTGGAACAACAATAGGTCAAAGAAAAGTTCAAGAGAAATAAAGTACCTTGAGACATATGAAAATGGAAATACAGCATAGTAAAATATGCCATACTTATGAGATCTAACAAAAGCAGTTCTAAGATGAAAGTTTATAGTAAAAAATGTTTACCTCAAGAAACAGGAAAAAAAAAAAATAACCTAATAATAGGAACTGAAGAGCTTGAGAAACAAAGGGGGAAAATAATAAAACAGAAAATTAGTGGAAGGAAGAGGGGGAAAAAGATGATAAGAATGATCAATAAAATCAATAAAGGATATAGGTGTCTCAGTTGATTAATCATCCAACTATTGATTTTGGCTCAAGTCATGATCTCAGGGTTTTGAGATCAAGTCTCATGTTGGGCTCTGCACTCAGCTTGGAATATGCTTGTCCCTCCCCTTGCCCCTGTTTGTTCTCTCTCTCTCTAAAATAAATAAATGAAATTTTAAAAAAATCAATGAAACTAAAAGTGTTTCTTTGAAAAGATGAAAATGATTTGTCAATCTTTAGCTAGACTAACCATAGAGAGTGAGAGAAAGAGAATGCATGAGAGAGAGAGAGAGACAGAGCCAAATAAAA
Organism: Lontra canadensis; assembly: GCF_010015895.1. Lineage (NCBI taxonomy): Eukaryota > Metazoa > Chordata > Mammalia > Carnivora > Mustelidae > Lontra > Lontra canadensis. Next base: position 1,173,122 of record NW_022631192.1, on the reverse strand, counting down.
CAAAATAAAAGAGGAGATGCAGAGGAGATGTTACAATTGATATAAAAAATATAAAGAATCATAAGAGATTATTATGAAAGATTATACACCAACAAATTGTGCTTGGTGGGTATAATCTTAAAAACATCCAACCTATAAATAAATCATGAAGAGCTAGAAAATCAGAACAGATCAATTATAAGAAATGAAATTGAATATTAATTAAAAAAAAACAACTTCCAATATGCCAAAGTCCAGGATCAGATAGACTCCCTGGTGAATTACCAAACATTTAAAGAAGAAATAATACCAATTGTTCTTAAAATCTTCCAAACTTTGGAAGAAAAAAGAAGACTTCAAAATTCATTTTACAAGTCTAGAATCACCAAAACCAGACAAGGATGCCACTTGAAAAGAAAATTACAGCCCAATATGCCTAAACATTCATATAAAACTCCTCAGTAAAATATTAACAAACGGAGTACAAAAAATATATTAAAAGGATCATAGATCATAGTTAAGAGTGATTTATTCCAGGGATGCAGAGATGGTTCAACATTTGCAAATCAGTGTGATACATGCATTAAAAAAATGAGAATCATATGATCATCTTAGTAGATACAGAAAATGCATTTGACAAAATTCAATATCCATTTAAGGTAAAAATGTGCAACAAACTGGGTATAAAGGGAGCATACCTCAAGATACTAAAGGCATATATGTAAGCCACAGTGAACATTACACTCAATAGTGAAAAACTAAAATCTTTCCCTCTAAGATTAGAAACAAGATAAGAATGCTCAACTGGACAATTTTATTAAACATAGAATTGGAAGTCCTAGCAAGAATAATAATGAAAAAGAATTAAAAGGCATCCAAATTAGAAAGGAAGAAGTAAAATTGTCTCTATTTGAAGATGACATAATATTATATATGTTTAGAAAACCCCAAACTCATTAAAAGTCTGTTAGAACTAATCAACAAAGTCATTGAAGTTGAAGGATGCAAAATCAATATACAAAATCCTTTGCATCTTATTAGATTAATAATGAACAAGAAGAAAGAGAAATCAAGAAAACAGTTTCATTTACAATTGCATAAAAAAATAAAATAGCCAGGAATAAAATTAACCAAAAAGCTTTTCAGGAGGTGAAAAGCTTTTATACTGAAAATTATAAGACATCACTAAAAAAATTAATGACACACATAGAAAGATATTCTGTGCTCATGAATTCAAAGAATTACCATTGCTAACATGTCTACCCAAGCCAGTCTAGAGTCAATATAATCTTAGTCAAAATTCCAATGTCATTTTTCACAGAAATAGAAAAAAACAATTCTAAAATTTGTATGGAAAATTAAGAGGCCAAAAAGCCAAAGCAATCTTGAGAAAATGAACAAAGCTAGACATATCACACTGCCTGATATCAAACTATATTACAAAGATATAGTAATCAAAACAGTATGGTATTGTCATGAAAACAGACATGTAGATCAATAGAACAGAATAGCCCTAAAATAAGCCTGCAGGTGTTTAGTTAACTAATTTATGATAAAGTAGCTAAGACTATACAATGGGGAAAGGACAATCTCTTCAATAAGACATGCTGGGAAAACTGGAAAGCCACAATACAAAGATAGTCATCCAGCTATCTTAGTGGGGGTGCAGCAACCATGGAGCAGTACAGAGGTTCCTTAATAAATTAAAAATAAAATTGTCATATGATCCAGCATTTCCACCTTTGGTTATTTATTCAAAGAAAATAAAAACATTAGCATAAAAAGATATATATACCTCCATGTTCTTTGCAGCATTATTATAATAGGTAAGATATAAAAACAATCTAAGTGTCCATCAGTGGATGAATAAAGAAGGTATAGAATATATATACAATGAATATTATTCAGCCACAAAAAAGAAAAAAAAAATTTGTGTCAACAGTGATGAACTTTGAGGGCATATGCTAAATGAAAGAATTCAGACAGAGATAAATAGCATATAATCTCACTTCTATGTGGAATCTAAAATAAACCAAAACACAAAAAAACAAAAACTGAGTTCATTGATACAGAGAATAGACTGGTGGTTGCCAAAGGCAGTGTAACTGGAACTTGGGAAAAATGGGTGAAAAGGTTTGAATAGTACAAAATTCCAACTATAATAAAAGTAGGTACTGGTAATGTAATGTCCAATATGGTGACATAGTTAATAATACCATTCGTTATATATGTGAAAGTTGCTAAGCGAGTAAATCTTAAAAGTTCTCAACACACAGAAAAAATTGTAACTATGTATTTTTACACATTTTAATTAGACCTATGTGATCATTTTGCAATATATAGAAATACTGAATCATTATGTTATATACCCGAAACTAACATAATGTTATAAATAAAAATCACAAATAAATTATAGCACATTCATTAATATTGTAAAATATAATTGAAATATGAGGATATATTTTTGTATCAATTCATTTATAATCATATTTATTTAATTTTCTAAAGTTTATTTTTTCACAAATAAAAGTCAAGGATTATCACTTCACCTCTTTTTTTCTTAAAATTCAAAAATACTATTATTCATGATAAAGGGAGATAGCTATCAATTTCTCATAGTAGCTAATAACTATTGCTTAATATTTAGAATGAGTAATTATTTTCATTAACAAAGGACAGTTTATATGTTATCTCTATGTAATTATCAAAACTATCAAAAATATAAATACAGATTGCATCATACTCTAAACATACTTTAAACTCTGGATATTACAATTTATTTCCTCTGTAAAGGTGTTTTTAATAGCTACAAAACAAAAATTCAAATAATGAGAATCTTGGCCTGCATTTGGCAATTCTTCAAAGCTGTGAGTCAGAATATATTATGTGTTGTTATTACTATTACATTAAGCCACTGTAACTGCACATGCACAATTGTTATGATGGGCTGTACCATATAGGAAGAACAGCTGGTTGCCTGGGGCAGCAAAATTTTAGAGAAGTAAAGTGTTTTATGGTAATTTATTATGTGAGTGATTACTTGCTAGAAGGCGGAGACATTTTTCATATTGCCTAGGGCAATAAAAATCCTCAAATTGACATTAGTCTTATTCTTTTATTAGGAGATACAGGCATACAATACATAAATGAACATCTCAATTTGACATTAGCTTTTAGTCTGTATGTTAACTTTGGGTCCTCTTTGGTGAGATACATGGCTCCCAAGAGTTTCTTTTTTTTTCTCTCTCTCTTTCTTTGTTTGTTGTTGTTGTTAGTTTACCTAGTTATTACATGATTAGTTAATGTTACTCTAAATCATTACTCTAAAGTGTGGAACTTCTATGATGTCTCTATAGAGTCACATTCCTTAGTAAGCTGACACAGTGATGTCATCTTCAAAGCTTTCCTCTCAGACATTATAAAATTTGTATAGTAATATAAATTTAAAATTGGTCCATAAAAGCACTTCAAATGGAATATGCTTGAGGATGATTTTTGTTCATCTTCTACAAGATCATATTTCTAATTCTAATGAACAGTGCCCAGACTTGCTTTTTACATCAAAATATGCTGACTCAGGAGTGACAAATCTTTGGCATCAAGGCCTGCTTCAAAAGAGAAAATCACTGCAAGTGAATGTGTTTTGATTACTACCTGAAGCTAAAAGATTTCCTGCAAAAACAAAATGACTGGACAAGAAATGTTTCCTGAGAATAACTTACAGTAAGAAAGAGATGCTTTTGTCCACAAAATAAAATACAAGAGGAATACCAATTTAGGCTATGTCTCTCTCTTAATGTAGAATGAACTTAAAGCTTCAGTGTGGGTGTTTCATTTAAGTTCACAATGCCCACATCAATTAGGTAACCATGGAAATTGTTGAGAAATTACACGGGAAAATAGGAAATTGCTACTAAAAACCTTAGTTTCACTCTTCATTTTATTGTGGATGAATGTACTGTTGACCCTTAAACTGGTTTGAACCCCACAGGTCTACTTATAAGCATTTTTCCCTAATAAATACAGTGAATCATTATAAATGTATTTTCTCTTCCTTATGGTTTTAATAACATTTTTTTCTGTAACTTACTTTATTGTAGAAATATATATCATAATACAAATAACATAAAAACTATGTGTTAATCAGCTGTCCGGTTTATCAGTAAGGTCTCTGGTCAACAGTAGGCTATTCATAGTTATGTTTTGGAGGAATCAAAAGTTATACAGATTTCTGTCTGTACAGAGGGTTAGTTAGTGCCCCCTACCCCACATTGTTCAAGGGTCAACTGTAATTGAATTAAATTTCACTTTTATTAACTAAATAATAAACAACCTCAGATTTTATTTAAAAAAAAAGTCTTTTGTCACCCACCAAAGAATGAGGCAAAGTGTTTTATATGTGATAGTTCTATACAGAATGTAGTAAGATATATACAGAAATATCATGATATTTCAGTCAGTGCCATACATAAGATACTTTTGCCTATCTAGCATGAAGCAGAGTGCAAGTTCTTTGTTTCTTAAAAGCACATTAGGAAATACAGACTGATTAGAAGAGTGACAATGATTCCTATAAACAGGTAAACAAAAGCTAAAGAAAAAAACATTGTAATCCCTACTATGACAGATGCTGACCTGAGTATAGATTCTATTTCTGATGAGTGCCATGATGATGTTGATAGACAATCAATTCTGTCAGTCATCATGGAAGTGCTTGTTGATAGGTTTTATTGTCTTGGATTCAGGGACATCATCTTGGAAAAAAAACTTCTCCCCAGATTGAAATTCTTGACATGCAATCAAAGTTGTGGGAGCACCGAAAGAACTGTCACTAAAGAACAATTGCTACAGAACGATCCATAGGATCAGGTCAAGGATTTGTGAAATGTTTACACAAGATGAAATGTCAGAGTTCTTAAAGTATTTATGTGTAGCTGAGAAACTTTATTCCCAGTCAAAGTGCCATTTATATCTGTGTTGAGATAAAAATCAAAATTCTAAATTTAATTTGTCGGTACCTATCTTTTAAATAAAACACTGCCAAAGATAAAAAAAAAAAAAAACATAAAGACATATTTCTGGAGTCTTCATAAGGTGCTGAATACACTCTTAATTTATTTGGATATGAATATATGCATAAGGCATATTCTCTGTCATTCATAGTAGATATTTAATAAAATACTTTCAATATGTAAAAACTTGGTAAGTAACTGGAGATATACACTGAGGGAATAGATCTTAAAACTTAGAGGCATGGGGTGTCCTGGTGGTTCAGTTGGTTAAGCAACTAACTCTTGATTTTGGCTCAAGTCATGATCTTAATGTTGTGAGATCAAGCCCAATATTGGGTTCCACATTCAGCAGGGAGTCTGCTTGAGATTCTCTCTCTCCCTTTCTCTATGCCTCTCCCCCCTTACTCTATCAAGTAGTAAATAAATCTTAAAAACAAACAAACAAACGAACAAACAAACGTAAAGATGTGAAGGATTATGTTAACCTGAAGATTTCTGGGTCATATCCAATAAATCTTGATTTAACATTATCTGTTGTGGGGATAGGAAACATCATTTTGAAATATACCAGGTTAATCTGTTTCAGTTAGTTTCTGCAATGAGTTTGCCAAACTTAGTTAAGAGAAGAGTCTTCCACAAGACTGCCTTCACTTCAGACACCAGGCACAACTTTGAATGTCCCTAGGGCCTCCCTTACATCTGGCCAGCTCGCTAAGAATTTGAGGGTGCCTATCAACTCCCTCAAGTTTAATAATTCATTAGAACAACTTTCGGGACTCAGGAAAGGAACTATAATTATGACTGCTATTTTACTACAGCAAAAGGATACAAATCAGAACCAGTCAAGGTAAGAGAGACATAGGGTGAGGTCTGGGAGGATTTCAGATATTAAGTCTCCCTCTCCTCCAAGCAAACTGATGTAACAGTACATGAATATTGCTGAACAAGGAAATTCACTTAACTTCAGTGTCTAGGATTTTTATTGTGGTTTCATTACTAGGCATGACTGACTGAATCACTACTATGTGGTTGAATTCAATCTCCAGTGCCCTTACATGACTCAAAGCTCCAACCATCTATGAATATGGGTAGTTCTCCTGGCATGGCCTTCCCCTATCTTGAATCATTTATTTTGCAGAAACTATCTGGATACCCACTATGAATCACCTCTCATATGAAAGTCTCTCATGTGGTATAGTACAAGGGGGTACACCATGAATAATAAAGCCATTCTTAACATTCTATAAATGCAAGGGGTTTAGAGTTTACCTTCCTCCTGGAGACAAAGGTCAGCTAAGTTCTTTCTTAGTTCTTCTTTCACAAACTGAATTTTGAGCAGAGTTCTCATCATGCAGTTAGCATAAACAAAGGGATTGATGGTCTCTCTTATAGAGGACTTAATATAGGCGATATTTGATATGGCTTTGATTTATGAATAAGAATTTAATAGTTTTAATTGGAAAGCTTTACAAGAACTGAAAATAACTTAGATGGAGATAAAGTATATCTGGGGTAAATGGAGAATAGGAGACAATGGATAAAGAAAGCTGAAAACATAGGATGTTATGTGGGTCTCAACTAACATACACATTTATAGGACATAATAAGGATATAGGTTTGGAGTGATATGCTTACATAAAACATCTGTTTTAGCTATTTTTATTATGTTGCCTTGAAAACCACCTTGGTATAAAGTATTGATTCCTATAAAAGAAGGCTAATTAATAGGGCTTTCATTTCTATATTTTTCTTTCTTATGATTAATGGTGGGTTGTGCGTTTGTGTGTGTGTGTTGTTGTATATGTGTGTGTGTGGTTTACATTTGTTTTGTTTTGTACTTCCTCAAGGCTAAGATGTTTCAAAAACACACTATCATTCAACAAGAGTTAATTCACAGTCTCCAAATTCTGAAAAATTGTTACCTCCCAAACTTCCCAGAAAACAGGGTTTCTGAGGTTAGGCCCTGGAGCACCATTAACAAGTTTGAGGGAAACAAGAAATGTGGTAAATATTTTAAAACATCTGTTTGAAGAGTCAAAAGTAGATAAAAAATGCAAAACAAACAAACAGAAAGAAAAAATAATGTGCACACATAAACATAATTGGGGACAGGGATTTTAATAATATTCATTAGGTTACTATAAGGAAAATAATTGAAATCATGTATAGCAAATTGAAATCATGTATAGCAAATACTTAGTGCATTGGTACTCCAAAATGCTATCTGATATACTCTAGTTCAAGAGTAAAATCTTTAAGTAGCATATGATAAAACAATGTCTGGTGTATCATAAATTTAAGGTTTTGAATTGTCTTGGTTTGGGATTTACAGAAAGATTTATTTCAGGAAAATGGTGCCAGAAGTGAATCAAAATCCAGCCTATATTTGGAAGTTATGAGTACATCATATTAGAAAATGTTTAATAATAGGGGCTGAAGAAATAACAGTAATTGCATCCACATGAAGTTGAAGAAGACCATAGCATTTGATATTATTCATTTGGTATTTCTGATATAATTAGAAAGCTCTAATATGAATTGGAGCAGGGAATTCCAATGGATACTAAAATAAAATGGATGAAAGGCTGTTGAAGAACAAGATATTTAGGTCACATCAAAGTATTACTTTCCAGATTATTTACTATGCGTCAAGTGAAAAAATGTGCTTTTATACTAGAGAATTGGTGGTTACTATTTAACATAAAGATCAAACTTAGAATTACCAGTAGTGGAGCATTCTGACATTATGTGCATCCTGATTAAAATGAAACTTACAATGTCACCTATGAAGTATCTTTGCCAAAACTAAGTTAAGGGATAGATAGAAAAAATTTCAGACAATGGAATATCCTACAAGACAATTGACCTAGATTTTAAATATCAATGTAATAAAATCTGTAAGGAATTGTAATGTTCTAGATTAAAAGTGACTAAAGAGACATTAAAAAAATGCAGCTCATGAGCCATGACTAAGTCCTGAATTAGGGAAAATAAACACTATAAGGACACAGTGGGGAGGCTGTTGCTGAATTATAAAATAACTTTTATACAATATTTTTAAATTATTTTAGATTTTCTTAGGTATGACAATGGCATGGCAGGTATACATTCTTGTTCTTGGGGGGATACATGCTAACAAATATGATTTTTATAACTCACTTTAAAATAATTCAGAAAAACAAGAAAGAAAAACAAATATGGCAAAATATTAATAATTGGTGTATCTATTAGTGTTTGCTTTACTGTTTATTTCAATTACGTGCATTTCTAAAAAAATACATTTTGGAAATCCCTAATCCCTAAAATTAATATTAAAATAATAAATTGTTTATTCTTAAACTATAGGGCAATCTCAAAAAACTAATATAGAAGTGTAGACAGAAGGGGAGAGATCAAGAATATCGTCAACAGCAAAAAATGGCATTGAAAACCATGGGATGGTTGAGACTGCTTCAAGAAGAATTATCAGGACCAAATCTGGGTCAGGATACCTGTTAAGCATACAGATTATAATTATCAGCCAAGTTATAAGGACATTCTGATTTACTAGGTTTACTCTAAAACCTAAAAACTGTTTGTTTCATGAAACTGAAAGCAATTCTTATCTTCAGGGAGATCCAGGAACTTTTCCCTAAGATTTTCAAGGTAGGATCTCTGGACCAACAACATCAGTATAATATGGCAACTGTTAGAAATGAACATTGTTGATTCCATTCTGTACAGAACAATCTGTGCTCTTACAAGCCAGGCAAGTGATACTCATAGATGCTGAACTTTGAGAACAATTTTCCCAAGAGTTTAAGAAGAAAACAAATTAATTAGCATTTGAATTAAAATTCACAGAAAGATGAAAATTCTTTAAGTGGGAGGCTCAAGAAAAGCATACACTTCTGCAAGAATGGGCCAGAATCCAGATTCTGAACCAGAAAGCATATTAAGTAGATCAACTTCATTCAAACTAGTCTAATCTAATCTTTCCTTTCTCTTTTGTTCTAAAAAACATTGTAGTCTGTATCACATGCCTTATATGGAGTCTGTATTAGATTTGCTTGCATTATCCTTCCTTCCCCGACATTCCCCCAACAAACACCTTACTCCTACACACACAGACACACACACATATGCTTTCTTGATGAAGACTATGGCAGGTTGCTATCCCCAAAATGGCACCTAGGATCAATTATTATAATTCATTGTATTGCCATAAAAATATTAGCTTTTTTAGGATTGCAATGTGTCTTGTTCACCAATGCCATCTCAACACATAGCAGAGAGCCAAATGCATAATGTTGTTCAATAAATGTTTGAGGAAAGAAGGGATAACGTAATTAATATAATTATATAATATGTTATAATTATATAATAGCATATTATTAATTAAGTGTATGGTGTATATCCATTATTCCTCACTCTCTAATAATTCCCGGTAATTTGAGTGCTATTGACTAGTTGGATACTAAGTACAAATGAATTTATTTATATTTAACAATTTAATTTCTCAGCTTACTGCCTACCAAAGAGGTATAAATGAGTAGACTAGAAGCTTTCATCTCTTGATTTCTTGATTGAGTTTTTGAACTTTAATCAGACATGGCATGAACTGTGAAGACTAAGGAAATTATTTAAGAAGAAAGCACTCATCAGTGTATCGAAACTTAAATTGTTCTTTCATAACCAAGTTCCAAAGTCATATGCATGGTCTGAATGAGGTCATATGGTATCGAAGCAGGAAAAACAAATCATGCTACAGGCAGTAAGGTCAAGGAAAGAGATTACCATATATTCACTTCGTAAATTGATTCCTTTTTTACCTTTTCCAGGACTATAACTAAATGTCAATAACAGTTTTGGTGGCAGTCGGGAAAGAGTTTAGAATGGAAAATTTAGGGCTAACATTCTTGTCTTTCATGTCTTGAAGGGACAAATGAGTGACTCACTGATTCCAAAAAAGAGAAAACCAAAATCCTTGGGATAATTCAATGGTTCTGCATATCTAGCTTAAATTCATGCAGTTAATTAATATACTGAAACAATTTCTTTAACTTGGAGAAATTGCATGGAGCATTCACATCAAACACTTGAATGACTTATATGTACTACACCTAATTCAAAATTTTATCCATTGTTCTTGCCTCAGCAGGTACTAATGTGTATGCTTTCAGCATATACTAAAATTTAATGCATTATAGTTTTTTTTAACCTTTCTTGATTTCTGTCTTTTTATGACCTTGATTGACTAAAGCTACAAATTAGACCATTAGAATACCTTCTCTTGATTGGGATCACAGAAATTACAATGATCTAATTTTAAAACAAAACACATTTAATTTTAACATTTTGTATATATAACCTACTGTGAAAAATTTTAATCTGAATTAGAACCAGGAGAAAAATTTCAATTTGATAGAACTGGAAAACATAAAATGGGTACTTCCATTCACCATAGGATGAAACAACAACAACAACAACAACAAAACAACTTAAGGACTAAAAGACTGATTTCCCATAAATACTGTATTTACAGAAAACTGAGTGTTGGAATATCTTGGGTTGTAGAGGTTAATCAGAAGCTCATCTTGGATTCTGGGTGGCACAGTCAGTTAAGTGTCCAACTCTTGATTTGGGCTCAGGTCATGTTCTCAGGGTCATGGAATCACATGGGCTCCATGTGAGTCTGCTTAAGAATCTCTTTATCCCTCTCTTTCTGCACTCCCCCATTTCTCTCTCTCCCTTGTACCTCCCCCACTACTCTCTCTTCCTCTGTACCTCCCTCTGCACTCTAAAATAAGTAAATAAATCTGAAGAAGGAGGAGGAGAAGTAGTAGTAGTAATGGTAGCAGTAGTAATAGTAGTAGTAGTCATCTATTCTAGTCCTTGGGAGGTTTTGCTGGAGGCATGAATAGGAATGACCCAGGTTGGACTGGTCCCACAAAGTAGGTTGAATTGAGGTTTTCTATGTGACTGGACTGATTTTGTCTGCTCAGAAATTTTTCAAGACCTGTCTCCATTTGTTTTAAATTAATTGGCTTTAACTGAACTCTCTCCTGTTTCCATTTCCTGCCCATAATTACCGCCCACCCCAGCCCCTCAAGTGGCTTACCTATAGTCTGCTACAGTTTGCTTGTCCCAAATTGCAATTCCTCTGCTATTCCTGAATAAATCTATTTGAGCTTGCCTCAATTTACCTCCTTATTTAGGTTAACATCACTTAACTGTCTCTTAAATCAGAAATTTATTAGGGAAAATACTATAAAACCTTCAAGCTAGGAAAATCTGTCTTTAATTGCAATGTCTTTTATTTCTTTCATTATGAGATGTCTATAAAAATATTCTTTTAGGGTCGCCTGGGTGGCTCAGTGAGTTAAAGCCTCTGCCTTCGGCTCAGATCATGATCTCAGGGTCTTGGGATTGAGCCCGCATTGGGCTCTCTGCTCTGCAGGGAGCCTGCTTCCTCCTCTCTCTCTGCTTGCCTCTCTGCCTACTTGTGATCTCTGTCTGTTCAAATAAATAAATAAAATCTTTACAAATATATACTATCTTAGTGTTATTGGACCTAGAATGGGAAAGGAAAGAATTCTCAAAGTTTCTTCAAGATTATCATAAAACAGAGAAAGTTGTCATTATGCATTTATAATATATTGAATTTTAAATATTTAAAATCTGGCTTACATGTTTAGAAGAGCCTATTAAAGTCATTAATATTAAAAGAAAAATATTAAAAAGAGAAAAATATTAAAAAACATCCAAGTAAAAATAATTAACATAAATTTCATATTTTTTTCAAACTTGAGTATATAATACTGCCATTTATAAATAATGTATAATAATTAATATTAATCTAAAGACTAAACAGATATATAGCTAGAATCATAAAAATTGGAAGCTAAACATTTTAAAAATGAATTTCAAATTGTGATAAACATGTGATATTTGTGAACATTTTATGTCTTTCTAATAAAAAAGGTATGTGATAATTGTTTTCCTCACCCTACTGTAATTTTTTTATCTTGAACATTAAATGAAAAGATATGTCACAAATTATATTTTGTAGCACATTTTTATTGCTAATTTTCATTTTTGCTATAGTTTTCATTTTATGATAGGTGTAAGTATAAACTCGTTTAAAGACTATGAGCAAAAAAAAAAAAAAAAAGATAAAGCTCAAGATAATTTACTTCCTTTTTATTGTTCCTGTTACACATGAAGGATTGTTTCCTACTAACAAAAACTCAGATCGTGATCAAACTTCAGTCTCTTCTGAATTCTCTTCTTGATTAGATGTTACCCTTCACTGCTGAGTCCTGTTTTAGCTAGAATCTTGGTAAGTCTTTTTAGGGAGACTCCCACTACCCCTTCACCAGGCTAAAAGACAACTTTTATATGCAGACTGTTCAGATAAGACTTGTGGGGTTTATAAATCCCAGCCCTCTCTGTCTTAATTAGCACAAACTGACAGAGATGATCAAGCAGCACTTTAATGACATTTAACATCAGATGTGTTTGGTAATCATACAATCACTCTCCATGGAATCACATTTAGTTTTGTTTAATAGAAACTAAGTTGATTTTTTAATATTTGACAGAGGCCAATATCTGGGCAAGAAACTAACGGATGCCAAAGAGAAATGCCCATTTGTAAATGAGAGAATACCTTTGTGCACAAGAAAATGGTGAATTCAAGCTCTCCAAAATTTCGCATTCAACCTAATTTACTGTATAAATAGCATCAATAAATATTTGTGTTAATGAGAAAAAAAAAAAATCCCACTACCCTTAATGCCACTACCCTTAGGGAGAATCCCACTACCCTTAATATGTCTAATCAAGTTCTTTGACCCCCTCCTCCATTTTATATCAAATCAAGTTACTCTTAGAATTTTTCATTACTAACCTCCTTATTTTGCCCACAAGCTAAAAATCACCAACTCTACAGCTGTATTTAGAATTGTGCTCCATTCTATATTGAAGCTTTTCTATTCCACTGCAATAGCTCAAATAAAATCAGTCTTGCTGTTTTTAACAAGTGTCTAGGGCAATTTCACCAATTTAGCTTTGAACAGCTTTTTATTCTTTCTTTTTTGACCTACACAGTTTAAATATCATAGAAATTTTTATTTTAAATCTCCATTAGTATTCAACTTTATAAAGAGATAGTAGAGGGACACCTTGGGTGGTTCAGTTGGTTAAGCGGTTGCCTTTGGCTCTGGTCCCTGTGTCCTGGGATCCAGTTCCACATTGGTCTCCTTGCTCGGTGGGGAGCCTGCTTCTCCCTCAGCCTCTGCCTGCCACTCTGCCTGCCTGTGCTCTCTCTCTCTCTCTGACAAATAAATAAAATCTTAAAAAAACAAACAAACAAAAGAAATTGTAGAATATTTAAGAATCAAGTTTAAACAAAAAAACCACTATTCCATGATCCAGATGGTTGAAATGAAAGGGTGGTCACTTAATCTCTCTTAGTCTGTAAAGCCTATGGTATAAAAAGTGTCATAGGAAGAATAATTTAAAAGGAGGAAGAAAGATTTCATGAAATAGAACAAATGTATTGCCTTAACATGGTAGAACATTTACATTATTCTCTGAAATGACCCATACAGTAGTTTCATGCTTTTATCCTGATTCAACTAAAGTTACATAATTATCACTTGCAATTAGCTTTATGATTAACAGAAGATATCACTTAATTTACTCCAATAAAAGAAACTAATGCAATTGCTTTGGATAAACTTTATTTTTAAACTTTTATGGCAGAATTTTAAAATAAATGGAGTATCAGACATGCCATTTTAAGATAAAATATCTTGAAGATTTAAGAGTAAATTCCTTACCTTTTCCTATTTTTTTTTCTTTTGTGTTTAGGCTGTTTATTAAGATATTTACATTTTTCCTCTGTTCAGCTGCTCTCTACTTTCTAATTTTTGCTTTTCCACACAACTGTCTCTCTCCTTCCTTTTGTTAAACAAAACTTCAAACCACAAAAGAAGCTGCTGAAATGCAAATGAATAAAATGTTCCAGGCAGGTGTTTTTACTTATCTGACTAACTGCATTGAATGTCTAAGAAGTACGGAGAAAAAAACAAACAAACATACACACATTGAATCCTAGATACAATAATGTTATATAATGTATAATGCTACCTGTGATTTGAAAGAAATTGCCTAGCTATTATATATTAAGTTCTTTTGATATTGTGGTAATTATGAAATACAAGAGCTTTCACTAACCATTGCTTCATTATTTAGGCAGGTTTGCCACAGTATATTTAAATAATAGTTGTTACATATTTACCCATGTAGTCATATTTACCCCCATGAGCTAATAGTAATTATTGAAAATATTTATATCAAAGTTACTGATTTCTCTATAGTTCTGTCTTTTTTTCAGAATACCGTGCTGAGATCTCCATATAATAAGTGTGTGAGGCTGTGGCCTAATTTTTGGAAATATTTTGAACTTATGAATTAACATTATAATGTTAACATTAATCATAAAATTTACAAATCAAGATCAACATCTATATTTAGACTTATTATAAAATACAAAGATGTCATCTACTATATTTATATACTATTATATAAGGCACTTATGTTTAAGTGTCATAAACACTTATATTTAAGGACTCTTTGTCTTCGGGTCCATTCTCCTCTCCCCTGTGTCTCCTCTGTAATGCCTTTCATTCATTCTTTCCATTGACCTCAGTTACCATGCCTATAATCATCACTTCCAAATTCTAATCTTTGGCTCAGGCTTTTCAGCTTTATTATTGTATATCTGATTGTCATCCTGAATCTCTACTTGAAAGTTTTATAGGCATCTATTGTTAACATAGTCAAAATGAAATGCTTTGATAAATGGTTTTACCTGAGTAGTCTACCTCCCCCATGCTCCCCATCACAGTAAAGAAGGCATTAACTGACTCCTGGGTACACAGTAGATAGATACTGAGTACATACCTATTGATTGGGTAAATTATTGCATAGGACATGATTCTGATTATCCAAAGGTTAATTGACCTGAAATCATTCCTATTTTTTAAAAAATGTGTTTTTATTGTTGTTAAATGAAAGGAATTAAACAACCTTTCAAGGAGTCAATCGGCATATCTGCCACATAAGGGTCAAGTATGCTGAATATTTATTTTTTCCTACAAGAAGCAAACTCCTATGATATTTATCATTTGAAATGGTAGAAACCATTTCTGCCTTTTCAACATACTTTACTGCTCAGGTATCTGAGTCTGCTGATCTCATAAAAGAGATCATAAAAATTTTGGGCATGGAATATATTGTAAAATATAGAGGAGAAATTATTTCTTATTCTAGTGTAGTGAGAAATTGATAGACTTTGGCATCAGATCTTGCTTTGAATTTGTCTTCATATCAGTAGTTGTGTTATCTTGAACAAGTAACTCTGCTTCTGAACATCACTTTTCCTATTTCCAAACTGGAATAATAACTCCTGTCTCCACTAATTAGGAGGTACTACAAAATTTCAGTGAATGATGTCATGATTATAAATATAACATCACAAAAATTCATCAGTGAAAGTACTTTGGGCAGCCCAAATATATTAACAAGTAATTTTAAGATAGGGTCTCTCTAAGAATATCCTTTGCCATTAAAATTGGTTTCAAATTTTCTATTCTCTTTACACTTTATGGAGTTGTTTATGGATATTGTGAAAGTAAGATGCCACACTCAGCAGAACTCTATTTATTAAAAAAAAAAAAAAAGTAAAGTGAGCCAAAGGAATTATAACTTATTTTGAAAAATCAAAATTGTCAATTCAAAGTGTAAAAGTGACCAGGAGGGCATCACATTTAGTAGGACTCAATCCAAGTGCATTTCACAGCCTGCTCCTAGTCTAGAGAATTTCATAAAGACTAATTAGGAAACATGTACAGCATCACATAGACCACTCAGGTAAGCTGAACACATCACACCAGTGTCACTGTTTCCCTGCTATTATGCTCGAGAAAAGAAAGAGACTGCAATGGAGTAAGTTACACAAAGATTATACATTAAAAGAGCATGTTTTCATAGTTTGTTTTTGATGAATTTTGAATGTTTTTCACTTTGTTTTTATTTTTTAATTGTTTGCCTTTCCTTCTCTCTTTCTCTCTCTCTCATTCCTTCTTTCATTCTTTCCTTGGTATCTTTATGACCTTTTTCCATGCAAGGTATTAAAAAAAAAAACAAAACTACATTTTAATGCTGTCACAACTAGAAATAATATTCAGAGAACAGAGTGAGAGATTTTTGCTTTTTAAACAAAACAAAACCCTGTGGGCAGTCCCAGGCATGTAACCAATTACTTATTCACTTGTCCATATACCTTTTGTTATATGAATATTTTTCACAGTATGAATGTCTTTAAGACTCACAAAGATGCTTTTGGCAGATCATCAAATATCTGCTCCATTGAAAAAAAAAGTGATAGCTACTCATAATAGGGGCACTGAAATCTCAATCACTGTATAGAAACAACTGTGCACCACAAAAGAGGATAGACAGATATCTGCAGCAATTATTTCTGCTGTAAATATAATAAACTTTAAGATAGCTTGGAGAGTTTGAGTTTTCTCATTTTAGCCATATGCTCTGTAAACTAAAGAGGAAGTTGAGGACCCAAGTAGCAAGACACAAAAAGTATTTACTTAGACTTCCAGAGGGAAAAATCTTGTAATTAAAGAGTAAAAAATCATCATAATACCGATTTCTTCAATTAATATGATATATTTACATCTTGTTTGTATTCAAATCTAGTTGTTTAAAATCTGTACTTCTCTACACGAAATTGTCAAAGTTAATTTTTAGGTGAAGAAATTAATAAACTTATTTTTTCTCCTCATAGTTTCTCTCTCTCTCTCCCCCTCTCAACACACACTCACACATGCACATGCAGATAGATGCACACATACATAGCTACACAAAGCCATTGGACAGGGTGATAAAATCCTGTCCAGTTTTAATGACTGTAAAGGAGGTAGGGTTTTAAAAATATGACAATTATGCAGTCTTTAGATTCTCCAACATAGATTGGATCCTACTTCCCATATTCCCCTCTGGTCATTTGCCATAATAGACTTAGCACTTTTAAAAATAATAATGAGTTGGGCTCCTGGGTGGCTCAGTCAGTTAAGCATCTGACTCTTGATTTCTGCTCAGGTCATGGTCTCAGTGTTGTGCGATCAAGCCCCACTCAGGCTCTGTGCTGGGCATGGAGACTGCTTAAGATTTTCTTTCTCCCTCTACCCCATTCCCTCCTTTCCTTCTATCTCCCACTATCTAAAGAAAAATAATAATAATGGTGTCACTGGGGCATTTTCCAATAGCTTAATAGAATCACATTCTCTCTTTTCCTACTCTTAGCAAATAATGTAGACTTAATACTTATTTCTTGGGTTTCTAACTTATAAGTGATTCTTTCTAAAATATGGAAATAATTCTTTCTTAGAGAGCTGCTTGCCTGATTATGCTATATTGCCAAGGGCAAAATAAAAAGAAAGACTCAAGTAGTTTAAGGGATTTTTAACTAATTCTGTAAATTTTGCTCAGGTTAGAATTTTTGTTTTCTCAAATGATGAGATACCTTACTCTTTTTTCATGGGGGTCTAATTCAGGGAATATTTTTTCAGATAGCTTAACTTCATAATCAAAGTGGCTGGTGGTAACCACCTTTCCTCTGAAGCTACATCATGGTCTGTTATAAAGTATCAAAGGAGGATTGGAGTGATATGTCAATCTCAAGATGTTTTTTAAAGTGTTAGTCTATTTGTTTGTTTGTTTTCCCTACCCTTTTAAAAATCAGGGTAAATTATATATAACATGTAAGTTATTATTTACCCATTTTTAAGGGTACAGTTTAGTAGTATTAAGTGCATTCACGTTATACTATAATCACCATCCAATTCCAGATTTCTTTTTTTTTTTTAATCTTTCCAAAAGAAACTCTCTACTCACTACAAAACAGACTCCCCATAATTCTGTTCCCTTAGTCCCTGGCAACCACCATGCAACTTTCTATTTGTATGAATTTAGTTACTCTAGGTACCTCACGTAAGTGGTGTCATTTAGTATGTGTCCTTTTGTAACTGATTTATTTCACTTAGGGAAATGTCCTCCAGGTTCTTTCATGTTATAGCATGTGTCAGAATTTCTTTCCATTTAAGGCTGAAAAATATTCATTGTATTTAAATACTACATTTTGTTTATGCATTCATCTGTTAATAGGTATTTTGTTGAATTTGAAACTAAATTTCAGAATTCTATATTTGAAGTCTTTCCAAATGTATGGCACTCCTACCTCTCATATAGGCTGTGTCCATTTTGTTTTAAGTCTGAAGCATTTCTGATTTTTAAAATTACAATTCTGGATAAGAAAGATATAAGTAGAAAATTAGAAGTTACTAGTGACATTACTTTGTGAAAAGAACTATCAAATATTACATACAAGTCAGCAAGATTCATGTGGGAGCAAATAATATTTATTAAATAAACACCTGTGTTTTGTTTTTGTTTTGTTTTGTTTTATTTTATTAGGCAAATTTAAATTGACTTATTTCTCTTCCATAGGAATTTTTATATTGTGGGATTTACACACTATATTCAGATATGTAAAAATTTCTAATAGGTGCTAGATCTGCCTCATGAAACCTCAGTTAACCTGGGGGGACAGAGGAAAAGGAGTAGATCTAGGCCAGTCTGATAAATTCAGACCAATCCAATAATTTGCTTTAAAGATCTCTTTAGAGAATATTTTCCCCTTGAATTTCAAGTTGTCTTTTTTGTGTGTTTATGTCCACTCTTCTCTCTCCCTTTCAGATGTTGACAGGATATAAAACAGCTGATCAATTCTAGTGGAAGCAAAAGTGAGAGGTTTGAGTTTGTCTCTGATATTCTTCTTCTGGTGTCTAGAACAGGATTCTCTGTCTAGTGGATAGGAGATGTGTTGGTATCTAAAGTTGGCCAATGATTAAATTGGGATCTATTCTCTGTGTTTTAGGCAAAGGTGGAAAGTCTACAAAGAGATTTCTAACACAGGCTCACTGCTAGACTGACCTCTAGGGTAAGGTCTCCCACCAACAATCAGTTAACTTCTCAGTCTCCTTTAGGAACACACAGTACCTTTTCAACACCTTCCTCATCCCACTCCTTTCGTCTAACCATAGCATACTGATGAGTTTTCTTCATTGAATTATCTTTAGATCCAAACAGAAAGTTAGGCAAATACTTTATGATCTTGTCATTCCTCTCAACCGACATATTTGGTTTTGGCCTAAAAAAAGGGAGAACAGAGCCAGATGGCGTCTGATGGGAATTCTACAAAACATTTAAAGAAGCATTAATACCTACTTTTCTGAAGCTATTTTAAAAAATAGAAAAGGAGGGAACACTTCCAAACTCATTCTATGAGGCCAGTATTACCTTCATCCCAAAACCAGAAAAAGACCCCACCAAAAAGGAGAATTAACAGCCCAAGATCCCTGAGGAACATGGATGCCAAAACTCTCACCAAGATACTAGACAATAGGATCAACAGTATATTAAAAGAATTATTCACCACAACCAAGTGGGATTTATTTTTGGGCTGCAAAGGTGGTTTAACACCTGCAAATCAATGAATGTGATTGTCCCATTAATAAAAGAAAGGACAAGAACCATGTGATCCTCCAATTGATGCAGAAAAAGCATTTGGCAAAATACAGTATCCTTTCTTGATTAAAACTCTCAAGAGGGCACATACCTCAATATCATAAAAGCCATCTATGAAATGCTCACAGCAAATGTCATTCTCCATGGAGAAAAACTGAGATCCTTTCTCCTAAGGTCAGGAGCATGACAGGGATATCCACTCTCATCACTGCTATTCAACATAGTAAGTCCTAGCCTCAGCAATCAGACAACAAAAATAAAAGGCATCCAAATTGGAAAAGAAGTAGTCAAACTCTCACTCTTTGCAGATGGCTTGATACTCTATGTGGAAAGCCCAAAAGACTCCACCCCCAAACTGCTAGATCTCATACAGGAATTCAGCAATATGGCAGGATACAAAATCAATGCACAGAAATCAGTTGAATTTCTATACACTAACAATGATTCAGAAGAAAGAGAAGCTAAAGAAGGGAGATTCGTATACAGAGTATTCTTTATCTGTTTACCCAAACTTTTTGACTTCTCCAACCAACAATTCCCTGTGTAGAAAAGGTGGCATTTCCATTTCTAAAAATAACAAAATATTATTAAAAATCATACCCAATACAATTTTAAATAACTCCATAACATTAATAGATTATTCAAATAGCATAAAGCTAAGTATACACTAATCCAAGAAGTAACGTGAAAGTAAATCTGCACAGTATAATCTTTTTCTTAAAGATTTTATTTATTTATTTGACAGAGAGAGATCACAAGTAGGCAGAAAGGCAGGCAGAGAGAGAGGAAGGGAAGCAGGCTCCCTGCTGAGCAGAGAGCCCGATATTGGGCTCGATCCCAGGACCCTGGGATCATGACCTGAGCCGAAGACAGAGGCTTTAACCCATTGAGCCACCCAGGTGCCCCTGCACAGTATAATCTTTAAGTCTGATGTTTTATTAACCCAATTTTAGAAAACTGAATATTGAACATTGAATTTTTAGAAGCAATTTTAAAAGCAAATAACTATAGTTTGTGTTCAAAGTCATTATCTGGCTTTGGAAGAACTAATTGTAAGAATGAAATGAAACAAAGTATATTAATACCCATATTTTTATAAATCAAAGCAAAGTATAGGAACATTTTTACAGATTTCTTTTGACCTAGGAAACATCTCATACTGTAATAATAAATAAAATAACATAAAACAAATGTGATAAAGTTCCAATGTCTGCAATGCCACCCACAGTCCTCTATTCATTTTACCTAAGGAGTGATGTTTGGATGGATCCAATACTTCTCTGAGGATAGAAGCCATTATCAACCAATTAGGCTTCTATGTGAATGAGCTTTCAGTTCTTAAATGTAAGGAAATGTATTAGAACAATGGGGAAAGAAACATTTCTGTACTTTAAAATCTGATTTAAACAGATGAAGTTATTTTAAAATAACATTTATAAAATAATTCTGATTAAATGAAACCTCTGCTTTACTTTAAGGATTTATTTATTTATTTGAAAAAGAGAGGGGAGTAGAGGGAAAGTGAGAGAATCTTAAGCAGGCTCCTTACTGTGTGCAGAACCCAATCAGGGGTTAATCTTGTGACCCTGAGATCATGACCTGAGCCTAAATCAAGAGTTGGATGCTCAACTGACTGAGCCACCCAGGCACCACTGTTGTACTTTAGACAAAGTTTACTTGTTTTGTTTTATTTTCCAAAAGCAAGCACTACACCACATGTGAAATATAAAATGTATGTAAGACTTAGATATCTGGTGATCATCTTGCATTTTTCAAGTCAGATAACTATCATTTGTCTTATTTGCTGGTATTTTTACTTAATATGTTCTCAAACCAGTATAGCTTTACTAAATGGATTTTGGTTTTATCACATTCTTTTTTCTTTCATTTAATACTTTATATTTAGAGAATATTCCAAGAGCTTTTTATAACCAATCTTCTGATTTATTGTTAAAATTGTATATACATATATGCTACACAGTATACTCCAAGGCAGCTAACAATGGACTTTTGCCAATATCTTCTCAAAGTAAAATGTATAGAGTATATTGCTATGATGGCAAAGCATTCCAATTATCCTAAATAGTTAATACCAATGGAAAGAACTCTTTTGTTTTAGACACTTCAACACAAACTCCACATCACGCACACATATACAAACAAACAAAAAAACCTTTCTTTGAAGATTTTTTCTTAGCAAAGAACATGCCAGTATTCAAATTAGTATAGTAGTATTGCATTTCTGTACTTTTCTGAAAATAAGGAAAGTCTAAAAAGCTGTAAAACTTATTTTGTCTAGAAGTGCAGGCATGTGTAGGTAGTATTTTACTTCAGTTGAAATAAAGGCAGATTGAATCAGATATGTAGCAACCCAAAACATAAAAATAATTACAGGTTAACTTGCCTTACTGAAAAATATGGCTACAAGTTACAAGACTATTTTATGTTCTAAATTCATTACACACATACTTGAAGTTGCTAAAATTTATAAATTCTTCTCCTCTGAGGTATTTTTAATCATTAAGTAATGCCTGTCAAGTGACAGGTAGGTGCTGATGATACTATCAGGGAACAGTAGGGCACACTTAAAAGGCTATTAGATTTAACAACAATTGATTTGCTGAAACTGGGAAGACTTGTCATACACCCTTGCACAGATCGTGGCTACAGTCTCAAATCCAGGGCAATTACATCTTAGAGAAGAATTTAAATTAGAAGGAGGCAAATGCTTTTTTGTCCTGGGTGACAACCTGTTGGTTAACCCTAAATAGAATATAAAGTATGAGTACAAAATGCAAATACATGTAGATTATTTTACTTTATTTCTTTCCCAATTCTTTTGCTTTAGGCATAACCTCATGTGCTAAATTATTCATTGCATTTAGTTCTTACAAATTAGTGGACTGGTGGAGATTTGTAAGTCAATTTGTAGATTTTCTGGAAATAAATTCTCTTCAGAAGGGGCTGATTCCTATACGTACAGCTTCTGCAACAGGCTTCACAGGTGGGAGCTATTTTCTTTTTAACTCTTTTTTATGTTAGGCTTAGGCTGCTAGTTCAGTGACTTCTTATTGCTCCCCAATGACATTTCCAAATGATATCTTCTGTTCCCTTTTTCAAACGCCTTTGTTTCAGAGGGATTCTTCTATCCATTTCTGTCATCTTCTCCCTCTTTTGTCAGTTGACATCCCTTCATTAACTGAGGACATTAGAAAACAGTCCCATTTCTCTTTCTTCATTTTTATTCCTGTCATCTTTACCTGTGTTTTCTCTAGTTCCTAGTTCCCTATTTTGTAAGGCAGCATTTCATGATGGTGATCTTCAGCTTTCAGTTTATGTTGAAGATTGAGACGTGGCCAGGAGCTTGTGATGGGTGTGCTTATGGTGGTTTGGTCAGCGGCAGTCTTTCCTCTCGTTATCTAAGAGGATACGAATATGGCAGAGCTTTTCATTGGGTTCTTTCAGATTTCAGCTAAATAATCCTCCATGTGTCAGAACAGTGTATATCTCAACATCAATACCTGAGCAGTTGAGTCAAGGAAATAAATTGAAAGTCTGGCTCTTCCACATGCAGTTTTATTTAGTCTCCCAGCTCGCCCAGATAACCTCTGCTTTTGCTTGGCTTTTCCATTCAAGAGCCTCCCTGGGTCTGTCTTAATGGGACTCCAGGTTTTCTAGAAGAGGATAAGGACCTTCAATTTTGTGGTTTCACAGATTGAGGAAAGGAACCAAATGTTATACTTATTTTACATTGAGATTTATAGCCAAACTCCTTATTTTAGCCCCATGAGTCATCTCAATTTTCCATCGTGGCTGGTGACTCAGGGCTCCATTAGGTGAATCCACATACTTCTTATTTCAGCAAGTACGTTATGTTTTACCCCCTTCATCCCCCTAGTTAGTTATAGCTTCTTGGCCTTTTTACTTCCCTATTTTTCTGTTCCTGCCCCTTTTCTGTTCATGTACATTTACAGAAATTTTATTTTATTTATATATGATTAATTTAGTGTAGATGCAAAGATGACAGTGATATATATGGCTAGTATGTCATATTTGCTAAGAGACTAGCCAGTAGTTCAGTAGGTTTTTAATTTGAGGAGATAAAATATTTGTATACTTTCTAGTACATTGTGCATATCACTAGAGATTATCAATATTAACCATAAAGAACTATTTATGAAAATATTTATATATTAATAATGCCATTATTAATGAAATTTATCCACATTAATTCTTGAAACTTTTTATACACAATTTGATTTTATGTAATTTTTTAAGATTTGTTTTGTTAGGTGCCAAAAACTTCCTAAAAATCAAGATGCAGATATTTAAATATAATTTTCCCACTTCCAAATTAAAATGTTTTTCCATGAAAATAGAGGTATTTTATTCCCATAAATCTAATAAACTGTATTTCTTCACCTTTATATCATCCACACCATTGGTGACCAGAGAAATTAGAGCTTTCAATTATTTTATAACAAATCACAAACAAGAAGTACCATAGAAATTTTAGCTTGAATCTGGGATTTTTACTTTGGATTTGGATTATATTAATGAATAAATATTATTTAATTTATCACTAAAATACTTCATACAAGTGGTGATTTAAATAACTGTGGTTTTGAATTAATTTCTTACTAAAAGCATGACTCAGCTCTTACACTTTAATACACCCTTTATCAATTGAAGCATTATGACACTTACTCATCAATTCCAGATGCTAAAGATGTCACTTGTAATGAAAATAAAAATAAAACTTTATTTTCTTGATCATCATTCTCCCATTTCATAAAACAGACATCATCTGAAACCCAGTGTTATTTGCGTATTTTACAGAGGATAATATAAAGTATATTTTATATATCCAAACAATCTCTACATTACTCTCTAGGGATACATTTCTCATTAAAATGATTTAAATGTATAGTGTATTCTCCAGAAGATATCAAGATTATTTCACTGTATATTATTTATAAAACATGAAAGCAAAAATTTTCAAATCTGAAATGTGGATTGTTAAGAATTATAACTCTGTGTGTTTGTCCTCAGATCCCCTCAACAGTAAACACTAGGATCTATAATTCTATAACCAGAAGCCAATTTAGCAATGAATCAGGTTTAAAATCCAACAGTCCTGAAAACCATTCTAAATGATAGCTTCATCAGAAAGATGTGACTACCATTGGGAACTAGACAAAAACAATTCTCAAGCCCTGAAGAGAGATAAAGCAATGTATTTGCTATGGATGCTTTCAGTTTCCCTTAGGAAAGAATAACTACTCTAAGCTACCCCTTTCTGGTAAGTTTTTATGGGAAGGAGTACAAATAGAGTATACCCAGGAAAGGCCTGTGTAAAGTGACAGAAATTGAACTTATGTTACACTTATGGCACTCTCATTCCTCACTTAAGGCACTTCAAGTGAAAAACTGACAGGTGAGAGCATGTCTTTGTTAGGATATAAAAATCCACTGTAATGACAAAAAGGAAACTTGCAGTATTTGCCTTACTTGAAGCAGAAAATCTTGAACATGAAAGATGAAAATTCTAGCTAATACTTTGATTCTTAAATACTCTTGGGGATTGTAAAAAGTGAGATAAAGTTATTCCATTCAGTGCCTAGACTAATGCAATGAAAAGCTTCTAAGGAAAGTTTAGGGACAGAAAAGGATATGTGTAATTAATAATCACCCAGATGTCACTATAAGTAGTGGTTTAAGGTTTTAGTGATTTTAGGGAAACCAACATGAAGTTTGTCAAGCATAAATTATTAAAATAACTAAGGCAACTCTCGCCTTAGGTTTAGGATTACAAAAGATAAACAGGATGTATATTCTAGAGAATATATTACAGCTATTTTATGTATAAAAAGCAACATATGAGAGCAGAAATGGCAGATACATAGTTGTATGAGCAGGAATAGTCAGGAGGACAAATATATACTTTTGAGTCCTAATCTTGTGCCTCAAGTGAAAAGTATCCATAGCCAATATAATGAATTCATTGAATAGATTACTTTTCTGTCTAGTAGGAGTTCATGTAGTAGAAAAGAGGACATTTCTGTTAATATTTATATAATCCCAAACTTCTGAATCTCTACCACTGGCTTAAAAAAATAGAAGTCAAATTCTTACCATATGTTCTATTTATAACATCTTTATTTCTAAGGCAAAATAGCTTCCTTAGTTGGGAATAATTTTGTAAGGAAAGGGAGATTGGACAATCATGAAAATGAAATTCTTAAGTATGTTAATGAAGGTATCCTAAGTATTTTATAATTTTTATAATGTTTCAATAGGAAATATTTTAAAAAGACATTCAAAATTTGCCTTAACAATAACGTGATGATAAAGGCAATGCTATTATGATTAAATTTAATGAAAACTTAACTATTTGCAATAAAACCTGAAAATAGTATACAGGTGTCCCAATGTATAATTGAGCATTTTTCCAAGAGATAATCAGGCAGTTATTTAGAGTAGAAATGATAAAAAAAATAGTAGCTGTGAAATATTATTTAATTCCATATGCTTATGATTAAAATAAACTTAAATATCTTTGTTCTTCATCTTAGCCAAATACGCTGCTGCTAAAATTGCAGAGTAGCTTTAGTTTAGTTTACATATTTTAAAAGTGTAGCACAATCATCAAGAAATCCCCAACTAGTTCATGTTCATACAGAATTACCAAAACAATTCTTCCTTGCAAATATACTTAGAACCATTGCATGGGACAACTCATCATGTGTTGAAAAACGTAAATTATTCACTTGGACATTATTTAGCCTATTGCAGTGTCGTTTTCAATAATTACATAATCAAACCAAGCCAAGTATATGTGTGCACGTATACGTCTCCCAATTTTATAGATTATATTTAAAGCCAGGTAATATCTGAATGACAAATTTCTCTCACTGATTTATTAGGTAATATATAGCTCTTGAGTCAAAAAGGTAATTGTTTCACATGCAAAGATAAATGCATTATCTTTATTCAATTCCTGTTGGTCCCTGTATGCTTTTTGCTCTTTCTATATCTTAATTCAGGCCTCTGGGGATCTTGCCCCAGGTAGAAGGTAACCAGTTTTTTCTATCCTTCATTAAGCTCCCTACTTCTCAATTTTTTTTTCCAAATTTGGCTCAGTCTCAGTTAGGTCCCTCCCACTTATGGAAGAATTCTGCCTGCTTCCTCCATCTCTGAGGGGAAAAGCATTTCTGTCATGGGTGGGGGAAACCGTTTATAACACAAGGGAACAAAATTGCCAGGAAAAGGCCAGAGAGACTTTCCTAAAAGAAGTTTACTTTGTTCATATTTCAAAAAGCAGAAAAAAATCAGGTTACAATTTGAATTTGGAAAAGTAAGTATAGATTTTATGATAGCATTTAGAATATAACAGAGTCTTAAACACCTATAATGATCCTACATGTTTTAACTTCCCCACTTTAGAAGGCATAACTATATTCTTATTTCTTCTTACTGTATTGGTTTGCTTTGTGGTAATGGATATGTGTGTTAATAAAATAAATAGCTTTATTTACTTTGGGAAACACTTTCTGTGGTCAGACTTTCCACTAATGACATCAATTTCCTATGCTAGTACCTTCATACACTAATATTTTCTACATTATTTTTTCTAACACTAGTACTGTGTATGTTAAAGGAAATACATCACAGAATTTGCTAAGACTCTAATTCTTCATTGTAAAATGTAACTCACTAAGTTCTCCCACAGGTTTCTTCTGGTTATTTATGGTCTGAAAAAAGGCTTGAAGCAAACTGTATACATTTTTGTGAGCATGATGGATTTAATGACATGAGTGCCACAAGTCTCTAGTTGCTGCCATGAATTTGAGTTTGGTGTGATTTCTATTCTGATCTGTGCTCCTATAAATGCTGACTACAGACTGAGGAAAAGTGAATCCATTTAAGTAATTCCTGAAGTCTGAAATGTCAGTGGATGAAGAAAATTATTTTGCATATAAATTCATATAAAGTGCCTTGTATTTTTTAATATGACTGGGATGAACTAAGGCAAATACCTCTAATATTCCTTTTGAATAAAACTGCATTTGCATGAAAGATTGTGTATATCATTGTTATAAATATTTTATATTTTACAAAATGTATTGCCGGTGGCAACCATCCAAAGTATCTATGAATATTTTTATATCATAGTTTGAGTTATCATGATTTTAAGTAAAAAAAAAAATACAAAACTAAGGCCAAAGAGATTTGTTCAATGTCCAGAATATGCCTCCCACTTGACATGCATAATTTTATGGGATCTTCACAACACAATTTTGAGGTGAGTAATATGTGTTCTTTACTTTGTATATCAGAAAATAGAGGCTCACAGATATTAAGCAATATGCTGTGTTTGCACAGAGATTACATGGGAGACTGAATTCATACCAGCACTAGTCTGTTGTAACTACCATGTCAAACAGCACCATTCACATACACTGTCTTTGCTCAGTCAAAGTCATTAAACATTTCTTCACTCACAAGGGGCAGGGGATAGTCTTAGAAAATATCTTGGTTGAAATTCAGTTGCTTCATGAACTATTATGTTGATCTAAACATTGTTATGGTATTTAAGATAGCAACTTGAAGGGACTTTACTCAAGTGACTTAGGTATTGCTGAGAGCAGGTTCTACCACCAAATGCACTCTTCCATGAATGTCCCTCTCAGGACTGGTCAGGAAAATATGCACTTTGTACACTGTCACTGCCGCTTCCTCTTTTGTCATTCCATCTCAGCTAAGTCCCTGGGTAGCTTTTTGGATCATCTCTGAGTGTTTTCCTCATCTGACACCTTTTAAATCACTTGTGCTAAAGATTTAGGTGGTTTATTGATCTGTAGCATTTTTGTTTATAAAGTCATTTACAGAATGGCTTCTCTGTCCTTCAACAGTTTTTTGAGTGAATTTATTTCATATCACAGATATAATACAACCTTTTACCTGAACTGTGATAAGGCCTTTTAGATAATCCCCTCTATCTGGTAATAAACTGTAATTTCAGTTTAACCACACCCACCTCAGATATCTGAAAATAAGCTCAGTTAGGGATTATGTTATTTTTTCCATGGGTTAGTAATTATTATGTATTAGTTATTAATTACATTAAATTATCTCACATAGTCATTTTCTTTTCATTTGTTCTGTGATACCTATGCTACTAAGGATATCAGTGGGGAAGATGGCAGATTCAAAGTGATAGCAAAAGATAATTCAGCAAAAGGACTATTTACCAAAGGATTATAAGGGAATGAAGCATGCAGAAACTAGCTATGGTAGAGAGTTGTTACTAAATGTAGGCTGGAGGGAAAGTGGGGAAAACAATGGTATCATTAGATCCTTAGATAACTAGAAGCACAGCAGAAGAGTTGTAGCCCAAAAGGAGCTTTGGCTGTAGAGGCTAGAAGCCAATGTCAGAGACATGTCAAGGCTCTGTGGCATTTTGAAACCTTCTGCTTTTCATTGGCTGAAAGAAGCTCAGAGTCTAAAGGCAAGTGGTTTCAGGAAATATTGGTTATAAATATTCGTCTCTTGGGGCACAGCTCAGGACACCAAAAGTGAGAATATGGATAGAAGAAGAGAGTAGTAAATGTAAAATAGTCAAATTAATGCTCAAATGAGTATCTCAATTCCAATCTCTTGAAGGAATTCCAGACTTCTCTATTTAATGGTTTACTAGATGTTTCCACTCAGATACCAAATAGTCATCTGTGCTATGCAGATTTCTATGATTCTGAAGACTGCTACTCCCTGGTGAATATGTTCTGATTAACCATCTCTTTTTGTGGAAGGACTTGTGAAAATGATGGGATTATTACTCCCTTAATTAGGTCATCTTGTATTAACAGGATGATGAGTAGTCACTCTGTGATTATATTACTTAATGTAGGATTCCTTGATAGCTGACTAGGCGGATTCGCCTGTTGACTATTAACAATCAACATCGCTGTTATGGAGAAGATCACCTGGCACGGGACAGCATATGGATTCTAGGAGCTGAGAACAGCCCTGAGTTAACAGCTAGGAGGAAAGCAGAACCTGAGTCCTACAGATTTAAGGAAGCAAATCCTTCCAGTGACCTACATAAACCTTTAAGAAAATGTTTTGCTGCAGATGAGAGTCCCAGAATGGAGGACACTTTGATGTTAGTCTTTCTGCTCTCTGAGCAGAGAATCCTGTTGAGTCACTTGCCGACTTCTGACCCACAGAAACTCTAATAACAGTAGAAGTTCTAAGCTGCTAATTTTGCTACTATCACTAAAATCCAGCAATATGTAACACATTGCAAGTAAACTTCTAATTCTTCTCTCTTAAATATTATCTGCTCTTCCCCATTTTCCTCAAGAAATGGTGACTCTGTATTTCAGTGTAATGAGGTTAAAAAATTGTATTCATCTTTGATTTTACTCAATATTTCATATCTTACAAAGTTCATCTCTAAATCCTGTTTGCTGTATCTTTAAAATATATTCATAATGCCAACATTCCTACTTTGTTGACCAACACTTGCATTAGTGTTACCACTTGCGTTAATGCTACCCTCATTCCTTCTTTGAATTATTTCAAAAACTTCCAAAGTGGTTTGCCTGATTTCATTCGTACCTACCCACTGAAATCTATTCCTCACAGAAGTAGTCACAGTAATATGCATAAAATGTAAATTGAGAAACATCTCTATTGAAAACCTCACAGTGGATTCCAGTATCAGAAAACAAACAAACAAACAAACAAACAAAACAAACAAAACACAAGGCCCAAGGTCCTTTAAATGGTTCATGAACATCAAAGTGGGGTCTGTTGTCCGCAAACTGTTGTTTCCTGTGTATGCTATCTTTGGGAATAGAATATGTCTTTTGTAACTTTTTTTTTATTGTTTATCCTGTTATGTTTGTTATCCTTGTATTTATTGAAGTTTATTTTTATGTTGACTCTTAATATTAGAAAGTTGGGTTGTATTTTGTATATCTTCTACAGTTAAATTTGTTTCTAGAAAATAAGTGTTTTTTACAAAGAATATTGGCTGTGACAAAAGTAAATTTAAAAAATCCAAATAAATGTGGGTTTTTTGTTTGTTTGTTTGTTTGTTTGTTTTTAACCACGGTAGTTTGAAAACCTCTCAGATTCCCTATCGACATGTTCCTTGCTCACTTTGCTCCAGGCTCACTGGCTCCTGGGTATTCCTCAAACTCCCCAAGGGCACTCCAATCTTTAGTCCCTCTGCCTGAAATACTTTTGTCCTAGATATCCCTAAGGCTTAATTTTCTCACTTTATTCAGGTCTCCACTGAAATATCACCTCATTAAAGGGTTTTTAAAAATCACCTTATCTATCATTAACTCTTTAAAAAATTGCAGTTCCTTCACCTTGCCAATTCCTATCCCCTTATCTGATATTCATTATTTAAAGATATATTAACATTGTGTGTGTGTATTCATAAGTACATTTATCTGTATATAAATGTGTGTATATATAAATACATATATACATATTTATATTAGTTTTCTATTGGTGCTGTAACAAATTACCACAAATATAGTGGCTTAATGTAACAGTTATTTTGATATGTTATTTATTAGGCCAGGTCTTAGGACATGTACATTTTTGGGTGGCTATTACACTGCCTGCTATAATATGTACAGACACAAGTATGATTATTGTTTACTTTTTACCTAAAATATTATGATTGTGAGCTTATTGAAACTGGAATTTGGTGTCATCAATGCCTAAAACATTTCATGACTTGTATGGCTGGTATGTAAAGTTAGTTCAACCCATATAGACAGAGATTTGATGAGATTATATTTTACATAGTCAACATTATTTTTGTGTATGTGTATGTGTGTGTGTGTGTGTGTGTGGTCTGTATGTCCTAAAAAACATAATGACAGAAGTTTAAGGTAACTCAATTCAAGCACACACCCACACTTTTCCCTTGAACAATTACCCCATGTAGATTCTAAATATTTTTCAATTGATTTCACATTCTTATTTCACAAAAAATAAAAAAGAGTTCAGGTGATAAGATAATTGAATGTCTTTTAGATAGGTTTCAGCCTATTTAGAGGACTCATTTGCTTATAATTTTAAACCATTAATTTGAAAAATATTTTACCTAGTTTAATCGATAAGTCTTCATTTCTATGATAATGCTAAAAATTAATAGCCACACAGTAATTTGAAAGGCAAAGTATAAAGAGCTAATATAGGTATTATAGAGATCCCACTTCTTTCCCTGTACTATTAGTTATTCAATCACAGGTAGAATGAATACTAACTTATATGTTTTTCACTAAAGAAAATTTGACCATTCTTCTAAAAAGATTGTTATGTGTGCACAAGCCCTTCAGAGGTCTTTACTATTAAAGGAGAAGGGAGCACTGGCTTTGAAAGAACATTTTCCATTAGTTATAGAAGCCACTTACAAGTAGAGTTAGTATGATATTAATGCCTATTTTCCTACATTAATCAAATACGTTTTTGAATTTTCTCATCTATATACTGATCTAAAAAAAAAAAAAAGAAAGCAAGTTCTTTTTATGCAGAGTGGTTATTAGGCAGGATCTTCATTGAGATTCCACATGATTACTTGTAAAGCCAATTGCAAAAGAAAAAAAAAGATAATTTTTTTAAAAGTCTATTTGCTTGCTTACATTTTAAACTTTACCTAATTTCTAAAGTAATACCAACTATCCCTCAATTGGACAACTCAAAATTCTAAAACTTCCATATTTTTTCCAAAACTGGATATGCAGTAAGAATGACAAAGTAGAGTATATCTGCTTTTTCTGTGAACAAATATGTCTTAGTAAAAACTTTTAAATATTTTTTCTTTGTATTACCTAAAGAAATGTGTTTCTACCTTTTCCTCTGCCGATAAATACACTAAAACAAATTCATATTTGTAATTACCTCACTTTTTTTTATACACCTTTTAATTTTATTTTTCTGTATTTTTGTATCTGTATTAAGGAGAAAAAGTTGCTAGACAAATATATGTTAAATGTTCCAATTTTTAGTACTCAATCCTCAGACTATCACTTTTTGTTTAGCTAAGAAGAAAGGTTGGATTTTGTTAGTACTAAAAGTTTTCAAATATATTTTTCTCTACCTCTTGAAATTCTATCAATTAAGCCTCTTCTTTAGGTATTAAAGTATTTATTGGCACTGATATTCCTTCAGGAATTCTAATAAAAATCACATGGTG
Source organism: Lontra canadensis (assembly GCF_010015895.1). NCBI lineage: Eukaryota > Metazoa > Chordata > Mammalia > Carnivora > Mustelidae > Lontra > Lontra canadensis. Next base: position 1,140,254 of record NW_022631192.1, on the reverse strand, counting down.
CTGAAACAATTGAATGCTTTAGCAAATATTTCCTCTGGGCATAGAGGAAAGGAGAAAATTCATCCATTTGGTCAACAACAGCCAGACACTGTGTTAGAACAGGAGAACAGGCATGAATCAAATAGACAAACACTTTGTTTTTATGGAGCTATGTCCAACTGGGGGAGATACCATAAACAGGAAATATGCCTTATGTCAAGTAGGGATAACTGCTGTGAGATGGAACAAATGAGGGTAAAAGAACAGAAAGTGATCATGATGGAAGAATGTCCTTCCATATAAGAAAGAGAAGGTCTATCATAGAAAGTGAGATGTAAGCACAGGTCAGAAAGAACTGAGATGTACAGGTATTTGGGCAAACAACTTTCCATACAAAAGAAAATTTAAAAAGGTTACAGAAGAAAAATAAAGATAATTTTCTACCTTAATGTTTTAATCCTTGGAAAAGTGTTTCCCTGATATAAATAAAATTAGGGAGATTTTTAGTAACACATAGTAAGTTCATCAAGATGATTTTAGTGGAGGTGTGTGGCTAATGTTAGGTTGCAGCAGAAATGACATTTTTGGGCAAAGATCAAACTCACCTGAGTATCCATGAATGCCTGTCTGAGCAAAGTCAGACAACTTTGTGTATGTTCTCAGAGAATTTTCCAGAGTACAGATAAGAACACTTAGACTGCTTAAGATTCTATTTCTCTGACCCTTTATGACAGCTGTTACCTACACTCCTAGGAAAGTACTTCCCATTCTGTAAAACAGGACAAAGTTCTCACTGACACATTTTCCTTTAAAACTGCTATTTATTTTCTGACTTATTTTATCTATATGCCCAAAGAGTCTAATTATCAGTGGCTCAAATTTTACATTTTATTTAGCAAGACAGGTTTGATAAATCAGATTCATCTTTCTGAGTCAGGTCATACAATTCATGACAATACTATCTCTGATTTGATACAATCCATTGTTATAGCTTTCCATTTACCTTTTCTTCTTCTAAAGGAAAAAAAGAAATATAAAAATATGCTATATGAAAAGCCCCCCCCTCCAAAAAAAAAAAGCTCCAGTTTGCTGACTGACATGGTCCTTTTTTCCTTGTCCCTTGCTTCTTGTATAAAACTCTTGGAGTTATACTGAATTTGATAGAATTTTCTTTATCCTCAGACTATGTTTCAATACATTCAACAAATTGACTGGAAACCAATACATGTGCATTAATGTGTAATTAACACAACACCTAAAGTACTTTGGTGGTTGCATACTCTAAAGCATGCATCATACATCAATGTTTCCTAAGTACCATCATTCTCCTTGTCTCTGAATGTGGGAAGCCAGATACATGTTTCTGCCTGCCTCCTTCTAGAGGAACAGAAAAACATATAGACAATCAAAATCCAGTATAATGTGTGGTTTTCTAGGTTACAAGGAATAACATGCAAATTTGGTGTTGATCCTGGAATCCTATTACTTTAAGAAATTCACAGTTGGGATGAGTTCAAGGTGGTGATGAAGGAAGATTGTGAACTCACCACCTTCCATGGACACTCTGAACCTACTACTATATATAGATAGAACAATTTCCTCTTGGGGGAAAAAAAAAACATACCTAAAAACTAGCTGAGTGACCCCTTCATATCAGGAAACCATATCAAAGCAGGTAGGAAAGGCTAAGACAAAGCCTTACCACAAACGCCACTCCTGATATGGCAACCCACTATCAGGAGGGTACTTAAAACCTGGAGCTTCTCTCTAAGGAGTGAAGGGTTTGAACCCCACATTGGAAAGCCCAACTTTTAAAACCTGTATCTGAAAGATGAGCCCACAAAACACCTGTTTTTGAAAGCCAGCCGAGATCACATACCCAAGACCCATAAGACTATAGCAAACTAAAAGAAGATTGTGCATGGAATCACCCACCTCAGAAGCAACCAATTGACAAGTGCCCAGATTTTCTGTAAAAGAGGCTTATTTTCTGACTTTGAAGTGTTACCCTGAGAAGCAGACATCTAACTTAACACAGAAGGAGTCTGCTGAGACTCTCCAGCATTAGATACCAGCAGATGCCATCTTTGTACTCTCCATCCATCTTACTCCAATGGAGGGCACTATTTTTTTTTTCCAAACTCTATACTTTTTAATCCCCCAATGAGCTCCATCTTTGTACTTTCCTGCTATACACTAGAGCACCATCATCTCCAGGAGGGAGATGCCTGGTAGCCTTGGTATACACATGCCTGGTAGCCTTGTTTTTACATATACTGCTCTGGTATTTGTCACTGCCATGTAGTGGATACCATTTGATCAGTTGGATCTGGTGGCCAGAAGGACATATGTTCCTGGGTCCCACAAGACTGTAAGAAATGGAGGAAATGTTCTAAACTGGCATCATCCCCATGGAATAGCAAGAGGCAACTCCCTGAGGAAATCAGGCTTAGGGATAGGCTTCTAATTAAACACACTTCTAAAGGCCAACTGTAATTCTTTCTGGAGGCCTCAGATCACAGGCACTATTTTTATGCTCTGCCTCTGCTGAGCTCCATTGAGATTGTATCTCCTGGAAGGAAGCTTTTACATGTATCTGGTGTCTTGATTTTTACTTCTGGTGCCCTATAATTTTGTGACTGGTACCAGGAAAACACACCTTGATTACCTCTGGTGGTCAGTAGGTCATGTGTTCCTGGATCCCCTAGGATTGGAAAAAAACAAACAACAACAACAACGAAAAACCAAAAAAAAAAAAACCAAAACAAAAACAAAACAGAGACAGATCTCAACTGGCTACTAACCCCAGGGCACAAGGCAAATAGCAAACTAAAACAAGATCCAATCTATGAAAAAGGCCCATTTGTTTATCATCATCTGAATTGATGGACAGGCTTCTGATTTGTGCACACCTAGGGGCTTATTGAGATGCTCTTCAGGAAAGGTGGATACACTATCTGTTTCAATCTGGGCCACCGGTATCTCCCAAAAAGGGGCTATACGGTTGCTTAGAGCCTTGGTTTTTCTAATTGCCACTCTAGAAGACACCTCAAGGTCACCTGGATCGGGTGACTAGCAGGACTTATGCTTGCAGTCACACAGGACTAAATATATTGCATACTTTAAAAGGTGCTGCCCTGGGGCATCTGGGTGGTTCAGATGGTTAAGCATCTGTATTTGGCCCAGGTCATGATGTCAGAGTCCCGGAATCAAGCCCTGCATCAGGCTCCCTGCTCAGTGGGAAGCCTGCTTTTCCCCCTCTTTCTACCTGTATCTGCCTACTTGTGATCCCTCTGTCAAATAGATAAATTAAAAAAAAAAAAAAAAAAAAAAAAAAAAAGCACAAAAAACAAAACTCTGCCCAAGGATCTAGCTTTCAGTTATCCTGAATCTATGAGCTGACCTGAGATCCTATTCTTTGGGATACTGGATGGTCTTGGCACAACCTCACCTATGGGAGCCACCAAAAATAAAATATGTTTCTTGGAAAATCATAAAGAAGACAACAAAGTGCTAGGGTAGTATGGAGTAATAAGGTTCATCTCCTACACGAGGTCAACTCTCCAAGAGGAGAGTAATACAAGTTTTATCAAATATAAGTTTTATCTTATCCATAGGAACAAAAACAGAGTCAAGGAAAATGAAGAAAAATAGGAATATGTTTCAAAGGAAAGGAAAAGATAAAGTCTCTGAAAAAGTCTTAATGAAACAGAGATAAGTGATTTATCTCATAAAGAGATTAAAAAAAAAGTGATCATAAAGACTCACTGACCTCAAGAGAAGAACAGATGAACTCAGTGAAAACTACAACCGAGACAGAAATATAACAAGCTACCAAATAGAAATCACAGAGCTGATGAATACAATAAGTGAATTGAAAAATACAATAAAAGGATTCAAAGGTAGACTAGATAAAGCAGAAGAAAGAATTGGTGAACTCAAAGACAGTGAAATGCAATTCACTTATACAGAACAGGAAAATAAATGAAATGAAAGGAAAAAAAGTTAAAAAAGAAAATTACAGATGGAAGCATAGCTTAAGGAATTTATGGAAAATATCAAGTGGAACAAAATTCACATTATAGAGATCCAAGTGTAGAAGAGAAAAAGCAAGTTGTAGGTAACTATTTAAAGAAAAAATGGATGAAGAATTCCTTAACCTAGGGAAGGAAATACTCATTCAGATCCAGGAATTCCAGAGAGATGTACATAAGTGGAACCCAAAGAGATCGATACTAAGGTACATTTTAATTAAAATGTAAAAAGTTAGAGACAGGAGAGAATCTAAAAAGCAGTAAGAGAAAAACAACCTGCTGTGTATGAGGAAAGTCCCATAACATTATCAACAGATTTTTCAGCAGGAACTTTGCAGTCATAAGAGAGTAGCATAATATATTCAAAGTGGTGAAAGAAGAGAAAAAAGAAGAAGAAACAAAACCAACCAAACAAACAAACAAAAAACTCCCAACTTTGAATACTCTACTTGTTAAGTTACAATTCAGAATTGTTGGAGACAGTTTTGCAGACAAGCAGAAGCTAAAGCAGTTCATCACTGCTAAACTTGCCATAAATGAAATGTAGACTTGTTTAAGTTGAAACAAAAGGTGTTAATTAGTAACAGAAAAATAGATAAAAGCACATCTTGTTGGGGTGCCGAGGTGACTCAGTGGGTTAAGCCTCTGCCTACAGCTCAGGTCATGATCTCAGGGTCCTGGGATCAAGCCCCACATTGGGCTCTCTGCTGGGCAGGGAGCCTGGTTCCCCCCTCTCCCTCTGCCTGCCTTTCTGCCTACTTGTGATCTCTCTGTGAAATAAATAAATAAAATCTTTAAAAAAAGAAAAAAAACACATTTTGTCTCACTGGTAAAGGTAAATATATAATAAAATTCAGAATGATCTAATGTTGTAAAGGTGGTGAATTAATCATTTATAAAGCTAGTATGAAGATTTAAAGACAAAAGTAACAAAAATGTAAGTATAATAATTTGTTAAGGGACATAAAAGATAAAAATATACAAATTGCAACAACAAAACTATAAAAGGGGGGAGTAAAAAGATAAAGTTTAGATGCACTTAAAATTAAGTTTTTATCAGGTAAAATAAACTGTTGTAAATAAAAGTTATTAAATGTAAGCTTCAGGGCACCTGGGTGGCTCAGTGGGTTAAGCCTCTGCCTTCAGCTCAGGTCATGATCTCAGGGTCCTGGGATCAAGGCCTGCATCAGGCTCTCTGCCCAGCAGGGAGCCTGCTTCCTCCTATCTCTCTCTGCCTGCCTCTCTGCTTATTTGTGATCTCTGTCTGTCAAATTAAATAATTAATTAATTAAAAATCTTTTAAAAAATTGTCACATTATAAATCAGGTTATTTTGTTATTTTGTCACTAGTAACCCAGTGGGATTATTGGTGGCAATTTTTATCCCTACCCTACATTCCTACTGTTTTTTTTTTTAATTATTATAATTATTTCTTATAGTTAGTACTTCTAGTCTTAAATACTTTTTAACTGTTTTAACTTTTCTTTCTGCTTCCATATTTTTTCTCCCTTCGCTTTACCCTATTGTTCTGTCTCTCCCTTATTCCCTCATCCTCTTCTCTCTCCCCCTTTCTCTTTTTCTGAATATTTCAAATGCAATAACATATTCAACTTAAGACTTATTTCAAAAAAGCCTTCATTTGCAGGGAGCCTGCTTCCCCTCTGTCTCTGCCTGCCTCTCTGCCAACTTGTGACTTATCTCCCTGTCAAATAAATAAATAAAATCTTAAAAAAATAAATAATTATAAATGTAAGCTTCATGGTAATCACAATGCAAAAACCTACCACAGCTACATGAAAGATAAACAGAAAGGAATTTACACCAACTACTCTGGAAAATCAACAAATCACAAAGACAACAAGAAATGAAGAAAGAAATAGAAAAAAATACACAACAGCAAGGAAACAGTTAATAAAATGGCAATGAGTATATACCTATTAATAATTATTTAAGTATACATGGACTAAGTTAAATTCTCCAATCAAAAGACATAGAGTGGCTGAATGCATTAAAACAAAAATAAGATCCATGCATATGCTCACTGCCTACAAGAGAATCACTTCAAATGTAAGTATACACTTAAACTGAAAGTTCAAGTATGGGAAAATATATTTTATATAAATGAAACCAAAAGAAAGCCAAGGTGACCATATCTATATTAGATAAGATAGAATTAAAATAAGGAATTAATTAAGAGACAAG